>NW_027526295.1:56183792-56743792 GCF_048455015.1 Haemaphysalis longicornis | reverse complement strand
ACACTGGAGCGGAGCCACTTGTTGCGCTAGCAATGACAGCAGAGGCACTATCATTCGCTTGCTCTAACACGTGGTTTTACTCGTAATACCATCAGTAGTGCAGTGCTGCACGCACAGGCGGCGTCCCTCGCCCTAACTGGCAGCGCCAATACTGGTGCCGCAGATAGTGAGGCACACTGCACGACCACCAGCAAAATAGACAACCACTTATGCTGTTTCTCCAGCTTTGCGCACCTAGTAGAAGCTGCGACACTTTTTTTAAGTTTGAATGACGTTTTAAACAACACTTTTGATTGCTGTATGTAAATAAAGAAAAATGGCATTTGAAGTTTGTGTAATTGTTGCCAGCATTCCCTTTGGTTGCGTACTTCACTCCGGCAAGGCTGGAAAATGAACAAATTCTGCTTTCAAGCGTTCTAGCGCCAAACCAGCAAAGCTGTTTCTATTGAATGTTTTTAAAGTGTTGCCCTTAGATTTGGGACGGAGAACATATATTTGGCAAAAATTATTGGGTGGTCTGTTCATGTGAGCTCGTTCACCATAATTGGCATGTACACCGGTACATCATTTTGTCCTGTGCGTTGACGGGAATTCTGAAAATCCTGCTCACCCTTGCATGCTTTTAGCCGAAAATCGTGAAATTTGTTTTTGGGCATTTGTGTGGGTAAGAATTGTAAGAAAAAACAAAGTGGATATGCAAACGGGCTGAGTTTTTATTTAGAAATTCGTAAAAACCATGTAATTAACCCTAAATACGAACCAGCCCTATTAAGGGTTTGTCAGGCGATACTCCGCAATGCAGTTTTTACATGTACACGTCGGTCACTTATATCAGCAAAAACCAGTTGGGTATCAAAATGAGCCTTCAGTTATACCAAGGAATAATATATTTGAGGAGAAGGAGGTCGAACAAGATGAGGAGATTGTTAGGTCGCTTGTCTTGAACAGTACGGATGATGGTGGATCCGTTAACTCGCACGGGGGTGCGTCCTGATTTCAGGAAAAAAAATTTTTACTCACTCAGGGCGGAATTTTAAAAACAAATTCCAGGGCCATCTTAACTAACGTGAAACATGGGGAATGGCGAAGCATGCAGTGCATAGGTGTGTTCTTGGCGCCTTGGCTTCTTTACCCAAGGAGATAAAACCGTTGGGGTCCGGAGGTACACAGCTTTGCTGTAAAAGTCTTTGGTCTTTGAATCACGAAGCTCTCTAGCGCGAGGCGTAGACGAGTGTCCCGCTGCTTTTCAGTACGCGATACGAAGCGCTCCAGTTCGAGGCGTGAATGAGTGTTCCGGTGTGTTTTTAGCGCGCGTTACGTTTTAGCGTGAGGCGTAAAGGAGTTCCCCGGTGCTTTAGTGCCATGGTCACATGAGACGACGGTGATGAGGACCGCAGAAAACGCCAACAGCGCCAACACCTGAGGGGCTTCGCCCTTGATATTGGCGAAGCTTCTCTAAGTCGTGCAAGACTTTAACCATACAAAAACTGGAGGATTTTTTTCTACGTAAGCACTGAAGGACACACTACCACGTATTGTATTAAATTTTAGATTGTTTATTTACATGTTCCATCACCACTTTTCACTGTGGTAGTTGCAGTAATCGTCATGTCCATCTACATCGTCGTCTTCCTCATGGATGACTGGCGGGTCCGGATCGTTCTGTCCGCAGGCTTTGACAGTTCTTCCAAAGCGGAACGTGTCAGCACACACTAGCACCGGCGGCAACGGGCGTCGCAAACTGGGCACCTTTAGCGCTGTCTTGTGCTCTCCCAAGAGGCACGGACACACGTGAACTGTTTCCTTGGTACTTTTGCGAGCACCACGCGCAAGCTTGCTTGAACGCCGGCGGGCGGCCCTCGTAAAACGCGAGCTCACCAGTGCGCAGTAAATGGTGGTTGTAATTATGACCCGCAGTTTTTTGACGACTAAGAACACACCGCACACCTCACGGCCAGAAACAACAGCTCTGCTGTTAGAGATCTGGTCATACCCAGTATCGGCGGGATGATACAAATGTTTCCCCAAAATCTCAAGCTTGTAGGACTAGCTGTTGATTAGGACTTGACATTCACCGTTGCGCCGTTTGAGCCAGTTTGGGGGGTAATTGAAAATTGTTAAGCCAGTGGTGAGGTCAGCGGAGCCTCACCGTAAAAGCCTTACAGTGTTCCTGTGTGTTTATTTAGCTCGATTTTCTCAGAAAATCATTGACCGAAATTATGTTGGAGAATGTAGAAGAACACGTAATTTATTCCGATATGCGGATTCATAGAATGTGAGCTCGTTCTGGCGAAACCATTTTCAAAGGCCACCGGGATAATCATAATTTTGCGAAAACAAAATTTTCAACTTTTTAAAGCGAAGCTTTTTATGTCTACCTCTCAAGGGTTCTATCGCGACCGTTGGTCTCAACAGAAAACTCCCGCGAACAAATCAAAGAATTTAAAGCCACCTTCAGGAAGCCAACGTGGAACAAATAAGAAAACGAAGCGAAAGCCCTCCTTGTCTCACTGATTGAGGTAGCAGCCCACCCTGAGACGGGGGAGACAGACGGTGCAAAGCGCATCTGCGGGTTTTGCATCCCTGCGTTCTCGCTGAATGTCGCGTGATAGCGTCACGCGATCTCCTTCGCCGCGGTGTGCTCTGCACGTTGCACGTGAAGTGGCTGCACGTTGCATGTGCACGCACCTGCACGTCGCACGTGCACGCGCCTTGCGCATGCGCTAGGAGTTGTAAAAATGAAAGGAAGCTCACACCAACGCATGGCATCTCACTTCTCCCCCGTCTCTACCGCCGATCTCATCGCCTCCGTCGGCGGAGGCAGAGACGGATGAGGAGTGAGAGTCTAAACCCGGGTTTCAGCTTTTTTTTTACTTTAAAAAAGGAGTTTCCACTAATGTGCTTCACTAATACAGCTCAACCAACCACCGTTCATGAATGATGCATTTATTTAATCTAAGAAAGAATATCTCTTGGAAGTAATATAGGGTGTGGTTCGGTATATTTAACTTGTCTCTACTTTCGCTCTTTGTAGAGCCACGTGCTTGATTTCAAGTAATATCGCGTGCATAATCGTTGTGGGTGTCATTTGCAGCTTCTGTTTCCAACCACCTTCACAGCGTGGATTGGCGGTAATTTTTTTCTACATTTGTGGAATTACGCGCACCTCCCAAACTGCGCCACAGCGAAAAGAGAGCACGGCCCCGTCAAGCTATCACAGCTGTTTTCCACAACTCTGTTTTGTGTTTATTTTATGAACGGAAAAAAAAACATCAAATTATCATCATTTGGCCTGCCTCAACGAATCCCGCTACACATATGCAAAAATCTCAAGGTTGTTCCCAGTTGTTCAAGGTTGTTCAAGGTTGTTCCCGGTCAAGGTTGTTCAAGCATACGCTCCCTGCCTTTAATAGAGGCCGCCTAGAGGCAAGGGTCCCACAGCTTCGGAGGAAATACGGAGGAGTCTCTCCTACCCGATATACGGGAATCGCTCATAATCCCCAGACACGCGGCACCACCCTGGTCCCATTCGACTCCAAAGGAGAACTTACCACTTCAGCAACGCACTTCAACTTATCTACAAGGTCGGCAGACGCCAATGCTACCACCACTCACCCATGGCAACCGTATCTAACCATCATTTCGGACTGTCATCGAGCCTGCCAGAGATATCAAGATGGGCTGGCACCACCCCAGGCCATCCCAATATACAACGACTGCCCGAAGACATACAAATAGCCATTGCCTGGACTCCTGCCCTCTTGGATCTAGTTGAGAGAAAGAGAGAGAGAGAGAGAGAGAGAGAGAAAGAGAGAGAGAGAGAGAGAGAGAAATGCGTGATTTATCTGAGGCCTAAACTAAAGCAGTCTTGCTGTCTGCGTCTTGTTGGGAACGAAGCGGCTCACGCTGCCGCCAGAGAATTGCACTCGCGCGCACTCTCCCCCTCAACCCAAGTTACCCTGAGAGGCGCCTACCATCAACCTACCCGTCTGGCACCAATGGATAACAGCTACAGCTCACACCTATCACATAACACCCACACGAGAACATAACCTCCCCCCTCCAGTGCACGTTATCAAACTACGAAGCAGATATCTACCGCAGATTACAGACTGAAACCTTTTACAACCACAGCTTTCTCGCGCATATCCAGACACCCCTATGAATGGCCGCACTGCAACCCTACTCTCACAAAGTATCACCTCGTCTAGCCCTGCCCACGTGACCCTGACCCCATCCCCCCATTTTCTTGTAAAGGGCTGGTGGAATGAGCCCAGCAATCAACAAATTCTCGCGGCCTCCGGGACGTGGAAAGCTTACCCCCACACCTCACTCTCGTCCTTTTCCTGAATAAGCGGTTAATCCTCCTACTCCTGCCTGTTACTTTCAAAGCTGGAGCCTTAGTTGGACATTACTATAGTATAAAGGTACTCAAGGTCCACTGCCTCGGTCCTCATTTTCGTTTGGGCATTAAACTCAGTCGTGCGTTTCTGTTTGTATACATACATACATACATACATATATACATACATACATACGTACGTACATACATACATACATACATACATACATACATACATACATACATACATACATACATACTGTCGCGAAGACAAGGACGATGCAGTTGTCTTGAATTAGAAACACGTTTATTGGAGCGAACTTGTGCTCCACTAACAACTCAAAAGAATACAGAGGCGGCGAAGCAGCGGTCAACAAAGTGACTTGCGTCGGCGAGTGTCGTCGAATCGAATGCCCCGGCGTCTGCTCTGCAGGCTTTTTATCTTTCGGCGCGCGTGGTTCTGGAACCGTCGATTCGCATCGAGAACATTGTAGATGCAAGAAGATTATTCCGGGATGTTCACGTTAGATCGGAATGCTCTCCCTATCAGAACAGATAACACATGCGGCACAGAAAGAAAGAATGGAACACGCGCTTCCCTTGGCGCAGAGATAACACAGACCGGCGCAGCCGGGCGGTAAAAGCAAAACACAAATAAACAAACCCAATGTATGGTTCGCGGCAATACATACATACATACATACATGAGATACATACATACATAAGTACACATATTGTGCCCTGGAGCAACAGGAGTCCGAGCAGGGTTAACAGTTTGGAATGTAATATGTGTCACAGCACCCGGATCCTCATCTAAGCGCCTCCTTTTCCCTTATAGTACGACGAGGTCCACGACCGCTTCCGAAGTTTGCAATGTGCACTGGAGTAAGATATATGGGGAATATATTAAGGTTCGGCAGCAGTGACGTTCTTTACAGAACACCCACTGCTTGGCAAACGCATGGCGTGAATCGCGTTTCGTGCTCTTTATACCAGTGCCCCATTTTTCCCCGAGAATGGATGCCGCGTCGGGTTCCAGCTAATTACGAGCGGCGGCCTTTTATCATCAGCAAAACTGCATATTCTCTCCTGTCGGCCGTCCTATGCAGCCTCTATAAATTATCCACAGCCTTGTGTTCTAGTGGTCAGTGGCTCGGGAAAGGAGAGTCTTTGGGAGTGAGGCAAGGTAATGCGCACTTCTTTGTATGGGGGAAAGCCGAAGCAGGCAAATAAAGGCGCAACGGTGTCACGCGTCTCACGCGGCGGAGAAATGAGGCTCAACTTGATTCATTTGAGGACCACACAATATATTTACAGAACCAAAACCTCAAACGAAAGCGAACATAACACACTCACAAGCATATCACACTATACACAAAAATACAAGCACAACCTCATACTATCCCAAAAATCTAGTCAGATAGTCACTATAACCCATTAGCTGTCTATTCCAAACCTAAACATCCTACCGCCGGTACCACGATGAACCAGATGCGATGCCGATGACGTGGCCCAGGGGGTAGGTTGGCTTCCGCGTCGCCGAACGTCGCGATGGCCCGTTCTGGTGCGTCGTGGTCCGGCGGACCGCGGTGCGATGACTCGGCTTCGCTGAGCAGCGCGGCTCAGCAGGGGGCCAGCAGAGCGAAGCTGCTGGTAATCGGTGGTCTTGAGCTGCCCGCTGCCAGACGGTGCGGTGCCGCTAATGGGTCGTGGGGCACTGCTCGACGGGTCGCCGGCGGTGCGATGCCGCCGGTCAGCAGGAGGCCAGCAGAGCGCAGCTGCTGGTAATCGGTGGTTCCGGGCAGCCCGCTGCCAAACGGTGCGATGCCGCTGGTGCGTTGTGCAGGCACGGCCCGAACTTCCCACCGTTCCTCCAAAGAACCCGTTCAACTCTGTCTACTCCAACTTTGTTCTCTTTCTCTTCACCTCGCACTCTATCGTGTGCGGCTCCCATTCGCTGAACCAGGTACCTCCTCCTCCTCTTCGATTACCCTGTGTTTCTTCTTCATTGGTCACTCCAAAATCCTTCTCACCATCCCGTATGCTAATTTTTTCTTCGTCTTCATCTTTTCTGACAACATCTTCTGGGGCCAATCCTCCTTCGGGTATGGGCTCTTACCACATGACATTACCCCCCGAAATTGAAGAGTTTTTTTGTTTAAAAACAACTGCTACACACCACGCCTGTTCGTGGAAACAAAGTCCGCAGTCCGTACGTCACAACAACATCAGTCCTATTAACCTACTACATCAGTCCTACTCAACTACTAATATTCATCACACACCGAGTTCACTCTTTACCAAAACTAACTTCAAATTCTACACTCAAACACAACACGTAACACTGAGAGACAACTCTTCCTCATCCCCTTACACTATCCACTCATGAAATCTGTTGTAACATCACCAAAATCAAACACATCAATAAATCTCAAAATTACAAACCCTCTTAATCACTCTACACTTCTCAACTACCTCATTTCCGTGTACACTTCGTACTCCTACAACATCTTGTAGTCTGCACCCTACCACAACATTTATGCTTTATCTTATTATCTAACCTATTCGTCACCTTTATGAGCCCTCTTTCTGTCCAGGTTATCTCCGTGTATTCCATCAGGTTAGTTGACCTTTGCCTTCATCTTCCCCTTCTTGCGCTTCGTCCATTCAGCCCCTTTCACTACACTGTCATGTATGCTTGAACCACCATCAATGTTCACTTGACTCACTGCCCTAGGACCCGTGACTTGTCTGAAGTCCTCTACTTTCAGCTTTCTCTTGATTGTGCCTGACTCGCACGATCTCTGCGTTTTTGTCTTCTTTGCGCGTCTGCGCTTTTGCTCTCCTCTGGCGTTGATATTTTGCCTACTCCCGGTGGAAAACTCACTGCATATCTTTTGTCCGAAGCCACCTTGGCCGGGGTACTGACTACGAAGCCAGCCGTTCGTCCTACGGGCCTTTGCTGGTTGTCTGCGCGTCCTCTTCGTAGCGTGCGCTAACTCTGCGAACTTCCCAGCTACTCTATCACTTTTCGCCCAGCTCCGCTCATGCACTCGAACTTTCCTAAGACCCAACTTCGTTTTCCTCTTCTGTTTCGCACGCTTACGAAAAGACGGACATTTTTTCTCGTGTTCTTGAGTGTCAGCAACCTTACGTTGCGCTGGCCATTGCCTTTCGCTCGGGACTAACCCCGGTCCTGTGCCTAGCCTACATTTCTCGAGCCGGGACTCCTTGTCAACAACAAGCTGCTCGGTCTGAGGGAGCTGTCCTAGTTGCTCTGAAATCCCTCCACCTGGCTGTGCACTGGTGACCCCGTTTATCATCTCAGACGCTGAGCTGTCCGCTGAGCCGTCTAGAAAATTCGCACTGTCCTTTTTTGGGGCAAGTGTACTCTCAATAGTGATAGGCATTTGTACCCGACCAGCAATAGAGCTTTCTGTCCGGATGCCATTACTGCCAGTGCACGGAGCGACAGGTACCTCCGCCTCAATTATGGATATTTCAGAGACCGTGAAGCCAACTGGCTCAACTGAGAGACTAGGTGGCAGCGCGCTGTCCTCGCATGGCGTCTTCTCAGTGCACTCATCTTTACGCTCTTCACCTTCGGTTCTGCCATACCCGGCCCGCTCACCTCCTTGCGCTTCGAGCGCGCCTTTCTCCTCGGCGGTCGTTGGCGAGAACCCTTTTCCTTCTATTTTTCCATTGACATCATAGCGGTGTGGAAACTGCGTTCTCTCAAAAGCACGTGCTTCTTCGCTGTCACCTATCTGTGTTCTTTCTTTCTCTCGTGCCTCAGAGAAGTCAGCGACCCTCGTGCCTTTATACTCACGTGCGGCGCGTTCACCGTTGTTTCTCCGTTCTATTTCCTCGCGGCGCCGCTTTGACTCTGCTAGGCGTATCTTACGTTCCAAAATCTCTATTTCCTGCACGGCTTTCCTCTCATCTTCTTGAGCTCTCTCTCGTAACCTTATACTCTCCCGTTCGTACAGACTGAACACCTCCTCCTTGGTCAAACCTAACGTACTAGCCAAGGTTAAAATCTTCTCGAGATTCATCTCTCCGCCAGCTGAGACGCGTGGTTGGGCCAAGGATAGATCCTGGCAGGCTCGCCAAATGTTTGTCACGCGTCTCACGCGGCGGAGAAATGAGGCTCAACTTGATTCATTTGATGACCACACAATATATTTACAGAACCAAAACCTCAAACGAACGCGAACATAACACACTCACAAGCATATCACACTATACACAAAAATACAAGCACAACCTCATACTATCCCAAAAATCTAGTCAGATAGTCACTATAACCCATTAGCTGTCTATTCCAAACCTAAACATCCTACCGCCGGTACCACGATGAACCAGATGCGATGCCGATGACGTGGCCCAGGGGGTAGGTTGGCTTCCGCGTCGCCGAACGTCGCGATGGCCCGTTCTGGTGCGTCGTGGTCCGGCGGACCGCGGTGCGATGACTCGGCTTCGCTGAGCAGCGCGGCTCAGCAGGGGGCCAGCAGAGCGAAGCTGGTGGTAATCGGTGGTCTTGAGCTGCCCACTGCCAGACGGTGCGGTGCCGCTGGTGCGTCGTGGGGCACTGTTCGACGGGTCGCCGGCGGTGCGATGCCGCCGGTCAGCAGGAGGCCAGCAGAGCGCAGCTGCTGGTAATCGGTGGTTCCGGGCAGCCCGCTGCCAAACGGTGCGATGCCGCTGGTGCGTTGTGCAGGCACGGCCCGAACTTCCCACCGTTCCTCCGAAGAACCCGTTCCACTCCGTCTACTCCAACTTTGTTCTCTTCCTCTTCACCTCGCACTCTATCGTGTGCGGCTCCCATTCGCTGAACCAGGTACCTCCTCCCCCTCTTCGATTACCCTGTGTTTCTTCGTCATTGGTCACTCCAAAATCCTTCTCACCATCCCGTATGCTAATTTTTTCTTCGTCTTCATCTTTTCTGACAACATCTTCTTCTGGGGCCAATCCTCCTTCGGGTATGGGCTCTTACCACATGACAAACGGGCATTACAGAGTGCACAGTTCTTAAGAGTACATAACGTTGTGCCTAGTTGCGTGCTGTCGATCATCCTACTTAGTCAAAAGGCAACGAATAAGAAAAAATTTCACCCAAGTACATTTCGGCCTCACCAAAGACCAATATTGAAATGTTTCTATCGAACCTCAAAAGAACGATGCAAACGGTGCCAGAAAAATGGCTGGCCAGCCACGGGCAAAACAAAACCCTTCCCAAAGAGGTTGTAACGACGGAGCTCTACATTGCGAGCTGTACCAAAATAGTAAGTTCGGCGAGTTAGTAGGGGTTCATACTAAAAAACAGAAATGTAACAAAAAGACAAGGGCAAGGAAGGCTACAAACCCACTGCTGCGCAGCGCCCTTCTTCCAGGACTTTTCATTTTCCAGCTTAGCTTCCAAATGCGACTCGCGTGGCTGTGCACCTCCTTTACCGGACACAACCATGCGGTTCAAACATACTAATAGCATACAACAGAGATGTAAGAGATTTTTGCATTTCGAGATATTGTCAATGTTGCGTCAGACACCCTACTTTGACCTTGCACTAAAGGGAAATCTGTTATCTTGCAGAGCGTGCTACTTGACTTGATGCAGACTTCAGCACGTATGGCTTCTGAAATTGAATTATTTTGATGTGTGCGGTTTTTTGTACTGAGAGACGAGGCCCAGGAATGGCATTTATTGAAGCGTTCTAGAAGATAGAGAGAACCGCAAACACCAGATGATATTGATCATGTACATAAATAATGAAGACACACTGCAGCATGGGCTGGTGCTGATAAGTGTGTATAGATGAAGATGAAGTGCCGGAATTATCCTCTGATGTTTTCTTTAGCCGGGAATGTGGTAAAGTATGCTCACACTATATATATTTGCTTTTTCAATAAAAACTTCCGTTGTGAGGACACACTGTGTTTACAGCCTTCCTTGGGCTTGTCCTGCTTGCGCTGGCTGTTTTGAGTATTGCTAGTGGTAGTCGCTGTTTATTTTTTATGACTTGTACACTCATAAAACCTATAAATTTTTAATGGATAAAGAATAAATAAATTCGAACTCAAACAATTTCAATATTTTAAGCGTGTAAGAAGGTGGCTGTTGCGCCCTCCTACTTCATTCTCACTACTCTAAACACAGAGCGACCACGTGCGTGTTATGCCTTTCACGACACTTAGATAGAAAGCGTCACATAGAAATTTCACGTCAAAGTAATTTGCAGGCCTTCTCACTCATTTGTCACTCCTCATGACTGGAGTCAGATTTCTCGAATTACACTCTCTGGAGGCAGGAAAGCAGGAAAGTGAGTTCCACACCATGCGGTAACTATTTTTGTCTAGATTTGTGCTTTTTTCATATTTCTGTGTTGTTCCCATCGGTTTTGGTTGATGTATGTTCCTCGTTTTTCCTGATTAAACTGCAATTGGGAGTGAGCGCCCGTACTGTGGTTCTTTGGTTTGTGTCCCGTTTTCAGTGTTTCGTTTTTGAATGTTTAAACTGGGACGTTGATGCCTGCTTCAAAGGCTCGCGTCCGCCGCAGTTTAGCAGCACTATTTGTAAGCGTTGCCGTTGCTGTCAGGTGCGTAACTTTTTTGCTTTTGCATATTTGCGACACTGAAAACTACTAGAGGTTACGGGACCACGTTGGGCCACTTGTTTGCGAAACTGAAAAGTGTGCGCCACAAAGTCAAGGCTACAAACCTGCAATACTCTTATAAAGTGCAACGATCTTTACAACTCAGCGTAGAAGAAATTCGCGACTCTTTTTGGGGCTATGGGGCCTACCCACTGAAATATTCAATTCGAAGGAGAAGATCGAATTAATATTTTTCAGTTAACCCGCCGCTAATAAAAGTAGACTATCCGTGCGGGAACTTCTAGCAGCAGCAAACTTGCAGCGTAATTTTATAACACAGCTACAAAAAAGAGAGTCCCATGTGCTTAAAATAGGAGCAATACCTTTGGTGCTCGAAAAAGGCGATCAAGTTTGGCCCTTTATAATTCTCCTTCCGCGTCAGTGTCTTCATGGTAGAAGAAAATGCTTACCACAAGACAGTTCGACAACTCTTTGTGCAATATGCAAGAGTTTGAGAGCCAGAATTATCCACCTCCCCCCAAAAAAATAATAGAAGTACAATTGCTACAAAAACATTAGCGAAGCACAAAACACGCTGCCGTAGTGAAAATGCTGAAAATTTTTAAATGCAGAGCATTTCTTTAATTCACGATGTCACCCGGCGTTGTCGGCGTGCCTCGGCGTCCGCAACAGCCGTTTCAGGTGCGCCCTCTCCCCTACTCTTCCTCTCCCGCATCACGCTACCCTCCTCGCTCTCAACAACAGGTCCGCACCCCTCCCCCTACACTATATAAAAAAATCATACTTACCGGCGCCTGCTTTCGACCCCACGACACTGCGGGTGGAACGCAAGGTACATGGTGCTCTACCCACTGCGCCACAAAGCCGACATAGAATGGAAGGCTACGAACGCGCCTTATATCCTTGACTCATTCAAACTACGTCAAGAAGCTGCTGATACAACGCATTCACTACCTGTGGGCGGAACGCGAGGTACATGGTGCTCTTCCCACTGTGCCACAATACCGACACAGAATGAAAGGCTACGAACGCGCCTTATATCCTTGGCTCATTCAAACTACGTCAAGAAGCTGCTGATACAACGCATTCACTACCACCAACTCCCCAAACACTAAACGTTAACGCAATGCGACGCATTTACTCGAGTCCCCCTCGGGGGGAAGTGGGCCCTTTTTTTGTATTCAATACACATAGGCAAGTCCAACAGCACTCAGCGAAATAAATTCGGTAACATTATTACACTGAGGTGTTCTCTGAACTAAGTAACTTGAGTTACAATGTCCACATGCGGAAATTTAAAAAGATGCAGTTACAGCACAAAACTAATCTTTACGTTATTTTAAGTGCATGGTTAAATTTCTACATGCGGGCTACAACACATCTAAAAATTAAAGAAACGTTTGATGTTTCCAACTTTTAATAGCTGCCCGCGAGCACGCAATTACCTAAGCCGGAGCCATGACCATTTCCTGTCCATCGCGTGCCGAAGTGGTGATTCCAATTCCTGGTGTTACAAACAAGACATACGGCAATCAACAAGTCAATTAGAAAAAGGAATATATCGTGACTGCTAAATTTCCGATAGATGGAAAAAAGATAACTTGGATTTCTCCAACTGATTATAATCGCACCTTGCACATTCGCATGATGAAAACTGACCACAATGTAGGTGATCTTAGTGCCAATGGGTAAGAAATCGTTATTTGTGGTAGCTTGCTTGCTTCATTCCTCGCATGGAGCTCAGAAGGCCACTTTTTCTCATTCCATAAATTCAGATTCCTAAAACGGCGCATGAAGGGAAAAAAGTTATTGCATCGTTCAGGTTTATAAACAGTGTTTAATCAACCGAGAGAAACACATAAAACGGCATATTTCAAGTAGAACGCTAATTATAAAAAAATTTGGCATCACCAATTTGGTAAACGTTAGTTTAGTGCTCAGCTGCCTCACTAAGGGCCTTGTTCAAATACACTTAATCAATGTTCAAGCCATAGTAAGAGTTAGAAAACCACCTGGGTGAAGCCTAAACAGGGAAATGTAAGCTAGGGGCTTGTGGTTGCGCAATAAAATATTGTTTCAAGCGTCGTATATTGGACTTCCTCTGAACGCCGCTTAACACAGTTGCAGGGTGACCTGTCATAGTGGCTCAGTGACTAAGGTGTTGTGCTGATGAGCCCCAGTATAAGGGTTCAATTCTAGGGCACAACGGCAGCTTTTCTGACGGTGCCTAAAGGAGAAAACGCCAATGTGTTCGTAATTTTGTCGCCAGTGAAAGATGCCTAGGTGGTAAAAATTAAACCTGAGCCCTACATTACGGCGTGCCTCATCGCGCGCGTAGCGTCGGTACGTTCACCCCCCCCCCTAATCAATAAGGATTCTAGCTTGTTCCCTGGTGCGCTCATTGACAAGCACAGCTCACCATTCTATGAAACAACCACCGGTAACTGAACACATGGGAAAATAAACATTGTTATTCACCAGACACATGCAAGACGTGAGACTTGCTCTTATTATCTATGCCATCGAAAAAAATGGCTGCGGCTCTACTCAGCTAACAATGGTTATGCAAACCGACAGTTTGGATAAGCCAAATTAAGTCTTGGTGAAACTTGTATAACCCTTGATTTAACTGTAATAATTATAATATCCGCCCAAACCCTATCTTTGTCTAAGATTGTGGCGCCACTTCCACCTATTTCCAAGCCCAGCTTCTCGCCGGGCGATATCCGCGGTGGGATCAGGTGCCGCTTGCCAACGACGGCTCAAAGCCTCCAGCTCCCACGCAACCCTCAGAGAAGATGGCCCGGTCTCGGTCTCATCAACGGCGAAGCTCGCATGTAGCATGTCAAGTCGTCAGGCGCAAACTAGCTGCGCAGAGCGCATGCACGAAGCCAGCAGCGGTGGCGGCTGCTCCGGGAAATGTTGCGAGTCATGTGATGTGTTTCCGAGGATACTATACACGTGCGGTCAATAAAATGCCAAAGTTAACGCCCCGGCAAAACTGCTAGGCACGATTAGTAAAATTTAACCTTACTCCAATCAAAGCAAAGTTCCCGCAAAAAGGTGCAACAGCTGGTCATGAACGCACAATACTTAACTGATTTCTTCCATGCTTTAGTCTTCACCCGCCGCGTTGGCTTAGTGTCTATGGCATTGTGCAGCTGCGGACGAGGACGCGGGTTCGATTCCCGGCCATGGCGGTCGCTTTTCTGACGGAGGCGAAAAGCGAAAACGCCCGTGTGTGCGAGATTTCGGCCTACGCTAAAGATGTCCATGTGGTCAAAATTAATTCGGAGCCCTCCACTACGGCGCGCCTCACCACCTGCGTTGTGTCGGCGCGTTAAACCCCAACATAATCGTTCAGTCTCAGCTTCTTAACCGCAAAGCTCTGCGTTGACGCTTATGGAAGTAAATACCGAAGTTTAAGAAAGATAAAAAGTCATGATAGCTCCGTCATGCAATACGGTAATGGTAAATACTTACTAACTAAACTTGCGGCCCTGATAAGGAGATCAACAGGAAATTAGCATAAGTGCAAAATTACTAGGGTGACCTTGCAATTCAACATTGTTGTCAAGGCTACTGTGCCGATAGAGTATAGGCTACTCAACCACGACCGAGCTGCCTGCGCCTCAGAACATCGGAGGCTTTCCTGAGGAAGGGGTTTATTGGATTATCCTTTCGCCGACTACCTTCGATCCAGGTTTCTATCTGTATCCTTTCTTTTGCTCACTTCAGCACGGTTCCCGTAATTTTCATGGCCGCTTCGCTTGCTGCAACGCTAATTTTTGTGTGTGCGCTTTTAATGGGCTTCTCGGCGCATGAGAAAAAAGAGAGTGACTATGAGTGTCCTCCCAGGAACTTTTCCGATGGACAGTAGCTGAATGCCTGTGTGATCCTTCATCCTGTGGCAACTACTCTGTAGGTGATGGAACGAAACCGGATTGCCATTGACGGAGGCTGGGCATGGCTAAGCTCACTGGATCACAGCCTGATGATGTCAGTCCCGGTGCGCACAAGACAAAATTTGAGGGTAAAACCGCCAGAGAGTGATAGCGACACACACACGCATGCACACACATACAAATAGAGAGAGAGAGAGAGAGAGAGAGAGAGAGAGAGAGATGAAGCATTTATTGAGCTGCAAAGTTAGGAGTGTATCCTTAGTTCAGGAAGTCACGTGGTGACCGCGCCGTTGTTGCCCGGGTTACAAGGAGGGCTTGGTCCTCCAGGCGACTGGTAGTCAACAGGATATCCCACGGCTCATGGGAAAGGGCATTTGCAAGGTAGGTCGGGGTTTTCCTGTCAGCCCACAATGATATGGCGGAGCGTACCTAATTCATTGCAGAATGTTCATTGGGCTGCGTGCCGTGTCGGGAACAATAAATGCGCTCTTACAGCGTGTATGAAAGTACCTGCGTGAATTTGTCTCAGCGTAATTTCTTCACATTTGCTAATGGATGTGTGAGGCACCGCCAGGGGATGCAGCAAGAAGGCCTGGAATCTCTGCATCTATACGTGTATTACGTGCAGGGCCAGACTGACTTTCTGATTCGTCAACGGCGAGCCAAAACTCCAACTTGAAACTTCAAATACCTGTAGCACAATGATACTGCGGCTTAGGTGCTCACTAAAACTGGTTTTTTGTGAGATGTACCTCTAAGGCGGAAAATCGGGGAAATTTTGTCTTCTCAGAGTCGTGATTATATCGGTCGCACGTTGAGACATCAGTGTGGTTTTTGCTGATATATGTACGCCATAAAAATCTGTAGAAACGAATTTCAGGGTTTCACTTTCCCGAACGGTGTGCATTGGCATTTCTGAATGGGTTGCGTGTTTTCAGCGTCGCGAATGTATGTGCCGGCGATTGATATATGGAGTGCTGTTTTTCTGATAAATGCTGCTCACACAGATAGGCATAAGCGATTCCTTAAGATTTTGCCGTACGACGCAGCTGAATGGGCGAGAATTTTTTGATGTTGCGCCATTAGAGAACTGAAAACTCCTTAAAGATTATTTGATTTTATTATTGTGAAGTTGAACGCGCCGACGCTGCACAGACGAGGAGGCCCGCCCCAGCGGAAGGCCGCGGATTAATTTCGACCACCTGCCGGGGATTCGTAACGAGCGCTGAATTCTCGAAAACACGCGTGTTTTCACTTTTGCATCCATCAGAAAAGCAGCCGCCGCGGCCTGAAATCGAACCCGCATCCTAGGGCTCAGCAGCACAACGCCTTTGCCACTTGGCCTCCTTCCTGTTAAACATCAACTCCCAGCCAAGCTGCTGGTTCTAGTTGCTTGATATTTTGGGAGTAAATTGGCATCATGGTGCGGATACTCTGTATGGCTGCTAAATATAGAAATTATAGAAATTCCGCAGCTGAAAAATTGAAAGCCCTGATTTTTTTTTCAAATGCTTCAATATATCTTAGTCTCGATCACAAATGGAACTGATTTAGTCTGATACTTA
The DNA here is from genome assembly GCF_048455015.1 of Haemaphysalis longicornis. NCBI lineage: Eukaryota > Metazoa > Arthropoda > Arachnida > Ixodida > Ixodidae > Haemaphysalis > Haemaphysalis longicornis. Next base: position 56,727,366 of record NW_027526295.1, on the reverse strand, counting down.
TTGTATTGATCTTAAACTTATTGGGTCTTATGATTATTATTCTTAGTATACTGCTTTAGTCTTATCCTTATCCAACGACCAGACTGCCTCATAAAGTTGCGTGGACGGCGCCCCCGTATGGACCGCTCCCCGCCCCAGAAGCTTAAACAAAAGGTAACGCCGTGTTAGGCTCCCCGAAGTTTCCGACGTGGCGAACGAACATAGGTATTTACTGAATTTTCCTCACCAGCCCCCAAGAAAGGCATGTATGTGCCCGTCTGCACCCGGATAGCTTATTGACTACCGTTACGAAGCTCGTCGCGGCCTAATGCAAAGATGAGAGTGTAACTTGCACGCTGTTAAAGACCAAATACCTGACCTACGCCTCATTTCACGTTGCTGTCAGAGATGCGTCTTTTGACCTTCTAAACAAGTCGCCAGTATGGCCGAGTGGGTCCTATTCCGGCACCTTTGACGGTATTCTGAGGGAAGACCGAGCTCTGAAGCCAACCGACATAAATATCCTATGAGTATTACTTTTTACCACCAGAACACACGAGGCCTACGCGCAAAAACGCATCAGTTCATTGCTAATTTTGTTGTTTTAGGTCATTTCTTTCGCAGATTACTTCCGCCGCAATAGAGATTACGAACACACCGCCAACAGTACGGTGGAGCAGCTTTATTCGCTCTATGAAAGCCCGAAATAAAGTTTAATATATAGAGCATAATAAAAGTTCTCTCAAGGGGGAAACCATACACACTGCATGTATCACTTCACAACTCTATCATCACCACTCATTACAGTTCTACACAGCTCACTAGTACACACAAAGTCTATGGCTGCCTTTGCCGCGCTGACCTAGAATTAGAGAGTGAATGCGTGTGTGCCGAAGCGAAGGACAAGCGTGCAAAAAACTTACTCAATGGCGTATGTTATCTTCATTCGACTCTAGACATCCCTGCATTCGCGCCCGTTTTTCAGCACCTCTCAAAAACTATAGACCATGGTAAGTACAACATTCCCTTATTCGGCAATTTCAACGTACTCAGCCAGTGGTGAAATCCAGGGGAAAATGACGGCATTTTTTTCCAAAGCAGCACACTTGTTAAAGTTCTCGTTCGCCGGATGCTGTCCTCCTTACCACGCAGGAAACGGCCTGGACATCGCTTTCTCCAACTTGGCTTCTTTCCATATTATACAGGATGGAGAAGCCCTTGTCCCGGTGAACCTATATATTATGAACCTTTCACTGTCACGCTATTATTGCCGGTTGCTTATGAGCAGCGCATGGAGACCCCATGTTTCAATTTTTTCCCATGGCGATTATAACGCGCCATACAGAACGCTCGACGAGGCAAACTGCGAGCGAGTCTACACTTCACCTAATGCAGCCGCAGCGGTGCAGCATCTCAGAAAAATTGTCGAAAAAGCAAAGAATGACCACATAACGAAAAGGTCTAAGCGCCTTCGCCAGTTTCCCTTTTGGTTTAGCAAAGAACACCGCAGCGCCCTGTACCAAAATTGTCGACTCCACAAGCGAATGAACTAACGCTTCGTCCGCTCGCATGAGCGTCACAGAACAGCGTTCACTTGTGAAATCAGTCCTCGCTCGCGACAAAAAAAAAATTTTGGGGCTTTACGGAATCTTCGCTTACCCGTTCCCCGGGTGGCGTGTGGCGCAGCGCAAAAATGCGCACAAGAAAGGCCCCTGAGCGGATTACACTGTAGGATTCCGACATCGCCTCCGACCGAGCCAGAATATGCGAAATATTCACAAAACTCTTCTAGTCTGCGTATTCCTCATCACGCGGCAGCGGCTGCCCACTTACATTCACGCCGCTAGATGATGTCATGCAGACGCCCAAAATAACTGTTCAAGATGTCATGGCTAGTATTCGCTGTCTGCCTTCGAAGAAGTCTTCCGCTCCCCATAATATCTCATGCTTTATTGTAAAAGGTTGCCCTGACGTAATCTCACCGTTGCTCTGCCGCTTCTTTTGTCTTTCGATTGAGGAGCGGCACTTTCCCACAGATTGAAAACCTGACAGGAAATTAGTACACAAGGGATATTTACGGTGTTCCTTTATTAAAAAATTCCTGGGTGCTTGGTTTTTCGATAGCAAATGATATTGTACATCTACTGCAGAAAACCGCCGCCTCCTGGCGGCATATGGAAAATCACGCGGCAACAGCAAGGAAATGTTCCACTAGCTAGGTTCGACGTTCTGCTTGGAACGCACGTGGAGCAGGGCCACGCGGTTCTATAAACCTTGTAGTCGACCGCCTCGATTCACGCGCGTCTCCACAGTACTGCAGCGCTGGCATCGAGGAACCCGGCCCGTAGCAGTGGAACGCGGTAAATTCAAATCGCCTTGAGCACACCTTTAGTGTGTTTACTTTGAAATGAGCGCGACGGAACAGGAACGGCATGAGAGGTGAGCGGGAAAGCGAAGGAGGGTATTTCCTTGGCAAATGCCTACAAAGACTATCATCTTTTGACGACGTTTGCATCGAAAGGAGCAGATCGCGGCCAATTTTTTGTTAGGGTGTCAATGTTCATGCGATGCAATTCTGCCCTCTCAGTATATTCGTTCTACCATCCATAAACCTATCACCTTACCGCTTTTTGAAGTTACATGAACCTGACACTCTGCCCCTTGATACACTCAGTTGTTTATACCCTACCTTTTACAGCGTACCAGAAAGTGTGATATCTTTCTACATTTCGGATAGAAAGAACTTGAAATTGCAACTTATTGTTTATTTTCCTGGTAGTTCTGTTTGAGCTGTAACCTTAGACATTTGGGTTTTTTTCTTGGTGGAATAAAGATCACTAAAACAGATTCCGAAATTTTATTATTGGACTTTAAGACATGCTACTGCCACTGTATGGTTACGGACCCTCTGAAAGGAACACAGAAGCCGAGGGATTGGCCCTAGCATGGAGCAGCTGGTGTGGTGGGCGGGTGAATGACGAGGAGGACGACGACGAACGATCGCGCTCTCTGGCCGCACTCACTTGAGGCTGTGCGCTACTGCGTTCTCCGCCGTGTGACATTTTTAATTATGGGCAATGTGCCATTTTCCCCGTAACACTATTACAAATTTTATTGTAATAGAACTCAACCGAAGTATTCGCTTCCCTGCGCTAGTCGGACCCCCCTTTTTTGCTTTTGAGGCAGCGGCGGAAATTTTTGGACATTTTGAGGCTCGCATTGAGGACAAAATAAAACTACACTTTATGTATAACTAATGCGGCCAGGCGTCCTAGCGAATATATTGGACGCCCACACCAGTTACCTCCTTCGGCGCGCTGGGGATTTATTCAGAAATGGGCTTCTCACTCTGAAGAATCAACAAAAAGTATAAAAAAGCCAAGAACGGGATCCACTTTGTCAAGCTCAGCACCGGGATTGTCATTCTGATTGCTGGGTGAGGGGTTCACCGTATTACGCCGTCATCGTTGACAGAATTCCCGAAAATGAAAAAAAGATTCTATAGAAGTGTTCTGAGAAGCACTTAAAGGTTGAATGCTATTGCCAGAACACCTATATCGCAGCTGGCTGTGACAGCAAAAAAATGTTTGTTTACACTACTTATCAATACCCCTCAAACGCCATTTCTACAAGGGACCTGTGGCGGGACTGCTGAACCTCTAGTAAAAAAACCGGAAAATGTAAACGAATACCAAGCTATTTTCGTTCCAACTTCAAGGCTAGTACCTGCCCGCTTGAGAAGATCGGTAAGCTTTTCACCTACCGAAGGAGCGGATCGTTTCCCAGCGAGGTGGTGAAATAAATAAACTACCGCAAGTGTTTTGCTGGGCGAATGTTTCTGAAAAGCTCAATTGCCGCACGGCGCAAGTAACCTGTAACTTTAACACTTCACCATTTTGCGGTGTTTCTAACTAATCTGGATTTCAACGATTACTGTGTCGTTTGTATATAAGCAGGAGTTATGGGATTTCACATTATTGTATTTATCTTTCCCTCTGCTCCGTCATAGAGGGAAGAGGGCCGCACCAGCAGCAGCAGACGTATTCACATAGACGAAAGTTCCGGAAAAACGGTCATTTCAAGTAACCACTTATTATTTTTTACTTCATCAGTACACCGCTCGCAGAAATGAGCTTGTAATGCACGGTACACAAAGAGAACCGTTGACCAAGAGCTACTGATGACTTAACGAGAAACGAAACTCAATGTACAACTCTCGCCAAAAACATGTATCTTAAAGGGCAAAACGATTAACGTATTTATAACCGCAAGAGAGGCGAGCTGTGCAGACCAATGAGCGTCCTAAAAAAAGTCTTCAGACTAGTGTCTCATAGCAAAAAAGAACAGGGCTGATGATTTGCGTCTTCTCTGCTTCTTGAATATTATTACAATGGTGTCTGACATGAGGCGTTTCCCTATACCTCCAGAACTGACAAACAACGTGTATATTCACACACGTTAAAACATGTCGTTTTGAGACTAACGCTTGCTGTTACAATGAGAGACGACGGACCGAAAAAAATCACTCTCGCAGAGGTTCTCTTAACTGGCAGACCAGTAACACGCGGAGACCAATAAGGACGCCTCGATTCGGCGCTTCGCTTTTTTTTGTGGAAAACAGCGGATGGGTGGCATCCTACGACAATGTGCTGATCAGTTCACACGCGAGGCAATGCAATATAATGGTTGCTACGATCGTCAGGGCTTCGCGCCGTAGCATGACATGCAGACCTGACAGTCGAAGTATCCAGCTTTTTTTTCTTTCTAGGGCAAAAAGCGCCTAAGTTCTCCAGCGTGCAAAAGGGAGACGTTGTTGTTGCAGTTTTGTTGACTGGCACAAAGAATGTCCGCTGCTGTAGAGCCGAAAAGAAAGTACATTTGAAACTGTATGAGCCTTCATACTAAGATTCCAATGTAGCAACCGAGTAAGTTACCACCATGGTATCCGTATCCTTGCACTTTGGCAGCGTCGGAACAAAATTCATCGAAAAGAAAAAAAAGTAGTAACGCCTGAAAGTTCAGCCTCAATAACTCCGATGAAAAAAATCAGCAGTGGCTTATCTCGGCTATGCCAGGATATACCTAGCGTGAGCTAAGGTTCAGCTGGTTATTCTTAGGTTTTTTGATTGTCTAGGATTAGCTGATTATCATGCTTACTGCTGCTAAAACGATCTCCAATCGAATACAATCAAATACAATTTAATCCATTCAAGCCAATCCAATCCAGTCGCGGCGGCGACGGCTCCGGCGCGCCAGCTGTGCTCCGTGAGACGTCACTGCTCCTCGCGCATGCGCAGCACGGCTCTCCAGGAGCTACGCGAAACAGCTCAACCTCGGCCAGTGTAGCTCGCGCTAAAAAAACAAGAAATAGGTCTGTAGACGCCAGGATATATGGGAAAATATATCCAAATGCACTCACAGCACATCACTTTTTCTTGCTTTTAACATCAATGCTGTACTTAATAAAAAGCTTTAGGGGCACATATGCTACTGCAAAGCTTTTGCGGATCAAGTAAGCCGGCATTTCGCTGTACGCCTGGAGCCACGGATCTTGAACTTTGGTAGAAAACACAGATCAGTTACTTGAAACACAGCCTCGCATCGTGGGGATTTCTCACATGTGCTACTGCTCTCTGGATTTGTGGATGCAATATCCCCGGACTCAACCACTGGATTACCCTTCTTACACCGCTCGCCAAAAACACCTTTTCCCGAGGGCAGATCTTAAATCGTGCTCGGCAAAAATATAGCAGGAATATTGTTCCGCTGAAGACAAAGTGTAGTTCGACCAGAAACTTCGTACAGGTCCTTCCTGCGTCAATACCCGCCTTTTTGCGAACGCAGCATAAAAAGGATCGAAGTGAAGCACTTTCAAGCCGGCGTATAGTACCTCGTCTTTCTGTTTGTGATGCTACTGCACTATTGATCCTGAAACAGAGCTTGCAAGTCGTTGGTTTGAATAAAGCATTGACCATTACTTTTTGTAAAAATATTACGTAATTCTTTCAAAAGGATGCGCTCGCAAATATTCAAGTTGTTTTTTAAATATCCACGCTCTGCAACCTTTCCTTACTAGGAAACAACCACTGGCCATTAGTCGAATTGGTCATTTAATCCGAACTATTACGAATTTCAGTACTCGTCATGCCACCTAAAATTGTGAATTATCTTGAATAGCACAATTCAGACCGCATGTTTCTATTTGCTTTCAAAGTATACACTCAATGTTCTGGGAATTATAGCTGCGATTTGTGCTCGGCTTTAAAGTTGTCTACGAATAAATGCCCTGAATACGAGACTCGCCCCGTAACATACGCTATGTGGACCAGCCTACACAGAACTCTGAATGCTATCGAATCATGTCGTAAGATCCCCCAGTTTAATTACGATGCTTACAAAAATTTATGAATGAGCAAGTTTTTTTCTTTAAAAAATATGATTTCACAATTATTCCTTACAACAAAATGAACGGCTACAAATAAAAGTGTCACAGAACTTGCCGCATCCTCGTCGTTTTCAGTGTGTGTTCGGGAGGGTGGATTGTCTGCGTTGCGAGCAAGCTCTTACATAACTCTGTGGCGATGAGACAGTGCTTTCGCAATTTCGAGTACAAATACTCGATCTCGCTCTTAGTAAAAAAGTACTCTTTTCCTATCTTACGGATCAACATTCGTGATCTGTGGGTGGCATCAGTTGCGCAACTGTTACATTTTCATTTTGCAGGATTGGGTGCCTTAATTGGGTGCCCTAATACGTGCGTTGGTATTACCAGAGTCTGACCCCCGTATTCTGAGTCCCTCCTCCACTCGAGCCTGCGCTCGAGAGGACCCTTGAAAGCGAGTTTCGGTTTCATAAACTAACCTCCACTCGAGTGTCTCCTCCAACGGAGGAGCCGCTCGGCGATTTGGAGGAGCCGCTCACGATTTGGAGGAGCAACTCCAAGGTGTCGTCTGTGCTACCTTGAAGCAGCCCTCCAGTACTATTTTCAAGATGGCCGCCTACGCTCCTTTCGGTTCGAGCCGGCTGTGCTCGCTCGCCTCTTTTCCGGATCCCGCATTGACAAGGCATATAATGAAGGTTCAGGGGATTTCCGCACCGTGAATTTGCCATGTCAGCGCATAAGGTACTGGCTGAATACGCTTGAGCACTTCAGCAAGGGCGAATTCGTGTCGCGGTGCCTATTTACCAAATCGGTCACTGCTGGAGCTGCCTAGGTGGCTGCCGAGCCAAACGCCAGCAACCGCAGCCACCCACTGCTCCCTGCGTTTCGGCTGCTGGTTACGTTGCGATGTTATAGCACCGGGACATTCCAAGTTGTGATGGGTGCCTTCGTCAACGTTTCGCCGCCGACAATCCGCGTCGTCAGGCGTTGGTTGGAACTCGTAATTCGAAGCGTCGTGATATGTTTTCTGCGACGGCGGCCGAGCTCCGAGATATCTGTGCGGACTTGTCTTTATCCTCGCAATGACAAGGTTGTCGCTGTCATGTACCGAAAGTCATCGCTCTGTAATGAAGGTGTCACACTAACCTATGACACGGCTACCGTAAGCTGCTTACAAGTGCGTATGAAGCAGACGATCGCCGTATGGAAGCGAGCGAGCGTGTCGTCTGCTCCAAAGCCCAGTTTTCTTTGTTTATTTTTTCATCGAGCCGCCTGCGCTGCGAGGCTCCGCCCCTCTCCAAGTGCCCATCGCTTTGTGCTCGCCTGCTACCTCGCGCTTGCGTGCTGTCGAAGGGGGACATTTCTACCGGGTTCACCGTGGTGCCTGTAAAATTACACACGCACTACTTTGTAATTTGAACTTTATGACGGCTTTGAGCTGCCGATAGTAGCGTGAACCGAAAAGAACAAATAATTAGGCGCTCACTGTGTCGGCAATTGCGGTCTATGATATGCGCTCGTCACGCATGGAACCCTTCCGCTGACATATCGTTATCTTGGCTGTCATCCGGAGGGGGGGCCCTGAAACTTATAGTAATCGATAGGATCAGAAAGAACAGGAGACACAACGGGATACGTGGAGACATGGAGCAGCGTGCACAAAAACAAAACAGATTTATCGTCTGCTACTGAAATGTGTGTGCAGTGTGGCCAGACCAGAAAACAGTTATTGCTAGTTGTGTCCACTTGGTTCATGTTATTTTCGTGCTCCTCTCAACCATACAAACTAATATTTCTTAACATAGCTGTATAATTACTAAACAAAAAATAAAAACATTAAAAATTACATTTCTTAGGCGTACTTTTATGTCTTGAATAAAAAAATTGCCATAACCTCGCCCCCAGATGCCTTTCGCTGCTCCTCCGAAACTGCGATCTCGAGGGTCCCTCCAAACGAAGGATTTCCTCGGAGGGTCGGCGTCACCACGTTTATGAAATGCCTGGAAACCTCGAGTGGAGGTGTTGCCCTATCCTCCACTCAACGGAGTGGAGGAAGCACTTTGAGTGGAGGAGGAATTCAGAATACGGGGGTGAGTCTCGCCTCAGGGCAAGACCCAAGCCCACTTCGTAGCCTGACGGAGTAAGTCGTACGAGTGGCGTTATTGCACCAGCGAGCTTGCGTGGCCGCTTTCTGAAGCGCTGGTCTGGGTTATCAGAAATTTTCTGTTTCTGGATTTAATTTATGCGGTCAGCCACCTCCGTACCTGTCTCTATTGGTATCGTGTGTATTTTCTCCCGTTCAAGTGGGGTACAATAGACTAGCCCCCTTCTTCTGCCAGATCGTTTAAGGAGACAAATGAGAATACAGGGCTGCTTGGCGCCATACTATGGCGACATGTAAAATAGTATAAAACAATTTGTGGGCTGCTGTGCATCTCCTTTTTTCTGTGCGCCTTTTTTACTGTGGGCCTTTTCATCCCTTTTTTACTGTGCTCATTTCCTATTACTGTACGCATTACGTTCTTGCGCTTCGCGCTAGAACGTAACGCGTAGTAAAAAGCACACACACACTCGTTTGCGCCTCACTCTGGAGCACTTCGTAACGCGTTATAAAAAAACACCGGGACACTCGCTCGCGCCTCGCGCTAGCGAGCTTCGTGCTTCAAAGACAAGAGACTTTTGCAGCAAAGATGTATACCTCTACCCTCCAACGGTTACATCACCGTTGGCAACAACGCCAAGGCCCAAGAATACACTTATTCAATGAATGGTTTGACTCTCCCCAGGTTTAACGTTAGTGGAGATGACCCGGGATTTTTTAAGTGCGGAGCACTTTAGGCGCCCAGCGTGTTGTCGTAACGCATAACGCGGCGTCACGCACCGAAACAGATGCTTCGAAAAAATCACCGCTTCAGTCCGATCTGCATGGTGCGAATTTCGCCAGCAAATTCGCATTTGCGACGTCGCTTGTTCTATTCTCGTTGCTGTGGCAAATTTTCGAATGTTTGAAACAGTCGAACTACTCCCGTGAACGCAGGTTGGCATTTGTAAATTGGTCGCCGCAATGAAAATAGAAAAAAAGATCATTTTGCAGCACGAGGGGCGCCGCATCCGCGAATTCGCAGGCGAAATTCGCATCATGCAGAACGGGCTTACCCTGGTCCGGATCGAGCCCTCCCGTTACGAAGCCGATGTCATTCCTGTTGCTCCAAGCAGGCACAAATTCCGTATATGCAATGCGTTTAGAGTGATCTTTGAGCTGCGCCGTTGAAATGGAGGCTGCCGTTCCTCGGCCGCAAATAAGTACACAATGACATAAACTAACAAAATATTCATGAATTCACGCACTAATTAAACCAAATTAGTGAACACTCAATGCAGTGTCCGGGTATAAGCTTGTTCGGTGGCTGCGGCATCCTCTCGTTCTCGTGACTATTTGCGGTACCAACACCAGGCTGCTACACCAACCCCAGTCATTGGAAAGAGAAGGCGACGCAAGCCCTCTAGTCACCACTGCATGCTCCGCCCTTAACAGCTTTTACGGTTGGTATAACTGCATTACTTTTTCTTTGCTTTAATGTTATTTTAGTCATTTTCGTTTTTTTCCGTTTTTTCTGAAAAAATGCGTAGTAAGGGCACTGCCGCCTCTAGCACTCGGTGTTGCCAGGTGCTGGCGCGAAGGTGTTCCCGGCAGCCAACGGCGTGTTAGGAATATTCTGGCGCACGATGCCAAGAGCAACACCGGCGGCCGCACGTCGGCCAATACAAGGTTCGCTTGAAAACCACTGCAATATTTATTCTAAGCTAGAACCACACTGTTTACGTCTGTTGTGTACCGGTATTTTACCACAAGCGGGCCTGGCGTTTACCCGTCGAGGTGGCTGAGCGGCTGAGGCGCTGTGTTGCTGAGCACGAGGACGCGGGTTAGAGTCCCGCCCGCGGCGGCCACTTTTCTGATGGAGGCGAAAAGCAAAAATGCCCGTTTGTGCGAGATTTTGGTGCACGTTAAAGATCCGCAGTTGGTCAAAATAATCCGGAGCCCTCCGCTACAGCGCTCATCACCTGCGATCCGTCGGGGCGTTATATCCTGCAATCAATCAATCAATAAATAAATTAATCAATCAATCAATCATGCCTTACGTCTCTGTGGCGGTCTATAAAGGGAAGATGTGTGGCCGATGCGAGAGGTTTAAATATTTTTGAACGTTTTTACCTATTATACGCCTTATGAACATTTTTTATGCTTTTGGATAGGTGTAAGAATTAAGCTCAAAATAGGTACAGGCGGACAGACAGAACGAAGATTTCGCGTTTGAGTATTCTTTCAACGTGCAGTGACAGCTACACGCGGCTGCCAGTCTTCTTAAGCCTTCTGCTCCAATACACCGCAGACAAAGCAAAGAAGCAGAAAAATGGCGCCAAAAGACCGAGAATCAAACATTACTCCCTGTACAGTATTTTATACAAAGCTCATTCACATTCAATTAAACATTAAGGCTTTCGCATTCAGAAGCAAGTAAGGCCATAAGATTCATTATATTGTGTTAGTGACTTTTTTGACCAAGGCCAACGCCTTGGTCAAAATGGTTGACCCCTATTAGGTTATCAAACTAGTAGAAAGGATGACCCGGCATGTTGCTGATCCGTATTCACCTAAAGTGCGCAGGTTTAAAATCAGAGACAACTTACAAGAGAAAACACAGGACAGGCGCTGGCTTCAGCTAATGGTCATTTACGAAATGGCCGTGTCTAGAGTGCCTTCTAACGGTATTATAAGCCCTCCACTACACCGTCGTCCACCGGCGTTTTGTAGCGAAATTTCCGCGTCTGGCACTACATCGCTCTAGATAACGTAAAGCTAGCAACCTGACCTAATCATAACATAACATGACCCAACGCACACAAAGAAATCACTTAAAACAAAAATAAACCTAAACCATTAAAATTATAGTTCAATTTAAAAATGCAAAAAAAATAACCGAGGCAAAAGCAGGTCTCCAACCACCGTCCTTGGGATCAGGAAGCTAAGACATACCCTCTAGACTACAGCGACTTTTTTTTTTCTTTACTGCATGGAAAACTGCCCTTAATACAGCCTACAAAAGTTAGGAGTCATCCAAGAAGATGCATATCACTGCAGCTAAAATAAGCCGTCCGTTAAAACTCTGGCAAGCAGACGCACGCGTCCAACAGATGCAGCCATTCTAGTGGGTCACTTTGTGCCGCATAAATGCTCCGCACCAACGCAGTTTGCTCCCGAAAAATGGACTTCGTTGGGCGAGGGGGTTCCGCGTGCCTGTCCGTCATGCGGCACTTCCTCAAGCTATACAATCCGATCACAACAAACATATCATAGGGCACTCCAGTAACATCTCTAAAAGGCAAGAACCGAATTGTATAAGGGGTAATGTCCATGTCCTTTTTAAGAGTTCGTTGCAACACATTTCAGAAAAACACCGCATCCCGGCACAAAACAAAACAATGATCAATGGTTTCAGGTTGATTGCATAAACGGCAATTGTCAGACCAAGGAATAGACATTCCTTTCTCGCGCAAACATATTTTCACTTGGAGTGTAGATGTATGCAGCTTAAAGAAAAACGTTTTTGCATTTGGAGGAAGACACATACGTGTCTTCCGTGTCATGGACGGGGTAATGTCCATGTCCTTTTTAAGAGTTCGTTGCAACACATTTCAGAAAAACACCGCATCCCGGCACAAAACAAAACAATGATCAATGGTTTCAGGTTGACTGCATAAACGGCAATTGTCAGACCAAGGAATAGACATTCCTTTCTCGCGCAAACATATTTTCACTTGGAGTGTAGATGTATGCAGCTTAAAGAAAAACGTTTTTGCATTTGGAGGAAGACACATACGTGTGACCCGCTTCAAAACACTGTCCTTATGGTGGCCAATGTAAGGCTGGCGATAAACCGGCACTGGGAACAGACTCTCTAATAAAGTGTTCGTCAAAGCCTTCCTGGAAAGGGTAAACAGATATTGCTGGGAAAACCTCGCAGTAAGGAAATTGAAGGTGTCAACCACCTCCTTTAAAAACCCCCATGGCGGCTTCGTACTGACTTCACCAGTGGAGACAAGCAAAAACGGTAAATGAAAACTTATGCGCTATTGAATAACGTTGAGCAGAAGTGGATGATGCGTCACCTTATAGAAGAAAAACCGAGATACAAGCTGGTGTAGAAACAAATGTATCAGCTCAGCACCCCCAGACACTAATGGAAGAAACAAATTGTCCCTACGCATAGGTTCCCATTGGGACCCCCACACAAATGTTGCAAAAACTCTATGTAGAGCTTGTACTTTAGAACGCGCACAGTGGAGTACTTGCAGCACATAAACAAGCTTTGCGACAAGGAAGACATTACAAACGTGCGCACGCGCAAACACAGAAAGTTCTCGCCCCATCCATGCCTGAGAGGCTCGCTTGACTTTTTGGAGTGCCAATGACCAATGAGGCCCGGTGTTTCGTATTTGGTGCAAAGGTACACCTAGGTATTCAAGTGCGTCCTTATCCCAAGTAATGCCACCAAATAAGGACGGTTTCGCACCCCATTCACCAAACCAAAATCCCTTTGTTTTTTACATGTTCACAGCTGCTCCAGACGCGCCACAAAACTGCCTGGTGAGATTAAGGGCTTCTTGAACGCTTTTTTTATCAGCACAAAAATAGGCAATGTCATCCGCGTAAGCAAGGACCTTAACCTCACAGGATAGCGATGAAAAGCCCCGTACTCTTTCACTCTGCTGAATACTAAGGCACAGAGGTTCGAGGTATAAGGCAAACAACAAGGGTGAAAGGGGGCAGCCCTGTCTAACAGACGACTTAATCGAAACTGGCTTAGACAGAACGCGGTTGACGACCAGTTGTGTGGTGCACTGTTTGTAACAAAGCTGAATGCCTTTTAACAACACATCCCCTAAATTTACCACTGCCAATAGTGCGAATAGAAAATCATGAGAAACGCGATCAAATGCCTTTGAAAGGTCCATTTGGATAAGGGCCACCTGCTCTGCCGAATCAGACACACACTCCAATTTGAACGGGCAACATGTATGTTTGTTTGAATGCTTCTACCTCTAATACCGCAAGTTTGATGAGGTCCTACTAAACTAGTGATTACAAGTTGAAGGCGCCTAGATAAAATTTTTGCGAAAATTTTATAATCTACATTGCAGAGAGATATTGGCCGATAGCCGTCAACCGATTTCAGCTTTTGTTCATCTTGCGTTTTCGGAATTAAAACTGTGCGTCCTAAATAAAAGGTTGGCGGCAAAACATCATGGTCGTATGCTGCTGTGAATATGTCTAACAGAACGGGAGCAAGGATATCATAGAACTTTTGATAAAACTCTCCGCTCAAACCATCGGGCCCCGGGGTCTTGTTTGTCTTGAGGTCAGATATGGCAACCTTAACTTCTTCGAGTGTAATAGGCCCAGAAACCAGAGCGCACTCATCGTCTGTCAGCTTTGGGAGTAAATCAATGAGGGAACTAAAATCTTGCCCCCGAGCTAATAGACTTGACCGCGCAAATAGCGTGCTGTAGTGGTCATGGAAAGCACTAGCACTTTCAGCTGCTTCAGTGTACTTAATACCGTTATGTTGAATTTCGATTACCTCCTTTGCAAGTGCTGACTCCCGCTCATCATTTAGTGAACGACGAGTGGGGTAACTATCAAAGAATTTTTCAGTTCTCGACCGAATTAGAGCGCCATGGTATTTTTCGGTAACATATTGCTGAAGTTGTGCCTTAACAATGCCAATTTCCTCTACACCCGATCCCGGACTGACCGCTTCGAGTTCATGAAGCCCTACCAATGTACAAGTTAGTTCCCGTACATAAAAACGTTTTAAAAACGAAAGGCATGCGGACTCTTCTATTGCGCAATCCCTTACCTCCTGTTTGAATAAATCCCATTTCTGATATAAAGAAAGACTGTGTGTTTCAAGAATACTAGTCAAGCAATCGGATATACGTTTACAAAATATTCCATCGGCCAATAAAGAGGTATTAAGCTTCCACAGATCCCATTGAGGCAGCACGCTACGTGGTCTTGATCGTCCTTAGCAAACAGATACCATGCAGTGGTCTGTGAAGAAGATCGGGCGTACAATATAGTCAGAAATGTCTTCTTCTGAATAGTCAGAATCTCTTCTGCTGAAATGTATATGCGGTCAAGACGGGCATTCGAATTGCTCTGAAAGTGAGTAAAGTGCATGGTACTCCCTTTTACCTGACCAACATCAACAAGACCATTATCATGCACTAAATCAGACAGGGTGGCTGCACTTTGGTCGTATTGTGAACGTGGTCTAGATCGGTCTTGCTCACAGCAGACACAATTAAAATCCCCCATGAGGAGGATTTTCCGTTGTGTGCGTAGAAAATTCCCTAGTGACATAAAAAAGGAGTTACATTCCCGACAATTCACTGGAGCATAAATGCATATGATACGCCATTCAACTCCTATCATAACAAGGTCACAGCAAATAAAACGCCCAGCATCATCTATACTAAAGGAGAGACTGGAAAACTCAACTTTCTTGCTAATAACCAAAAAACATCCACCAGACAAGCCTGCAGAGGGACTAACACATACGCTGTAATGTTCTAAAAAGGGTTCTAATGCAGCCGCCGTGTCCTCATCACTGCAGAGCTTTGTCTCCTGGATGGCCGCAATGTCCACGCCCATCCGTTTAAGGAGGCGTAAAAGCTGGTATTGCCTTCTCCTGTTTCTTAGACCTCTCACGTTAAGTGTGGCAGCGTGAAATGCTGTGACACTTGCCATTTTGCTGGAGCTTCTCAAGCGACCTTTTCACCTCCAGATGTGCCACCCTTGCGGGTGGTCTTGGATGACAGTGATTTTCCTGACTTTTTGGAGCCAGCCCGCGTCACAAGACTACTAGTCATCACAGCCATGTCGGAAGAATCTTGAGCATTGGACGCTTGCTTTTTGCCTGCGCTCGATGACTTGTCCTCGCCGTCGGCAGGAGCTGGCCTCTTCACCGATCCGCTGTTACCACCCGGAACATCCTCTGGTAGAGCCGCAGCATCCGCCCAGGATGCGGACGGCAAGGTAACGGAACTGTCATCTCCACCTTCTCCGCACGAGGCATCACTGCTGTCATCATCGCTGGCAGGTAAAGGTACCACAGCATGAACCTCCCCTGAAGCGTCATTCGAAGCTGTAGAATGCGTGTCCATTTCCTCTTCCCGGTTCTGCTCACTAGACTGGGAATCATCCTGCCGCTCGCGATCAGGTGGCACAGGGTAGGGCTCCAGTTCCCTGCGATCCACCGCCGAAGAATCTTGAGGCCCAGCCTCCGGATTTTCCGATAGCACCGACTGGCCAACTTCACCTGATGCGTCAACGACCACCGTCACATCCATGACATGAGCAGAGACGTCATCTTCAGTAGTTGATTCCTGGCCATGACGAAGCTTGTCTGCGTATGTCATGATGCACCTTTCTGCGGTATGACCATATCGGCGACACTCGTTGCACCGGGGTGTTCGGCACTGCCATCGCACATGCCCAATCCTGCTGCACCGCTAACAAAGAGGTGGCCTTCCAGGAATCAGTACAAGACACTGGCTCCCATAAATGTCCATCATATCCGGCACATCAGAGACCGATACTCCATCCTTTAGTGTAAGGGACACCTCGCGAGCTCCAGTCTCCATATGGTCCATTCCCGGACACCGCCACATTTCTCTGGTAATGAATTGGGTGGTTCCAAATGGTTCGAACGCTTCTGTTACTCTACGGTTTTCCATGTGACGCGGCACCCAAAGTAGCTTCATCTTAACATTCTTTGTATCCGGGTCAAACACCATACACTGCAATCCTTTGACGATGAACTTCTCCAGCTGGACTAGCTTCTGCTTGACGGCGCTCGAGACGCAAGTAACCATCCACACGTGGCTTATCTGGTATTGCCCTATACACAAGACGTCGCGGAGGTTGATCACGCGAGCCAGAGCATCCCTAAAATCGGGAGCACGGTATGGCCGGCCTTTCAAGTCCGCATGCAGGAAGACAGTGTTCAAGACAACATTACCGGTTGGCAGACGGGGAAGGATGATCTTGTACGTATCCATGTTAGTTCCGGACGAAGTAGTACCTCGGCCAGTGGCCGATGCGCTGTTTCCAGCTGAGAGCATAGAGAAACACAGCCGCTCGGAACGGCGTCTTCTTCTTCCACGCACTACAGCGACAGACTACAGCGACACACGCTTCAGCTTGCTATAGCTTAGTCTTCAGTATGGCACACTAGCCATGCCTGCAGCGATCAGCTAGAGTGCCGTCGGACGGCACTCTAGATACTGCATTATGAAATAGCTAGAAATATGCACAAAGGACACAACCGCTTTTTGTCTACTCAAAAATTTCCAGCGTTATGCGTACTTTTATTACAGCATAGATAGTGGACGTACCTGCGAGATTACTGATAGTTACCATTTGCGCTGATCTATCTTCGCAATCATCTTACATGCCCTAACTCAGCAACCATGCGCTTTTTATTCATAACTCTCACATGACCAGACTGGCAGTATTAAAACGCGTTGTAATTATCATTTACCTTAATAACAACTATCAACCAACTGTATACAGTTTGACTTCATTACTTAAACAGTTTGAATAAACTTCAGCTAGAATGTACATCGACTTCTCTTAAAAACTAAATTTTGATACCTGGAAAGGTGTTTCCTACCTACTCGAGAAATGTCCTATCATCAGAGCAGTTCCTGCTATACGGTTTATATTATATGCCCGAACCCAATTAAAATTGCTTTTTTGTATTAAAGTGTCTTGACAGCCCGGATTTCAGAAGACAATACGGCTGCCATAGCCTCACTGCGGTTTAAGGCAGTGGTGCTTTGTTGCGTGGCATCATCACGGGGAGCGGTGTGTAGCGAAAAAAACATAAAGATGGTTAAAAAATAAATAGGCATCTCAATGCACAAGAACACACTGCTAAAGCTGCTATTCTTGCGTCACGTCCCGAAACATTGCGTCTAAACCAGCTGCCAACAACGCTTCGCTCTAGGCAGTGGAAAGCGACAAGGGATAACAGCCGCCTACACCGAGGGCTAAAGGAGCAAACTAATTGAAAGGTGATTCCAGAAAACCGGGGGGTATCCGGGAACTAAGGCGGAATGTCCTTCATGAACCGGGAGGGCTTGTGGCCCCGAACAACGCAACCCTGAGCTACAGCAGCTAACACAAAAGGCGAAAACCTAAAAGCATAAAAATCAGCCCTGAAGCTAAGTAAACCTACATGTATCGCTTAAGCGCGAGTAGAAAGTCTGGCAACGACAGCTTGCGCAATAGGAGGAGCAAAGAGAGCTCTTGAACGACAAAACAGATGCTAAGATAGAGAATCTTCTACCAGGGGCGGAGCAGCGCAGCACCGACGACATTACCGTGATCCTGACAGCTTCAGAGCACAAAGAGCAGAAACCACAGCTCCCCGCTGCCATGTAGAAAGCTGTAGAGCACAAGAGCGGGTGGGTCTTGACAAGTTATCTCATTGGAATATCGACGACGTTTATATGCATATCCCTTCGTATTTCGTATTGCTGCCTTTTCTTGCACGTAGTTTTTGTGCGCAAGGTCTTACTTTTTGAACATGAACCTGTACTTTGGTGCGCGAATTGACACGGGTTTGTTGAGAAAACTGTTTTTCTCGTAAAGAATCTATGCCTTGGGCGATGCACATGGACGCCGAATCGGAGCCGTGAGGCATGTGACCCGTCAGAAGTGATATATTCGTCCTAGCGAGCGGATGTTGGTTGCAATGAAAGAAATTCAGAAATAGGTATACGCTATTGGCTATGCAGCGCTGGTTTCTCACCTGGTAAAAATGTAAACAAAACTAATGCCTAAAAATGATCGGTTGAACAATTTTGGCTGCATAGCTCATGGATTACAATTCTGCGGGCTGGTGGGCGACCGTTCGGACAGCTTTCCGGCGCGTTGGACTGCACGGTTATGTTCGGAGCCCTTTCAATGTTCTTCCAAAATGTTCCTTTGCTCTATCAGCGGGCCCTAGCCTTCAGTTTGTAAGGAGCTTTATGACCAAGAGAAAAATTGTCACTCTGACGCAACTAATGATTCGCAGGGCTGAGCAAACTATGTCGGTAGAAAATATTAGTTATGGAGAACAAGGAGTAACACACAAACAGTACCAATTTCCTTTTGTCAAAGATATAACCCGATTAGCGCTACACATTGTGAATGCCGAGGTGGACGTAGCTAGACCAACAGACTAGAGGATTTGAACGACCTTCTTTGTCGGCGCATTGCCACGCAAACCTGGCTAATAACGAGAAAGCTTAAGTTAACCACAAACGTCCAAGATTCCACGCTGTCGTGACCAATAGAGCGCGTACAAGATGACCGACGGCCAAAATACTAAAACAGGGCGAAAATCTTCGGATATACGCCACGTGTTTTTCAGATGTACATACCTGCACAGAAAGTAAATAAAAAAGTAGCAAAGAAAACTGGGTAATTGCGAAAAGATGTACATTTTTTTTAACTACAAGCCCAAGCCCGGCTCCTGCCCGAAAAATTTAATAAAATAAGCCGGAGCCCGCCAGGCTATTTTGAAATATCAGCTCCCGTCCGACAGACTATAAAGATGAGCTTAAAAAAATTTGGTGCTTTCAATCTGAAAACGCAAGCACAGAGCGAGTATATTAGATTTAAAATTTTGAAACTTGCACAGAGCTTTGTACAACATAATTATATATCTTGACAAAGATAATTAATTATCGAGGATATCGGCGAAATATATTTTTAATGAAGCTGCAGTGACTTCGCCCTTGGAATTTTTTTTTTCATTTAACGTTATTCAGTGAGCAAACCCTCTGGTATCAACAATCACGAATTTGCTGCACACGACTGCCGGGCCAGAGACACTGCATGCATGCACCCGGGCCAGCACAGCCAGAAAAAAATTCGTTGAACGCCGAGCCCGTCCCGGGCCCGAGGAAATGCATGCTACATGGCCCGGGTCCCTGCAGTGCACTAATCGACACAACACACATGACATGTTTTTATAATGTTTCTTCAATGCAGCGAAAAGTATCAACAATCGCAACCGTAACTCTGAGAAATATCCCATACGGGACAATTTATAGCGCGGTCATTTTAAAACTGTATGGTTCATTGGTACACTGTTGATCCATTAACATAAAACAAATACCGTATTACAAATGCACAAGTTCATAAAAAGTACGGCCCACGCCTTCAGGATGTAAGATATTATGAAGCAGTTAGGAACTCAACAAATAAAAACACACTCAAACAAATCGCAAATATAAATCTTTGTATGTAGCCATCACATAAATGTACTAGCGGTGCAGTCCAACCACGTGCTATAGCACCTTCCTTTCTAACTGCATGGGCCATAGCCCTTCGGAAAGAAATAACCCAGAACATTTAAAGACCAGTGTATTTCCGGCTAGGCTGCTTTTTGGAATTACACACGAAAAATCTCAAAACCGGTCGTGAATGACTGAACAACAGAATAGCGGCGCCTTACTCAACGCGCGCAGCCTCGGTATCTCCTCGGGCGGGGCACACCTGCGCCACGCGCGGCCTTCAAGGCCGCGCCTTCATGTGCGCCTTCAAGGGCACTGTGGGGAGCAGGCGCCGCCTTTTCCACTACCCAAGTATTCTAGATCTCTATACTTAGCACCGCCCATGGGCTAAGCATAGAGTTTCATACAGTAACAACTAGAGACGAATCTGGCTCTGCGATCGTGCGCCGCCAATGGCATGATGGGTAGTTCTGATTGCTTAAGGAAGTTATTATAAAAAATAAATCATGCAGCCAGTTTTGTTTTTGTTTTGGACTTGCATGAACGCAATTGAATATGTTAGAAGAAGCTTTCAACATTACATTTCCCCTCGAATACGAAATTTTTTCTTGATTTCTTGGATTTTTTCCCTTCTTTGTTCATTTCCTCATGCACTTCACGCGTGGCGTCTTGGTGCGCACGACGTTCTGACTGCGAATTCCCGACGGCATCAATGATTTTTTTCTACCATATTTTCGCCACAAAGTATTCATTGCGAACTTGTTATTAAAACAATACTGTGAGGATCAGTTACATACCTGTGTTTTGCTTAAATCAACCCTACGCTACAAATGCCTAAGCAAGGTTGACGCGTATCAACTTTTCCACCAGTGATAGTAGCCTGGGAACGTTAAGCCTTGATATGTATTTCAGCGCGCGTTGTTATGAGAGGCTTATAAAGGCCTCTAGTAGATTTTCGCACCACAGGAAACCACCACGCCCGAATAGCCCAGCTGAGGATCAGGACTTAAGCCCCAGAATATCTTGTTAATAAAACAAAATTCTACACATTCAAATGACGTGTCCAGCTATGCACGGCCGGGGACGTGTAGTGACAGCCACGTTCTTGTGGTAGCCCTCACCTTATTTGCCCTGGTAAGTACAGCGACTGTCGTCAGCCAGAGCCTGGCAACCGGCTGTAAAAGACCATGATTCCGTTGTAGGGCAACTGTAATGATCTGTTCATCGACATCGCTCATCGCACCGGTTGGCTGTTTTGCGAGAATGCAGCTCTAGGGCACTGATTGCGTTACGGAGTACCCGACTCCGCAAGCCCTGGCCTGATGAGCAAAAAGGAGTTCGGGGGACGCATGACCTGAGTCGCTGACATATGGGTCCACACCTGCTCGGTCTTTGCTGTATTTGGGCCTTACCTTTGCACGTGAAACTAAAATTCAGTGCGAAGTTACCTACTGTCCTTGTCTGCTACGTACTTCGCTGTATATTGCGGCTTTTAGCCCCAATACATGGATCGATAACACCACAAAACGTCGGCAGACGATGCCGGGCAGCATCTGCACGACGTCCGGTGGCGGAGAAAATTTTGCCGCCACCGATCTGGCTAGGACAGAGGAGTTCGGCCGGTGCAGGCGGCATTGGAAGCGACAAACGAGCGGCGAACCGTAGCTAGATAATCGAGTCTCGCCGCGCGGCCTGACTTCCGGCCGCCATGCTTCCTTGCGTCCTTTCCTTTTCGGTGACCTTTACGGCGACCTAACGGTTTGCGAGCGGCAGGAATTATGTTATTCAAGGCGGCGCGCCTGAAATTTATGATAAATTCATACCGGCAGTGAAGAAGCATCCCATTCCGAGGGAACCTCTTCCCAAAAAGAAGGAGATGCCCGATAAGCACGGTAAACGTTTATTCGCGTTTATACATCGCGGAGCCCTTTCCGTCTGTCATAGTCGAAGCGCCCCTAAACCTGACGTTAAGAATATTTGAAAACTGAAATTAAAGCTACTCTGCCAGCACAAAAAAAATCTCGGAACTGCCGGGAAATTGTCGAACGACGTTCGCAATTGCGAGCCGGAAGCTAATTTACGGTGACCGTTTAATAAAAGCCGATGTTGGTTCTAGCCAGAATACATGATATCGCCGTTTTTTCAACTACATCGGCAGGCTGATGTCGAAAACACATCAGACATGTTTACGAAATTGTTGTAAACAAATTGTTTCCATTCCTCGGAGTGATTCGTAATTAAATAAAACGTCATAGTATTCAGAACTTTTTTTGCTTCTCGTGTGGCTCAATTCCGTGCATTTGCCTCACTTAAAGGTGTTGTGCCACCAAATTTTAAGTCTGTAAAAAGCCTGCTGTAGGCTTTCTCTGTATGCAAGGACCCTCAACACGAAGTGCTGGGTACAGCAAGCGCTTAATATATATTTTAATTCGCTTCTAAAAAGTACCTAAAAGCTCTTCTGGAGATCCGCACCAATCGCTAGCGCCACTAACCATGACGTCAGTGAATTGCCAGCATAACAAAGTTTGTGACGTCATACCACGTTAGCGACTTGAGCTACGTCAACGTGAACTCCAGTTACCACAGTTTGTTCGGTCGCTTAGTCGCTTGGTCGTATCAGACACACTAGGCCACACGCCGATGGGTCGCGAAGCCATCGGCCAGCTGCCGAATTGCCAGACCGCGTTGTCACACTACGCTGACGGCGATACAAACACGCCGGCCAATGGAAAGTCGCCGTAGGGCCGTAGTGTGACTGACTCGCCGACCGGTCGCCAGACGCGTCGTCGGGAATCGACCGAGAAGCGAAAACTGCGCCCCGACAACATTCGTACCGTAATGAATGCGGCGCCATTAGATGCGACGCATCTGATTCACTCGCCTTGTCCCTGCATCCATCCGGCGTTGTTGTCGACGTTGTCGGCGTCCACCCGTCCCCCCTTCTCATCGCCGCGCCAGCTTCGCTGTCCGCCGCTCACCCCCTCTCCTCTCCGATAGCGAACCCTCTCTCGTGAGAGGCATCGGATTGGATTCGATTGGATTGGCTTGGCTTAGCTTGGCTTGGCTTGGCTTGGGTGGCTTGGCTTGGATTGGATTGGATTGGATTGGATTGGATTGGAACTCTGCGATGCTTCGCATCACCTCAGGGTTCCCCTCGGGAAGATGGTGTATTTTTTTTGCTAGTTTCTGGAGTGTAATAACTTTGTAAGGTCCATGAAGCCCATACAACTCAACACTAATGCGATCGCTTCGGTCGTGCTCTTCGGCGACTCCGCTACCCCGGAGCTGCAAACTGCATATGCGTCTGTGATCGGCTCACCTGTAGAAAATATAAGGTCAGTTTCGTGCAGAAGAAGAGTTACGTAGGGTAATTTGGGTAATGAGAGATGAATATCGGCCAAGGTTTTTAACGTAAAACATAAAACGAAAGTACGGCAAGCACTATCCCTATGTATACAGAGCAAAATCGCAGTCGCAACCGGGCACACTTAGCAGAGTTGATGGCGATAAGCTATTGCGGGGGTTCACGGAACCTTGAACGCAAGCGCTATTTAAGAAATTTCAGTTTACCAGTCTGAAATTCAGTAAACTAGCTAGTAAACACCGACGTATGACTCGAAGGATGGGCCTCCATCTAGTACACCGGCTATTTCGCCGTGGGACATCGTTTGTGCAGTGGCGAAGTGGTCTCGCGCGTCGCGCCCGCTCGGTCAACATTGCGGGTTCAATTCGCGGCGGGGACAGCTTTTTTTAGAGGTTTTTGAAGGGGCATGGTTTGCATATTCAATTGCATTTCTATTGCAGACAAAGAGGCCGTGCCACAGCTGTCGCGGCTTGACATGACGAGCCGGCCTGTTTACTTCCGTGGTGACGCACGTGTCTGCGGAAGCAGACGCTGCAGTGAAGTCGCAGCGTACCGCAGTGCCGCATGGTAGACACACGTGGCAGAGCGTCCTCGCAACACTGTGACGTCAGTGCTCTAATCGGCGCCCTGGAACCAAACCGAATCCTGTTCACATGAATCGCGCGATAATAAATTTGTGACTCAGAATATGTGCTTGTGAGAGCATGTATCATGATTTCTAAAGGAATCTAAAACGTTTGCAACAAAGAATGCACAAGCAACAAAGTTGGTTGCACAACACCTCTAATCACATTGCCAGGATCGCCGCAGCGAAGAGAGGTCCGCCGTTTCTGCGTATTCCAGCTCGCCAACTTCCCGCAATGCATTGACAGGTGCGCCTGCGCGTAATTTTTTATGCTATTCCTGTGCTTCATTAGGCGCACATTAAGTCACCGCCCGGTTTGGCCGCCCGGTTTACAGCATTCCGTTGGTATGCGGGAGCCAATATATAGACGAAACCGGGCGGTGTCTTAACGTGCGCCTAATGAAGCACAGGAATAGCATAAAAATGACGCCCAGGCGCACCTGTCAATGCATTGCGAAACTTGTCCCTCACAGTGCTACCCTCATTTCAGAGAAACTAAAGCGCTATTTAAACATAAAGATAGGATGACTCGTGAGGTGGTGGAGGCATTCCATATTTCCAAATTGGGCAAAACGTGCGTCAGCCATCCGTCGATATCGCTTAGCCACGAGGAATTCAAGTTTTTAGATAACCGGTGAAGTTTTGTTTGTTGCAGTGGCGTAACCTTTTGATGATTTGGCTTTTGTTATCCATATCAATATTTATGTTCATCTGATGTTTTTCCTTTGTATTGTCATGCGCAGCTGGTGTTTTGTTAGTATATAGTTTCATGTCTTCCTTCAATAAAAAGTAGTTGTGGGTCAGCGCTCGTCCTGGCCCCTTCTTTGCCTTAGTCTTCGTGTGTGCGCGCTGTTAGGGAAGATGAAATTGACTTCAATGTTACTAAAACCACACACCCTTCTGAACTGAAATACTGGTATTTCGCCTGCATTCTTGTGAAACGATAACGCATTGTGGAGAACCTACCACCTCGAACCTTCGCATGAATGAGTTCACGGCGCCCAGTTGAAGCACCGGGCAAGTTCACGTTGCTCGGCCTCAGAGAATATAAAAAGCAATAATTAAGTGAAAGGCTTATACGTCTCATCATAAAATAAAAGTGACCGTCGTAATCGCTGTCGTCAACACGAACGCTACGCAAAGAGCGGTTCCGAAGGCGACCTGAATAAAAACACCTTGATTTTCATGGGGGGTTTTAGCCCGGTTTCCCGCCGAACATTGCATTCTCGACACCATTCCGGAGGGGAGGCAGAAAGCATGAGCCTGGTGCCTGCCGGGTGAAATGTGAACGAGACGGCACGCATGTGAAGCAGGTGCAGGAGGATGTCAGCTCTGACTCTGGGACAACTGCCGCGTGATTTGGGACCGGTCTGCCTGCCTTAGTAACTCGCGCCAAATGACGGAGACACAAAAGCGTATAAAGAAACGCAAACAAGGTATATCAGCGAAGAACAGTTTTAAAAGCGCTAGGCTCCCGCTTGCAAGCAAAAACAATAGCAGAATAATGTTATTGAAAAAACTTTTTTTTAAAGTATGTACGGCGATGTGAGTGACAGAAAGGAAGCTCGAGAAAACAGGGCTACTAAATTATTTTATCATAATCCCTATCATCAGCCTATCTACGCCCACTGCAGGGAAAAGGCCACTCCCACAGATCTCCAATTACCCCGGTCCTGTGCTAACTGCGACCAAAGCATCCCCACAAATTTCTTGATCTCATGTGCCCATCTAACATTTTGCCGCCCCCTGCCCTTCTTGCCTACTCCAGGGATCCATTTTGATACCCTTAACGACCAAAGGTTATCCTGCCTTCGCATTACATGCCCTGCCCACACCCATTTCTTCCTAATTTATATTAATACGTCCTTAATACGCGTTTGTTTCCTCACCGATTCCACTCTGTTCGTGTCCCTTAATGTTACACCTATCATCCTTCGTTTCATTGCACGCTGATCGTCATCAAGTCAAGTTTAACCCTTTTAGTGAGCCTCCAAGTTTCTGCGCCATAGCAATATTAATTATCACGTGAGTGGCTAGCGAATGAATGACCCTTTACCGAAATCACATCAACATAGGCTTGCGTTGCGCGCCCGTCGTGATTCAAGGCTTTTGATAGCAGCAGAGGTGACTCTAATGTTGAATGAACCATTTTTTACCACACGCCTGTGCAATCAGCCTAACTTGCGGAAAGGACAGAGGATTCTTCATCCTGAATATTAGCCAAGCCTTGTGGAAGGTAGTTAACTTCTGCGGTGGTTTAGCTTATCACAAGCCACGCATTGCATTGCTTACTTTTACCATTAAACAAAACCAAAACCAGGAGCATTGGTTACACTCCACCATTTCTGAGGCAATTCCCGTGTACACCTGCTGTTCTTCACCGCCTATAACCATGCCAGTTTCAACGCTCGCGTGCCTCGACAAAAATTGCCCCAATGCATAGACGTAGGATGTGTGGCTAGTATTGTTGACACTGTAGCCACTACACACCGCAATTAGCAACCTCAGCATTTCCTACGGAAGAATAATAGTGGCCTGATATTTACGCAGCCCATGTGACTGTCAAAGAGGCCATTCAACATGTTACGTTCTTTAATTAATCATTGCAACCACTGATAGAATCGCCGTCCCACATGTGCGGGTAGGATCCGCCGACAACATTGCTGCCACCCAATTCTTCCTGAACATTCCGCTTGCTTTTTGGCGACAAGGCAATCCAGTAATAACACCAGAATCTCCCAGTTTACTTTATGCCGGTGAACAAGGGTCGCCATGGGGTTTAACGTTTTTCAATAGCCTCTCTGATGTGCCACTCTCCTTCTCCGGAACCACAAACATTCCTGGGGCGAACGACCTGGCTGTGACGGACCATTCGATTTTCGCTCTTCAAGTTCCTCCACTGAGAAAGGGTCCGCAAAGTTATTCGATATGAACCACCCGGTCATGCGGTGCTGTGTAACATTTTCGCATTTATTTACGCGGTAATGAGGGTCCTTTGACGTGTACATAGTTTCGCTAACTCTTTTTTTCTGTATGTATATTTGCTTCGGTTCAGGAGCGTTGCCGCCGAGGCTTATCTTGAAGCCATCGATCGGAGCCCCTTGTTGCTTAGATGAGCTGGGCAACTTGCGGCTAAAAAGTTCAGGCATTTTTTTCTTGTTTCGTGTGGGAGCTGCCCCCATCCTCTGGTTTGCGTTCTGGTTCACGTCAATGTTTTCGTCAGCCTCTTTTAGTGTGATTATTTCAGTGCATTCTTAATTTATCAATATTAACGCGATGTCTATAAGCGTTTTTTAGGTACGTCAAGAATACGCGTGAGGCCGCAATCGTTTCCATCGTGCGCTTCAACTGACCACTGTGCAATCTTATGATTATTGGCATTTCTGTTACAGGTTCCTTCGATGTCACTTAATATGGTCTTACCCACTCTTTTACTTTTATTTTAGAAAAAACCACGGTATAATTTGGCTTGGCTACACTGCCATAGACACTGTGCTTCGAAGTCGTAGACTACGCCATGTTTGAATAAACCAGTCTAAAGCCGGGCAAATGAACCGGATGGATGCAACTCCTGCAAGTTACAACCACGCATCCACAATAGCTAATTGTTAGTGTTTATGTTTAGGGGCCAAGCTTCTTAGGGGCTGGGGCTGTTGATGACTCCTGTCGTCGTCGTAACCATTATTTCAGGTCGTCACGCTGCTAAAACACCCGGACAGTCGTTTACGCCTCGCGCTAGAACGCTTTGTAACCAGTACTAAAAAAACACCGGGATACGTGTTCACGCCACGCGTTAAAACGCTTCGTAACCCGTACTAACACCACCGGGGCACTAGTCTACGCCTAGCGCTAGAACGCTTCTTCTCGAACGCTAGAAGACACGACACTGTTAAAGCAAAGTTAGGTACCTCCGCTCCCGAAAAGTTTCCTCTCCGTAAGCAAAAACGCTGAAGCACCAAGAATACACTTAGATACTGCATGCTCGCTCCTCTCCATATTTCACGTTAGGGCCAATGGCACTGGAAACATTTTCCTGCTGAGCTGGTCTAAAACGGGGCAAATGAACTAGATGGATACAACTCCTCCATGCTACAACCACGCATCCGTCATTGTTTATTGGTAGCGTTTTTTTTTTAACAGTGTCGGTACGTTGGAGGGTGTAAACCTCCAATGGCGTGCTCATAATAAGATAAAACGTAAGGTGGGAGTGGTATAGTTTAAACTTACAGTTCCAAGCGACGGCTCACTGGTACTACGCGGGCACATATTTGGACAAAGTACTTGGAAGGCTCGGGTGAGCACAAATAAACATACTGACATTTATAAAATGGCACTCGCAACGATACTCTTCTATACCTATTACAGGCGAAGCCCCTAAGGCGCTAGGGCTGTTGGCGTCTCCTGTCATCGTCGTCGTAATCGTCGACTTATGTAGCCCCGGTACTAAACCATGGCCGTATGTCTGCTCCTCTCGTTGCAAATGTCGACGAAGGATGATAGTCGTGTGGATCCAGTGCAAAGTAAAGGCATCCTTTCTCCTTCGGGCTGACCTCTCACGCTATTTCTTCCCGTCTCGCTCCTCGAAAGATAACACGTTAGAGTTTTGCTCAAGTCAATTTAAATTTACCGCGTTCTACTGCTCCACGCCGGGTGTCTCGATGCCGGTGCTGCCGCATGGCGGAGACGCCGGTGAATTGAGGCACCCCACTTCAACATTTATAGAACCACGATGTCCTACTGAACGAGCATTCCAAGCGGAACGTGGATCCCATCTAGTGCAACCTGTCGTCGGTGTTGTCGTTTGATTTCTTAAATGCCGCCAGGAGGTAGTGCTGGCAACAGCAGGGAACGTTTTTCTGCCGTTGATGTAGTATTTCATTTGCTATCGCAAAAATCAAACAACCATGAATTTTTAACAAAGTAACACTGCAAATATCACTTATGTATTGATTTTCCGCCTTATATTTGCATAATGTCTTGTTCGTGTTCAACAGTATTCACAAGGATGAGCACGGACACCGGGCTTAGAAGTTTACATTTGGCTGTGAGTATATAAGACTACTGCACAGATTTTATACCACTTTGGCCGCGTGGCTGAATCGAGTCACAGACAGACAGACGGACAGTCAGACCGAAATTTCTGCGTTTTAGTAGGCCAAGAACGTCTATCGTCTTTAAAACGCACCGGGACACTGGTTTACCCCTCGCGCTAGAGAACTTCGTGCTTCAAAGACAAGAGACTTTTACAGCAAAGCTGCATACCTCTACCCCCAACGGTTTCATGTCAGTTGGAAAAAACGCCAAGGCGCCAAGAATTGACACATGCACTGCATGTTTCGTCCCTTCACAGGTATTACGTTAATGGAGATTCCCCGGGATTTTTTTGTTATATTGAGCTCGACAATGTTGCAGGGAT
The DNA here is from genome assembly GCF_048455015.1 of Haemaphysalis longicornis. NCBI lineage: Eukaryota > Metazoa > Arthropoda > Arachnida > Ixodida > Ixodidae > Haemaphysalis > Haemaphysalis longicornis. The sequence goes on along the minus strand of NW_027526295.1, from coordinate 56,698,244 downwards.
GTACAAGGAGCTGTTTGTCGCAAGTTTTGCTGTACGAAGAGCAGAAAATTGTCCTAACAAGTCGTGTCATTACTCACAGTGCGCACAGCTGTTGAATAACCGAACAATTGATGACTTGAACTTTGTAAAATTTGACGGGTCACAGAATGCCGGCAATAACGGTTCAGCCTCTTACAAAGCACTCTGAGGAATCACGTTGACAGCTGCAACCATAGCCTTGGACCATCGTAGTATTTCCGCGAGGCTCACACAGCGTCGCTGATATCACGTAGCCTTGACGCATCGTGACGCCCCGTTCTACTGCGAGGAGCGAGGTTATGCTCATTCCGTTATATATCGTTTGTTCAGATGTTGAACACACACGCTTTGGCTCGAGGGCTGCCTGACTGCCGTGAGGTGGAGAATGACTGTAAAAAACATCTACCGTGGATCTCCCCTCACCGAGATCACATTCACACACGTACAACCATTGCGGGGCGGCGCTGCCAAGTTCCGTCATCAAGACACCGACGTCGCCCCCTCAAGGAGGAGCACCGCAGGCAGTGGTACCCCTCCAGTGGATCGTCAATGGATCAATGGATCAATGAATTTATCATCTATCAATGGATCATCAAAGTGTCTCCTATATATGACTGCAATCAGCCAGAACATTCCGTGTGCGTACTGTTATCCTACTAATATTTGAAACACTTCAAATTGGAGCATTTAGGCTACGCTAATAAAGGTAGTTATGCACCGGATAACTTAATTCATCCTGTTAATAAAAACGCGGATCGTCGTGCATCGCTTGGTGGTGGCCCGCTGCCACATCATTCAGATGTCAAATTTTGTGATAGGACATTTTTTTCCGAGAACAAAGTTAACATTGTCACTCACGTCGCCAAATAAAGGGCGGTTTTGCCCTGAATTGAAGACCCAGTGGGAAAAAGCACGCCGACTTCTCTGCCTATGAGAGATTACATTACCGCATTCATGGCTGGCCCACGCAAGAGTAGGCGTTGTTTCTACGACAATATCTACGACAGCACACATTTTTATGCGTGCTGTCACAGATTTTCTAGCCGTATTTGGATAGAATAAATACTAAAGGACAGAAAACCTGTCTACGTATGAAACATTGGAAGTGGGCAAAAGAGGAATGGCCCCAGTGGCCTCCAGTATCGCTGCTTCTAGAGATAACACAGCAATGTACATACACCCTTTCTTTACTTTTCCCAATATGGAGAGCCACCACCTCAATAAAGCGTTTATAAAAAGGGTGCACAACATACCTAAATACAAAAGGATTATAGCAAACCTTTGCCGCTTTAATCATGGTGGTTGAGGAGCAGTCACCGCATTCGTACGCCCACACCTATTTTTCCTGAACTCTTCATTGCTGCATTTTTTGTCAATCTTCTTTTTATCTCTCGTGCAAGTCAAGTTATATGTTTTGGTTAACTTTATTACAGGGACGCGATTAAACACACAATAAACACATTACTGGGAATATAAATATCATCGAACAAGATACCGAATGCCTGCTGGCCCCGCAGAGAAAGCCTGCAAACCAGAAGGCGCGCGCTTACTTGGAAACCGTCGTTGGGTCGTATGACAACTTCATTCGGTGCCCCGTTGGAAAATCGGCACACAAAATCTGTACTCACATTTCATTTCGTTTTTTCAGGCAAATGTGCCGAGCGTTTTTTTTTATGCTTTGAACAGACGGTTTAGCTGCAGTAACCAGGGAACATTCTTCGATGGGAACGTACACTCCTACTTTCAGGGATTACATACAATAAGGGAAGAACATACCGGCGGTGGTGTATTGAACAACACTTTGTAAGCAGAAACGCCAGGTGTTTTCACGTGGTTTTTGGCGCGGCCACACGGTCACTCATATTGTGTTCCTTTTAAAGCGAAAGCTTTTTTAGTAGACCCGATGGTATTTTGTCAGAAAACTAAAGAAGTTCCCCATAGGCCAGTTGGTCGACCGAAAAGTCTGATAAGATCTCTGTACACACGGCGCACACGTTTAACCGGGCTTCCATAGTGTCGAAACGGTTATTTGAAGTCGCGAAAAAGCAACGTTTCTAGATACGGCAATACATACATCTATCACGAAACGGTACATGGTATACCTTTATCTCATAAACCACGATTCGGGGTATATTTAGATCATTCCAACCTGCGCTTATTTATTGCGCGAAGAATCGTCGCATAGGTTCGTTTTTCGTTTGTAATTACGGGTTTCAAGGTTCGACGATCGACTGGCCACACTTTCAGGGAAGGATGGACGCACTTATAGTTTTCGAGTTTCTTTCAACTTTCTTTAGGAGGAGATACTAAATGTTATTTGTTTGTGAGCGAGCAGGTGGAACAGGTTTAATAAAGTTGCCAGTTTGATATTTTAGCCCTTCGAATCTTCTGTTGTGTCTTCAGCCGACATCTACAAATTGGTGGGAATGATAAACAGCAATTTCGAGCCTACTGTCATTGTTTAAATATTTGCGGGCATTTAACGCGCCGAAGGTACGTCTGGGCTCTGAGGCGAGCAGTAGTTGAGAGCTCCGGGTTACGTTCGGCAACCTGCGAATATTTAAACTGGGCCGAAATCTCGACACACAGCCGTTTTCGGTTGTCGCCTTCATCTGAAAAATGGCACCCGCGGGTGGGTCCGAACCTGCGTCCTTGGGTTCAGCAGCACAATGTCGTAGCCACTGAGCCACCGTGTCGAGGTATCGTCATTGTTTAGATTGGGCGTAAATTCGCCGCTAATACTGGACACCTAGCCGACGCGTTCTGGGCGTTATTCTCGTAATGTAAGTAAAAATTGTTTGCAACATACCTAAATTTCTAATGGGAGGGTTCACACCCAAAAAGAATGGTTGGATGTTTTGCGAGATTTGTGTAAGTCACCGAAGGCAATACCGCAGCCGAAAAAGACTTGATTCTTGGGAGTGTATTGAGCAAAATATAGTTTTGCCGTGACAGTGCCTCAGGAGCATGTTTAAAAAGTTAGCGCACTCCGCAAAGCAAGCGTGCGTGGATATCCGTATCTACTTTATATTTGCCTTCAAAAAGCTGCAAGATATCTTGTGGCTCTATGCTAGGGAAGACTCTGTGCTTTAATTTGTTAATTTCATACTCGTATCCTCAAACATATAGAACGCTTATACACACCGAAAACTGTCTTTTGAATTCTGAAAGCTTAGCGTTGCCAGCGTTATCTGGTGGCGATCCTAATTGCTCTTCAGCACGCAATTCACACTCTGGGTTCTAGACTGCACGTAATCCTTCATTGTCGCGCTGCTCTTCTGTACAGAAGGAGAGCAAATTTGGTATCGGTGAAAACTCCCGTGCGGGGCTCTTTTCAGAGCGCCTTAATTCAACCTTGACACTTTGGGTAATGAAGTGGAAATCATTTTATCTTCGTGTGGCAGCGTGAAGGGCCACGCGACAAGGCCAAGACCTTTTATTCTTTATGTTGCCATCTCGCATACACTCTTCTTTAAAAAGAGAATTAGGGCCTCTGGAGAGGTGGTACTGTCGTTACGTAACATACATTAGAGTTCTGGAAACGAACCCTCCTTAAAGATCCCCAGGTGGTTAAAATTAATCTTTAGTCCTCCACTACGGCGCGCCTCATAGCCTGCGTTGCGTCGGCGCGTTAAACCCTACAATCAATCAACGAAACGAACCCTCTATTCACGGTGTGGAAAACGGACATTTAACGCTCTTCTGTTTACTATCGTAGGTTTTGTATTTAGGGTCAGTCAAGAAGTAATACCGTGGCGCTCCAAATATTCTTAGGGGCTACACCTTCTTATTTAAAAGTCGTCCAAAATAGCTGTACTTCAACTGTCTTTTGTTGAATACTTAGGTATTTCCGATCTGTCTTAAAGTAACCACATCTATAGTTCTTGGTTCTATGAGGGAACGCTCAGATTGTTTTTGTTTTGAACTTGTTTAAAACCTTACTTTTTTTCGCGCTTTTCATTTTGGGCGAGGCTTAGTCGTAGCATAGAGATATTGCTTAACAAAGTGCAACCCATGAATCGTTTGCTCTGCTTACGTTAAGCACACCTTCCTGATCTGCGAGTCGGGTAAACGGCACAACTTTTTCATGTAATGGCAGTTTATTAACGGCTAAATTGACCAAACTAACATGGCAATACACAGCATGCTGGTAAGTTCACACTCACATTCCCCTACATTATTTCCAAGCAATGCATGACTCGCTTAACGTAAAAGCCTGCTTTGCGGTGTTCACTCCCTTGACACGGATAAAAAAAGGTGTGCCCTAGCAATAATGTCCCAGTTTCTTTGGAGCTAGCCGAACTTCTGTCGCCATGTAGTTTCTTAATGTATACACTAGAGAGGAATCTGGCTCTAGCGTCTGTGCGGCTGACATGAAGGCCGCGTGTGTCGTCATTAGCCTCCATTATGCTGCGGGTTCACTTTATCTCCGTAATCAGCTTAGATTGGAACGTTTTAGTAGCCGTAAATTCACATATAATGCTAGAAAACTCGAATACCAGTGTGTAATTATGTAAGTGTAAAATAAACCACACTGTTTTAAAGATAACAAAATATAAAGTGAAGCATATTCATTTCAACAAATGTCTCCCTGAACGGTTGTGCCCACCGTTGTGCAGACTGAGCCTGTTAACAATATTGTAGAGTTTGGAAGAACACTTCTTAAAACTCCTTTTGCTTATGTTTCAAATGATAAATCAATAAATTGCTCAGAAAGCGCGGAGAGGGTTTCTGCGAAGAACTATACTAACATCACCTTAATGGAGAACCAGAGCAAAAAACGTCTGCTACATCGTTCGTCGCGGCGAATTACCCGCTTAGTTAAAATGTCCGGCCGCTGTAACACATGTACTAGTATTGCAATATTAAACCCGGAAGCGAACTCTCCTCGCCATTAACTACCTCATCTACATGGTGGGTTAGATGCAAATAAGCACCGATGGTCGCTCGTCGGCCCTAGTCCTCCCACTTACTTATAATGAAGCACGGCTGTCTTAGCAGGAACTAATGGAACGACTTCAATTGATAACAAACTAGCTTTAATGGCCAAGTGCCGTGATAACATACAGTTCGTTTTCAGGACTCGAGGGGGTACACACATTTCACTTTTCGAAAGCAGCAGTCTGCCATTAACAAGTGAAATAATTTTGGGTTTTTTATTCGTCCACCTTTCGTTCGAGTACATCTTTATACTAGCTCCACCCTTTTTCATTCATTAGTTCAATTTTAACGCCCAGGCCCTCGAAAGCACTTTTGTTTTGCTTTGTGAAAACATTGATATGATGCAGGTTCCCACTTGGTGATGCAGACCTTATGCAGAAATTTATCCCACTCGTTCGGGCAAGAACACTTCGTGCTCAAAAGCCACCACAGGCTTTGATCAGCACACATCCAACCCGCAATGTTTTGGGGTGACCAGCAACGACGTAGACAACGTAAGGTCGCAGTGCCATCACTGTTCGAGGCCTCCTTAAAGAAAGCACACGTGTGCATCGGTTCACACTCACTTTATTGGTGCATACGAACAGGCCCACAAGGAGACACACAGCCAAGATAAAGCGCATTATTACTACATTAAAAACTTGTAGTTGTATGGCTTTGTGAGGAGCATACAAGTCGTAGATAAATAAACAAGGTGAAAGCAATTGCAAACAGTAGAATCAAACCATGGTTGTAGATCTGACGGAATGCATAAAATACTATGGTGCACATCAGGTTCCATATACGTGCAGCATGTCATGTTTTCACGCTAAGAACTGTTTTCACTAGATCCACCTATGTAATTCTGGTTGTAATGCTTTGCCCTGTCCGAGGGTACTTGGAAAAGTCTCGCAAACATCAAGAAATAAGTCTGCCAGGAGATGTCGTGTGCTACACCAATCACAGTTGCGTTTGTTAGTGTCTCTCTTCAATAGCTCTTTCACAGTTTCTACAGAATTATATTCTGTAAACCTGTTTCTTATAGTGCTATAAAGCATTTGCTAAATGTGCAAGATTTGAATACTTCCAAATAAGTTCGAACTGTTGATTTGTGCACTACCAGTGCATACGCAGGCGAGACGCTCCAATCTTTCTGTGGGCGCCCACGATGGTAGTGCGGCCGCTTCTGGATCAGAGCACCGAGTTCATGAGAAAGGGGCGTGCCAAACGGCTGCCGCTTGGCCGCTTCGTTCCGTTTGACCACTGCTCCGACTCGAGTTCGATGATTTCGACGGATGACAAAAAGTCGTCGCAGTCTTAGCCACCTGCATCAAAAGCAAATAATTTAAAGCAGTCATGAAGACGAACTACCACTTTGTTTCATTAGAAACCCCGTCTTGTCCTGATAGTAAGCAGAGTAATTTCATTGCGAACTTGCGGCAAATAATTGAAATGTTAAAGGGAACGGACAAAGCAGTGGTGACCCCAGAGCCTTTTTTCGACGACTTCTCTACCACGTCAGATAATCGTGTTTCTGCGATTAGCGGCCGTGGACCGAAGCAACCACCAAGAAACAGGACTGGGCGGTTGTAGTGGGGCCTCGAGTTCCGTTACTTCGTATTACTTGAATGTGAGCATGCACTAACACACTGCTAATTACGGGTTTAGTGATGGCAGATATTACGTCACCCACCCGCCACGGTGGCTGAGTGGCTAAGGCGTTGCGCTGCTGAGCACGAGGTCGCGGGTTCGATTCCCGGCCACGGCGGCCGCTTTTCTGATGGTGGCGAAAAGCAAAAACACCCGTGTGTACGAGATTTCGGCGCACGGTAATGATCCCCGGGTGGTCAAAATTAATCCGGAGCCCTCAACTACGGCGCGCCTCGTCGCCTGCGTTGCTTCGGCGAGTTAAACCCTACACTCAATCAAATCAATATTACGTCACCCCTCCCCAGATTACGTCGCTGTAGCAGAAACTTTTCAAGCTTCTCTACATACCTTTTGTTCGTTCGGTTGCAAGCGTATTTTGTGATTGAAATGACGCTGATTGCGCTACGAACAAATAGTTCTTTAAATTCAACAAATTTTTGTGCTGTCTTCGAAGTCATTTTAAGAAAGACACAGTGACACAAGCAGCAGTTTAGGCTAAGTGCAAGTCTTCGACGTTTTATCTGCAGTGCGAAGGCACGCAGTATATGCAGCACATATCCCCGGTGCACCCCCCTAAAATATGACTAGCACTTTTCTGTTTGCCTCAGTCCATGATACGTAACACCGGTTGTAAGAGCAGAAAATTGGGATACTTGACTTCATTATTGGCTTTCAGCGATGCGTCAAGAACAGGACAATGAAGAGCGCTTTCAATATCATGAACAGATAACATGACGTTTTCTAAAGTACAGCGATGACTGTAGTGCGTATAAATTGGTACAGCTATCACTTGGACCACAGGTGCGCTACACTGTGTGCTGAAAGCACAAAATACATTAAAGACGACCATGCCGTTATTCTGAAAGTTTTAACTTCATGTATATTTATTATTCAACACCTTGGGTTTGCGTGTACATTTTCGTATGGCTTTTCTACTAAAATTACCTGGTTTGCCATTTTAGCAAGCATTAAGCTCCCTTTTAGTTCGTTCTAACCGAAGAGGAGGTCTTTGAAATTGGAGCAGTGGCGGAACCTATAGGGTCCATTGCTTCCTACACAAAGCGCGTCAAATTCTGGTGTAAAATCAGAGTAATTTCTTTTAAACTTGAAAACTGAGGGAATTTGTAATTGTTATTTTTGTAAGTTTCAGTTCAATAAAAAAGCAATCATTCCGCCACCGCATCAACAGCTTAAGGACGGAGTAACTGACACAGATAATGCACACGGAAGCTTCCAAACCCACAAGCGAAAAATTGCTTCAAACACGTATCACTTCTGCAAGTATTTAGAGGCCTCAACATTGTCATGCTCAGAGCCGATTCAGCAATGTCCGCGTGGCGTAGGCATTAAGCTCGCACGGGTCGCTTCTAGCGTTTTGAGCTCACGGTCCGCTAGTACGCTCCGGCACTTTTTTTGAACCCCACCTGGTGGAAATTCACAGAAGCAAGTTTCCACAGGCCCTTATCGGAGCAATCTATTTCGCGAAATCTACAGATCGAGTTCATTGAAACATTTCTCCTGTTTAGGAATCACGCGAAAGGTTTGTGCTTTCAGCGCACTTTGGCTTTGGAAGAGCTTTGTTTCAGATATTCGCCCCCATTTCTAAGCTTAAACACATTTATTCGTAAATATCATCAGCAATGCTGATGAGATTTCACTTAAAACACATCATATGATGTGTTTTAAGTGTGACTTGGATGCCAGCTGCGTACCAGGTGGTTGTTTCTCCCCGCAAATTTGGCGTCGCTCCTGCTCGGGGCCAGAGATGTGAGCTGTTTGTAAAAACAAAAAAAAATTGAAAGAAGATGTTTTTGTTTGTTGGTGTCAACCACAATAACATAGAGAAAAAGGAGCTTCTCCAGGAAAATGTGTTGTGTTTCGACGCACCTTCAGGGACAGAAGCGCTTGAAAAAGTGCGCCGGTTTTGAGAGGGCAAGCGCATCTGAGGCTTTTTAGATGCAGCATGCAGCCATTATTATCTTGTGAGTGTTAAGAGAATATTTCCTAATATAATTAAGCCCTTTATGTGATTTGAAGGCGAAATCCAGCGATTATTCAAGCTTTTTTAAATGCTGCGTCGTGTTTACGGGGCCGTCAAGTTCGCCTGTCATGGCGGGCGCATCCGGATATTTCTTGTTCCGTCCTGGCACGGTAGCGGGATCGCGTTTTTCAGCAAACCAAATCAGCATATCATATGCTGATTTGGTTTCCCGGAAATTCAGCGCGTTTTGTGACCGCCCAGTGTAGCAGAAACTTCATTTAGGTCTTGTTCTCAGGTTTTTAACCAACAGGGTTCTAGGTCTCACCTATTATGTCCTGTTCTGCGAAGGAGCGAAGATATCACATGAAGGCCAATACAATACCCTGAGCAACGCCAGAACTATTAAATATTCTCCAGAAAACGAGACAGCGTGTGATCAAGACACCAGTATTTTTACTCCTACAATAAACGAACTTTGAAATGCGTCCTGTCCTCGAAATGTCAGGTTCAAGTACGTGGGCTTCGGAGTGAATAAAAAAGGCAAGCAAAAGACGACATTGTTTGTGCAATTTTTTATATTCATTAATAAGACAAAATACATGTCTAAAATTGCGAAGCTTTCCCTGGGGACAGAGTGTTCGAAATTCCCGCCAAGTGGTGGTCCCCAAGAAAGTACTGTCGATTATTTATGGGTAAATACTTGATGGTCGTTACGGCCGCTCCTGATCATATCTTGGGGAATCGAAACATTTCATTTTATACTGCCTCTTAGAGCAGTTTAATCATGCTTTGCCGACCTTTTCAGTTTGATGCATCGCTTCATGAAAAGTAGTTTTGCAAATATTATTTCATATTACAGTTGAAAACTGCGTAGAAGACCGTCATCCGTAGCACAAGAAGTGCATGTTTACACGTCAGTGGAACGTCGCCTTTGCTAGCTTACGTGCAGAAATTCACTTTCAGGGTTGTGTTATATGAAATTCAAACACAATCAGCCATACTTTTTTTGTCTTCTACCTCTTTGAAACAAAGAGAGGGTAGGGCGCAATCTTGCGCTCAGGGCGGACTTTAAGATCTTTCTTTCGGTTGTGTTGTTTGTGAAACATCTCTATGAAGTTAACGTAGTTTTCATTATTAGCGATTCCGTCGAACGCCTGGTCTTATTGTTAGCAGGAATGAGGGACTTACCACAGGAAATCGATAACGGTCATGAAGGCGCAGAAACACTGGAACCGAAGGACCTGTCATCTTACGGACATCTTTGAGTAGTTCTCATGACAACTCGGCACGTTGAGCACCGAACCAAAAGCTTCGGTTGCCTTCGAGAGCGTCTGACGCTAAAAAAAGAAAACAGGGTGAATGTTCTGTGCTGTACTTTATGGGGGACGCCTTGTACATTCTACCACGCACGCTGTCACGAATCGAAGGGTTTGCGCAATGGCGTTCGGGCAATTTTCTACTTCACAGCACCGTTCGCATGCTTGCCCATATGGTGCTGGTCACACATGGGGACCGTGAACGTGCTCGAAACCCTAGCTGCAGTCAGGCAAATTCGTTTTGTAGGTGTGACGTGTGGATTACACACTATCGCAATGTACAGACAGAAACTCTTAAGCTCATGTTGAAAATCGTGGATTGTTCAAGTCTCGGCGACTAGTCGAATCCGCCTCGGGTCATCCCAAGTTTGTCGATAATTTTTTCGTAGGTGCAATTAATCGGCGCCTCGGGCAGGACGTCTTCACAAGAGGTTGGAAGGTAAAAGCCTCAACGACTACTTTGAATATGTTGCCTGAAATGTTGGGCGGCTTGATATTTCTGCACTTGCTCGTTGCTAGCTCCAGGGTGGCGATGTTTCATGCGAGTGAAAGAGAAATCGTTGTGTTTAAGGCACTTCTAGCGATGAACGTTTGTTTGGAACGAGGCTTTATAACAAGGGGGAAAGTGAGAAGGGATAATTTTGACTCCCCTTAATGAGTTAGCGGCCTTTAGGAAGCTCTGTGATCGCTTGGTGGTGTGTTTTTGTCTCAATAGGAATCGCGCATTGAGCTGACCGATAACTCGTCTGGTGGGGTCGCAATCGATTGGAATCTTAATTTAATTGAAGCGCTCGCTTCAATGCAAGCGCAGTTTCGCCAGGTAGCCTGGGAAAAAATGCTTTCCCATTGATAATTATGCAGCAGATGGCCTTTTCTATCGCAAAAGAGTTCATCACTCGAGCACAGACAGAAAGTCACTCAGCGAGTACAAAGCTCTTTCGCACCGAAAAGCTACACTGTAAAAAAATGGCCAATTTTACGGAGAAAGCTGCTGTTAAAATGTTGCCGGACACATTTCCGTAATTTAGACAACGGAAAGAATTTTATGAAGGGACATTCCGTAGTACGGGAAGGCCGTAACAAAACAAACACTCCGTTTCAAAAAGCACGTCTTTCCGTAATTGGTAGAACCTTCAGAAAAGAAAAAAAAATACTTCGACGAAGAATTGAACCCGCGACGTTCATCAAATGGGCACGACGCTCGAGACCACTGTACCACCGCACGAACGCTGCACTTGCGCCGAACAACCTGTATACTACATGGATGCCCACCCTGCGTGTGCCATACATCGGTGTTTACTAGCTGGCTTACAGATTTTCTGGCTGATAAAGTGCGATTTCTTAAATAGCGCAGCCGCAGTAAGGTTCCGCGAAGCCCCCACAATAGTTGTATCGGCATCAACTACGCTGGTTCGAGAAAGTCCTCGCAAAAATGCGTCGGACTGGCTGCGACTGCGATTTCGCACTGCAAGAATAGTGCTTTCTGTGCTTTGGTTTTAAGCTTTAGGCTAAATACTTCGGCCGATATTGATTCCTTAAGAACAAAATTACCTTCCGCAACTCTGCTTCTGCACGCAAATGACCTTATATTTTCTACAACTGTGCCGCTCATACACGCATGTGCAGTTTGCAGGTCCGGGGCAGCGACGTGGCCGAAGCGTCATAAAGACAAGATACAGCGCTCGTGTTGAGCGGTATGGGCCTCATGGTCCTCACTAAGTTTACTACACTTTAGACACTAACGAAACAGAGCCGCATTCGTTACGCCACAAATGTTGTTGGGCGCAGTTTTCGCTTTTCCATCGATTCCCGACGCTCAGCACGATAATATATTCCTTGCAGTTATTAATAAACTGATCTGTTTCTGTTCTGCATCATACAAAGGAAACGCCCGTATTTTGCAAAGCAGAAAAAGATTTCGTTTCACGTGTAAGGGAGAGAGCATCCGTATACAGAGGGACGGAGCGCACTTCCGTTAAATTACCGGTGTTTTTTTTTTCAAACATACGGGTATTTTCTTTGTTCTGCATAAAACGGAACACAGCTCTGTTTTATTACGGCCATCTGGTCAGTAATTTGTCCCTAAAATTACGGATTGTTTTTACAGTGTAGGCTATTCTACTTTCACTGCGAAGACGTATATGTCTACGCAAGCCCGTTGCCAGCAGTAAGGCAAAAGTTTTTGTCGTTGTTGTCGTTCCTTTCAGCGGTGATGCATGCCCACTGAGGGCATTGGCCATGGATCTGGAGCTTTCAGGGGCTACTGTTCCCGCTTCCCAAAATTCACAGAACTCTGAATTGGAAATGCAAAAGTTGCAGAGTACTGCGTGTCTTGTGGTTTATGAGGAAGAAAGAACAACGAAGTGACGCAAACGTGGTGCGGCAGAAAAGGAGCAGGTCGAAGCAGTTCCTCCAAAAGAAAAACTAAAGAGATGAAAGTGACAGAACTCCATGCATCACTAAAGAAATTGCCAATACGTATCGTCGGACCTTTCCGCTCAGAGCAAATAGGCACACTTAAGTGCCCCGAGTAATTTCTTTTGGGCATGCTGTAATGTGGGCCCATAGGTTACTGTGTAGATTGGCATGTTTAAGTAGCGCAATGGGAACGGCAATAAATGAAAGCACATCGCAAAATAATGAAAGCCTAAAAAAGCATATCTCAAAATCACAACAGTATTCCGTAAAACCTAGTGCTGTTTAACACTGTTTAGGGCGCTTAAATAAAGTGGCAGGCACTCCGCAGCGTCTCAAAAATCGTGCCAATAAATTTCGTCTGTTTCACTGCATTATTACGATGTATTACCGCTGGAAGTTGGGAGGCGTATTAATGTTTCCAGTTTCTTGCCGACATTGTTTCGGGTACCCCAAACGATTATTGCAGTTCAACTTTTTATGTCATCCCTAATATAGATACTGAAAATATTCTGTCAGCGATGGTTTTTCCTTTTCTTTTGCAGCACCTAACCCGTCACAAACACATACATTGGATATCTTCGACCACCACGACCCCAACACGCTATGCCGCGGTGTGGAATCGCTTGGTGCGTGTGACCTTGGGAAAAAGGTATCTCGGATTGCCACGTCTTCCTGATGGGCCGGTTTCCGAATCCCTTTCCCTCCGTGTCAAGCCCACTTCGCTTCTGCCTCAGCGATGCACGTAATTGCGCTGTCTAGAACGCGCAGCCACGATATCTTTCTTGACCAGCGCAGGGTACACAAACAAAGCCCTGACGAGACGAGCTCGGTGTAGCAAATGTCAAAAGGACTGTATCCCCAGTACAAAACTAAGGAACAAAGAATATCGGATTTACCCATTTATGAAAGACAAAAAAGAAAGTCTAGCAAACAATCACTGAGAAGGCTCTCCTCGAATAGGGCTGCGATTGCTACACATGTATCAGTGCTCTATAGCTCGATACTTTTTCGCCAAACCCTCACGTTTGAGCGTCTCTGGCAGCCTGCACATAGCAGGCACTGCTGGCTCAGAGCGCAGTTTTGGCCTTGGTCGATTACACAAGTTTACAAACGATAAAGTAGTGACCCTCAAAAATGCGAATTTTGGACGTTTTGCCCTTTCTGAAGTTTTAGGTGTCACGGCGTTGTGGCCAGCTATAGTTACGCCATCTATTTTCGTCTAAATCGACTATACTGACGTTATTAAGGTTGCTACAAGATATTGAGACCATTGTCAAAGTGTAACGTCATTCATTAACTGTTCAACGGTCATGTTACGAACAAGTTGTTTGCTTTTTGGCGCAGCTCTTGGGAATGCATATAGTGATTACGTCTAGTGAGGGGTCACCAGATACGCCGGGGGCTTTAATTGCGACAACGGGGGGCGTTTTTTTTTTCTTGAGACGGGCCCTCCCAATACCTGCTGGTGGGCTTCTTTCCCCCACGCCACTTCTCACACATCTTGACCTAGAATTTCCCCCCTCTCCACTTCAAAGAGCAGCTTTTTCCGGTTAACGATCCCCACAGACTAAAAAAAATGGGCTCCTATCCACGCTTTCAAGGTGGTTGTACTGCGACGCTATAAACGGCACTCACAATCATTACCCATGCGGCATCACTTCAATTAACACACGTGGCATCCGCTCATTGCTACTGCCCATCACGCTCTTCCCCTCCCTGTCTCTCTCCTCTCTTGGTGAATTTAACGGACGTATGCCCAAAGCGATTCAACTTTTCCACCTTCGCAGCACTCGCACGCCCCCTGCCGGAACAGCGCTTGCGGGAGTTTTGTTCTTTTTTGCTTGCTTTCATGTCACACGCGCCGGCACCTTACTCCGCAGTTTGGAGCGCGCCGTTCGTGGCGGGCACTTTTGTCGTCTTTCGATGCGTGACGAGGAGGGCGACGCAGAGTCTTTGGCGTCATCTCTCTCACTGCTTCCCCCTCACTCTTGTTTCCTGCGTCGCCGCCAAAGCGTGCCCTCCCCATTCCCAGACTCTGAATCCAAGCGACCGTCTGTCTCCTCCTTCGACACCTCTGGGAGCAGCTTAGTCGGCAAGGCGACGGGATCTCGCTCCTCTTCTCAACGCGGGCCCAGGTTCGATCTCTGGCGGAGCCAGCAGTTTATTCGTGTAGCCTGGGCGTAGCCAGTAGCCAATGGTAGCCTTGGATGTAGGTTTGTGTAGCCAGTAGTAGCCTGGTTGGTTCCTTCGCTAGTTAGAGGTATAGTGCTTCGCAGATAAAGCTTGAACAGCTCCGCTATTACAAGCGTGTCCGCTTATTTTACAATGCGTGTCTCAAATTGTGTAAAGCATCCTACTGAGTTCTGATTTTCAAGAAATTCCACATAGGCCAGAGAGGCTCTTTCCTCCATGTGAGCATGATAATGCGCTTAAAGATATCTTGGCAGAAACCTTGCGTAGTATAGCTTTAGATGTGGCTGCATTCCATTGTTTGAAAGATGCTGCATCCTAGGCCGGTATCGGGAGCAAATGGTATGTGACGTAGCTAGCTTTAGCTGATTGTTTCTCGCGGTCTGCTCCTCTCCGATAGCAAGCGGGAGAACCATTGCGCATGCGTGGCGGGCTTCATTGCGAACGGCATTGGCTCCGGTTGCGCTGAGCGGGCTCCCGATTTTTGAAGAGTTTTGCGTTATACAATTCGGGGACAGCTGTGTCAGTGTTCCTAGCGTATCGATTCCCAAAAAAGACCATGTTTATCAGTGGAATTTACATGTTTGTTTCACTATTCTTTGCTGTGCGTTAGAAATCAATTATCGCGGTTTTCCTTGTCGACCGCCTCCGTTTTCCGTGTTGTATTGTGTTCGATCCACCTCTATACAGGTGGATCCCTGATCCAACGAAATCCTTCTCTTGACAGCAAGAGCAATTGTTTGTTCACTATTCCTCTTCCGTGCGTCTGACTTGTTCTTGCTTTCTTCCAATTTGATGTACCAACCATCACACGTTTCAACTGTCCTGGGGTCCCTGCATCATTCTGGTTCCTTCTGCAGAGATGGCTCCATAAAAGCCACGGTGGCGTGAAGGCGGAATGTGAACCCAATAATTGAAGGCAATATTGTGGCGAAAAACGGTGCGCGTATTGCATGGGATTTTGTAGCGCAAGCTACATTACGCTGCCTCGGGCAGTCCCCGCGGGGTGACCAATTTTGCCCAGGGGGATGAAACTTCGCCGTCTTTCTGTCCCGTGACCGCAGCGATCCAAACGTTTGGGGGCTGTACTAAGCACGTGCATAAATTAACATTGTAGTCGCACTTTATATTTATTACCAGGTTACTTATTAACTCCGGAGCTTTTATTTTTAAGTGAACGTAAAAGTTGCCGTTCGAAATTGCGAAAATACGACCGCCACCTTGTCGCGACACGAGCGCCACCTTGTTTTTTGTCGCGCAGACAAGCATGCTACGGTCTACACTGTTCCAAGAAACGCTTTTACCACCGTGAAGTTTGTTTCATCGAAACACACGCATGAATGGATGCGCGCGGTCATCAGAAATTGTGCTGTGCTGAGTGAGGGCAAAGTTCTTCACGCCACGCCGGCATAACATTCTTTCGCATCCCTGCGGGTAACAGGTACGATCCGCACGCGATCTACGATGTACGATCTGCAATGTTACAAAGCTACGATCTGCAATGTAACAGTGCTTTCTCACGATTTGTTTCGAGATAGTAAGGTAATGGAAGCTTGATATGCAGTAGAGTCCACTTATAACGATACCGTTCATAACAATATATATCGGATATAACGAAGAACAGCTGTGGCACCATAAACTTTTGTATTCTTTCTATGGTAAAATAAACCGCTTATTACAATGCTCCAGTCCCACGATATCAGATATAACGATTGAATCCGGTCTTATTTCACACCAAAAGTGCAACAGTGATGACTCTAATTACGCGGTTGCGAAGCCTACACAGGTAGTGTCTTCGTAGAAGGCCCAATGCGTGACACAGTCCCTCGGGGACTCTGTTTCCGCCAAGGACTTTAACCTCAGCTAGGTGAAGCACCTATAGATGCTCTTGAAATAGATTTGCGCTAGCTTCACACGCGGCAAACAAAGGTGACCGACTGTGGCTTCTTTTCCACAAATTAGTACTAGTACGGCCTCACTGGCATGCGAATAAAATGTTTGAGCTCTGTTCCATCTTTTCATTTCACAACCCGCTTATAACAATTATCCGTTATAACGATGGGATTTCCTTGGCACATGGATATTGTAATGTGAATTTGTGAATTTGAGACCTATGCTTTGTATAATACATAAGAAATGTACTAATGACTTTGCTTTGTGCTATTTCTCTATTACGATTGTGCTATCATGCTTAAATTTGTGAACAGACGTGTTGTTATGTACGCTGTAAATCGCGTGGCTGAGGCCTCTGTCAGTCCAGGTTCGCCTTTAGTCTCAGCCTCCCCTTGGTTTTTTCCAAGAAATAAAAAAACAAATCAAATCAAATCAAATAAGTGGACTAGACTGTACAGTGTTGTGGCGCACATGCCTAATGTGAATGGAGTTTTGGCAGGCATTTCGTACAATTATATCAGAAGGCAAGAATTCAGCACTGAAGAGTGCGAGAAACCCTTTGTACACATGTTTACAAAAATTCACCGTTTGTGGCAGATTCGCTATGTTAGAATCTCCTTGGCGAAGCAACGCCTCAGAAAAGCAGCTGGCGCACGAAAAATGGTGAAATTTTGTAACTGTTAGTATTCTGTTTGCATAGTATGAACTCACTATGCGTTGCCTCTAAAGTGAGCATGTGTGTGTGTATGTGTGTGTGTGTGTGTGTACAATTTATTGGCTTGTATGCTGTTTTATTATTAAACAGTGCAGGTATGTTACGATGAACAATGCATAAACTCGACATGCTATTTTCTTAGAACACCATGCATTGGCTTCAATACTTTGTAAATTTTCGCCTAAGTTTATATAGAAAGCTCCTCCAGAATAGAACATGACAAAATGTCGAACTCCGGTACGTTGTACATTTTCTATCCATTTGCTCTTTCGCATCATAAGTATGCGGGTATTACGTAATGTCTTGTCCCACTCACGGGATGATTTTATATCGGGGTAGAGGCTGTGAACTTGTGTATAGTTATTCCTGCTTTTTATGCAAAAGCCATCGTATAGAGTGCATATGCACTGGCTTGATACCTACTTATTTGCATGCATGCGGGCATGTGCCATGAACTTTCGTATGCGCCTAAATGCGTAAGATATTCAGCCTGAGAAGCGCTTGTGTTTGTCTCGTCTCTGCCTCATCTCGTTCATTGCGCTGCCCTGTGCTCTCAAAGTTTGTCAAGTAGCGTTTTGATTGTACGAACCTCACGTTTAGGCAATAAAACATAAAAAAAGTTGTTCTCTTTGTTCTTGTCTAGCTTGTGTGTACAAGTAAACCAAAACAAAGCCCTACGTGGAACAAGCGGTGAAATCAGTGGATCCGCAAAGCTTCATGAATCACAACGCAACAATTGCCCTTTTGATCATGTGGCGGGTTGCGCAACAGGAAAAAGGTCACGCGCTCGCCATCTGAATAACTACCACTTGTTCAGTTTTCCTTGATTGTGTATCCCACTGGAATTTCGGAATAAATTGCCCCCTCTCCCTTGTGGCTTTTCAGTCCTCATTAAGATGGCGTATCACAGTGCTTGTCTGCAGCACGCCGCCATGGTTTTAGTACCGCACACAAGCACCAGGTGTTCGTCCGGTGTTCCGAGCGAATATCGCGTCCCACGCATGGTAAAGGAAGTTTCACTACCTTGTATTCATCTTGAGAGCTCGAGGTAAAACCACACCCTCTTCCGCAAGCACCCGGCACGGAGCAGCGGCCCGATGGTGGGGAGAGATTAAGCGTCAGGGGAGACATAGGCGAGGAGGAAACGGAAACGTGCGCGGGACTCGTGTCGACACCTGGCACGGAAAGGCGGGGAGGCTGCCGCAGCAGCGATAAGCGCACGCCAGGAAGGCCAGGAAGCCACTTGCGGGGCGAAGCCGTTTGGGATGTAGGAAGAAAAACACCCATCTGTGGTCGCTGGCACAGCGCCTTGGATTAAACAACGCCGTGAGGCGAAAAGGCATTTTAATAAACAGTGTATTCATTGCGAATATATCTATATATCATTGCGAGGCCACACTTCGACCACAGCTCGACAATGAGCCTAGCCAGGACAATGAAGTTTTCGCTATCAACTAGGGTCAACCAAAGCTAAACCACATCAATTTTTTCTTCTTTGGAATACGAAACAAGGAAGTGTTCATCTATACTAAACAAAATAACCTGAGCTGCACAAGAGGCGATACATCCGGCTGATTGCGAAAACACAGTGCAGCCGTGAAATGTATTGTGTCTTATTTATAATAGCAAACGACGTGATGCAGGTAGCAGAAAGAACTATCGCTCCTCATTCATGATCATTGGAACATCGCATCCTCAATTTTCGCACTTCATGTGGAAGCGGGGCTGGAGTATTATTTCGGGTCGTTAACCCATATCTGAGGAAATTGGCAGATATTGGGAAATTGGGACGGTGATGAGAAGACACGGAAAGATAAAAGGATGTGGATGTGTTTGAGAAGGCATGTTCGGGAATTGACCACTATAATAACGAATTTAATGCGTCTTAATGATTGCTTTGGTTACCTCTAAAGTTTTTTTTTCAACCTTTTGTCAGCTGCTACCCTGAAATTCGGCAGAGCGCTGATTTGATGGGCGTGCTGAAAAGGCTCCGTGTGCACATTTGCACAGCTTTATTTTAGTTTTAGAATACGTCAAGGTTGCCTTTCTGTACTCTGTAATTGGGTTTAAATAATATCTCCACATGGTTGGCAGGAAGCATGCGGGCTTTATGTTGCGTGTACGAAATATTATGACTCGCAGATGTCAGTTCATCCCGCAAGTACAACGCATTTCGGTAGCCGCCGCTACTTTGTATTGCCGCGAGCTTTGCCTTGCAATTCGTTTTGTTCATGTGTTGTCACAAGCGGGTGAGTGCGTCGGGTTATTTTATGCTGTAAGTGAAGCGTAGCTCCGATTTGCTCCTTCTAGCTTATGCCGCACGGGGCCATCTTGTTTTGCAGAGATACGGCGTCTCCTTGTTTTCACGGACCTATACTGTTCTTGCTTGATCAATAATTTCCTAGCTCTAATTGCGTAGCTCCAGAAATACGGTGTCTCGAAGTAACTGCCTGAAGAGCACACCCACGGTTTTTGATACGCCGAGGATCGACCGTGAATGTCACCCTGTTCAGGGCTTTTGCGACGTTCGTGTTTTCTTCTAGTTTATTTGCGGGTCACAAGCTCACGTCAATAATTTCAATAGCTAACGAATATACATTGTTCTTCGCGACGTGGCAATATATTCCCATCCTAGCTCACCGTTGATCAGAAACGCGTTGCCAAATTTAGAAAAATGTTTTGTGAACGCTGTGTTCACTGGACTATCGTGAAATACTCCCGGTCGAGTGTAAAAAGTGCTCCTAGCGGTCGTTACTTCTTCATCCTATTTTAACCATTAACCCAGCACGGTTCAGCCCTAAATCTACTTACAACTTTCTATTTAAGCGGGAGAGTGAATGCATTGCTCGGATAGAAAAGGAAGACTTGGATACAGTAAAAGGCGAGGCTCGGGGATTAGGTTGGAAGAACTTGAGCAGCCATTTCCAATGCGGGTGTGTTCTAGGCACTGCGGGATAACGCGAATTGCGTTGCATTCCCAGTAGCACACCAATATTAGATATACATCTATTTTCCTAATGCTCTATATACGTTTATTCCGGTTTGATTTTGTGCAAGATTTGGGGATTTTTTTTTAACGTTCAGAAATCCAGAGTCTGCAAGGTAGTATACAGCGAAGAAACGGGAGTTTTGCACGGTCCAGGAACACCTTATAAAGTCAGCAACGGTAACAGTAGGTTAGTTCTCCGTTTGCATATTATCATTTCCGCAGAACAACGCAATGCGAGCATAACTCCAAATGTCGTGACAAAAAGACAATATACAGAAATAAAAAAATGTTGCCGGATGTCGCCACTATTGATCTCAACAGACGTGTTTCAACACTAGAGGGAGGTACCAGAGCAAAACATTTTGTCGGCGATGCCAACACCTGATTTGCATGAAACGACAGCTTACGCTGTGAGAGCCTCCGCTTGATGCGCCTAAGGAAGAACGAGACGACGGCTCCTAAATGCAGCACCAGTCTTATTTACCAATCTTCAACGCTGAAAAAGAAAGTTAAGCCGTCGTCCACGCGGTCTTAGTACAGGCTTTGCCTGCGAATAAAAATTTTATTCTGGTCATTTGTCTGTGCCTTTATTGTTTGTTTGCTCGAAATTACAAGTATTCCTTCGTTATTTTGCAATAGATTTGAGTAGTATGCACCATAGTACGAAGGTTTTTTCGTAAATACACGCTGCAAAAATGACGCAGCTACGTAAAGCTGGATTTCACTTTCGAGTGCATTTTTTTTTTGGAGCAAGAACGGACAGGTGTGATATCAACAACGGAATTTTCTTACCAGAACTGTACAAGTGTGTGGTCTGTATAAGTTGCGTCAGGTAAGTTCTTCCCCAGTTCACATCAAAATCCTTCTTTAACAGGACAGCAGTGCAAGGTTTTGAGAGCCAGTCACGCCGCCGTCATTATCTTTGGTTCCCAAAGTAGTAAAATAATAATAAACCTCCGGGCTCCCAAAACATCGGGAACCCCGCTGTCTGACTGACTGAGTGAAGAACTCCGTGGAGGAATCACCACAACTTTCGCGCAAACAAAACTTACTACTACTGCTACCACCCTACCACAAGCGACAAAACAATGTCAAGACCTCGCATCGTTTCTGACATGACCGGAACCATGGGTGCTTTATTCCGCTTCGAAGACGACCCTGTGCGGGCAAGACGGCAAGAATATTGCTCCAGCATCTGACATCGTCCTAAAAATATCTTGGAGGCTAAAAGAGTGAAAAGAATGAAAGTATGTCGGCAGCAGCGACGGCAAAATATATAGGTGGCAGCAGGCTTTTCTAACGCCGAGAGTTAGGGGAAAAGCCCCGCAGCAGAACAGCCGGCGTCCTCAGCAACATTGACCGCGAGCTAAAAATCGCGTAACGCGCATTGCGGCGCCAACTGAAATCACTGGAATCGTATTGCACTTCCCAACAGATGGTGTGTGAGCAGGCGGCGCGTCCTGCTGGCAGCCTGCGCCATTTATTTATTTATTTATTTATTTATTTATTTATTTATTTATTTATTTATTTATTTATTTGTTTATTTGTTTGTTTGTTTGTTTGTTTGTTTGTTTGTTTGTTTGTTTGTTTGTTTGTTTGTTTGTTTGTTTGTTTGTTTGTTTGTTTGTTTGTTTGTTTGTTTGTTTGTTTGTTTGTTTGTTTGTTTGTGTGTTTGTACCTCAAGGGCCATTTTGATGGCATTACATGTAGGGTGGGCTGAAAAAATGTCAGGCAAAATACTGTGGAAAGATGTAAAACAAAAACGGTTACAGATGAGGACATAATTCTTCTACGGCATACCTAAAACGACTGTTATCGGTGATAACGGCAACGTTGGCAGGATGTTTGTTCGGGTCGTTTGCTGTATGAAAAAAACATGAACGCTGAAACGTTGTAGTGTGAGCGCGTGGTGGGTAAACAGCGTTACGATGGCTATTGTGCCAGGCTATAAGAGCAGGTACGATTCACTGATTATTCGGCGGGAGGGAATAAAAGAACCGGTGATAAAAAGACATGCGTGCTTTCAGTCAACGGAAGATGAGAGGAGGGAGTCGAAGTTGCGATTTTAGTGCCGAAACGCTCGAGTGATATGAAGAGTCTGAAAGGATGAACATAGCTACGCGGTTTTGAACGATTCAAGGGCGTTACAGAGGTTGGCTTTGTGCGGGTACTAGATGCTCTTCCCGTAAGCAAGTTATGTAAGAACGAGTGTTTTGTATGCAAGTAGTATGACAGAGAATGGTGCCAAGGAAAGGCGGCGACGAAAATAGCGCAAGACACGATTTGATGCGCTAGTAACATGGCTGACATGGTTGGACCAGGTTAAATAGTTACTAATGTGGATGCCTAAGTGCTTGACGCACGTAGAGGCAGCGGAGTTGTGTAGGTAATACGTCTGCGTTTCCTTAAATAGAACGACGGTGAAAAGAGAGAGAAGTTTTTTTGCCAACGTTAACCTGTGAGCCATTTCTTGCCCCACTCTTGAACAGGGAGGCCATTGTTTTAAAGGGCAGTTTCCTCTGATGAATTGATTATTTTCCTGTAAGCAACACAATAACCCGCCAAGAAGCGGATGATGGAAGAAACAACTTCGGGAGGGCCATTAATATACACTAAGAAAAGAAGGAGCCCCACAACGGTGCCTTGAGGGACACCGCAAAAACCAAGGGACAGGGAGAACGAGGTGGAGTTGGCATAAACAAACTGTTGTCCATGTGTAAGAAAACTGCGAATCCAGTTTAATGTAGACGGATATAATTAAGGCGAGATAGCTTAAGTATAAGTGGAGCATAGGGAAATTTATCTGAGGTTTTCTCAAAATCAAGAAGGGGCTTCAATTGGAATGTCGCGGTCAAATGCGAGTGCAGGTTGTGAAGTAATAGCGCAAGTTGAGTGTCACAAGATTTGCCTTTGCGGAAACCATGTTGGTTGAGATTGAAAAAGTTCGCTGACGATAGAAAAGTGACAACTTAGGAGGAAATGGTATTTTCCATAATTTTAAAGCACTCACGCGATAGAGAATGGGCAGTAATTCAGGGGAGATGAACGGTTTCCTTTGTTGAAGACCGAGGTGATTTTGTCAATTAGCCAGTCTAGTGGAGCAATTCCTCTGTACACGGACTGTTGAGATACGAGGGACAAGATGATTGACTATGAATATAGGGTGTTTTTGAGCACTTTGGCATTAATACCATTGATTCCTTTGGAGGAAGAATTACAAAGTGAGTTAATTACCGTAACTCTACCAAAGGAACCGACAGTAATGCTAGTATCAGAAGGTTGTTGAAAATCTGGCACAACAGGAAAATCGCTAGGAGGCTTGTTAGTGAATACTGAACAGAAAGTTGCATTTAGAATACCGGCTTTCTTAGAATCGGGAACAACCCGCCGTGGTGGCTCAGTGGCTAAGGCGTCGCGCTGCTGAGCACGAGGTCGCGGGTTCGATTCCCGGCCGCGGCGGCCGCTTTTCTGATGGAGGCGAAAAGCAAAAACGCCCGTGTGTACGAGATTTCGGCGCACGTAAAAGATCCCCAGGTGGTCTAAATTAATCCGGAGCCCTCCACTACGGCGCGCCTCATCGCCTGCGTTGCGTCGGCGCGTTAAACCCCACAATCATCAGAATCGGGAACAGGGCACCTGGAGCTGACCAGCAAAGAGATAAGATTAGGTTGTTCAGTGTTTTTTGTCTTTGGATTATCTCGCCGCTTTAGATTATCTGGTCGTTGCGCCATTACGGCGGGAGCGGCCGCGCCCGCCCCAGTGGCGCAGCGACCAGATAATGTCACAATGAAAACCAATGCGCTCTGCAAAGCGTCGTGGAAGAGACGTCAAAGCAGAAGAAAGCGGCACCTGATGAATAACGGCCCCAATTCATTCCTTAGCTGCGCAGTGAAATCGCGGTCGCGGTTACCGCGCAGTTTCTTCTCCCGCGACCGATGCCGCTAGCTGAAACCTGACCAAGTGCTTAATCGTGAGCTTATCTGGCCGCCCTGGAAAGCGCTGTTTCCCCTACTATCGTGGTCTTGATCTGAAGATGTGGCATCCCACATTTCGCGCTGTGTGCAGCCAGCTTTGTCACCAGGAATGCACTGTAGCCATTCCCCGTCGTGGCGCCTGCTTCAGGCTGCGGCTAGCTCGCTGCTTTGTGTTATGCAGCAAATCCTAACTTGGTATATTATACGAATGCGCATGCGCTAAAGGGGCCGTTGTTCGTTCCAACGTGCAAGATGAACCTGACGCCACCATCTTCGACCCCGCTGTTCTGCGGGCGCGCTGCACTGGACTGTGTAGCGGCCTTAACGCGCTGTAGCGTGCTCTCACTCCAGGCATGAGTGCGGTGTTTGCGGGAAGTAATTTATGCCAAGGCCCAATACACAGTCTTCTTAACCACCGAGCTAAATATTGTTGTCGCATTTTGATGCTACGGCGAAGCTGAAACGTCCTCAAAATTTGTTTTTCTCGGCAATAATTGATGCTAACAGCGAACGCCTTAGGCTATGTTCAGACTACCGACGTAACAGCCATATCGTGACTTATGGACGTAAAAAATGGCTTGTCACGCAGTTCGTTTGGCTGAGACGTGAAATGACGTCATTCTTTAAAGATACTGCGACAGTTGCGTCAACAGTCTGAACCCGGACTTACCCTCAAATTACCACTAAAGGGGAGAAATAATACAGGATCAGGACAAGACAATTACCACACACACCCATTTTTCGAAGGTCATCCAACGTAGTCGCTGAGCGTGCACCTTTAGCATGTTTCCAATGTTTTTGTGACACTTAGTCAGCCTTCTAATGTCCTTCGTCCTGATAGGCTACCTGAATGCGCATAATTCTTTTTGGGGCTCATTCCGCACAGATGCCCGACTTAGTATATTGAAAAGTTCCACTAGTTATTCTCTATTCTTATTCTCCTTATTCTTCTTCTTCTTCTCCTCCTTCCGCGTTTCCCTTTTCTTTTCTTCTTCTTCTTCTTCTTCTTCTTCTTCTTCTTCTTCTTTTTCTTCTTCTAATATTATTGAAAATCTTCTAGACCTTCTAGTATTATTGAAAAGACCGTGTGTGTCGTCATGGGCCGCCATTATGCCTTGTGTTCGCTTTAGTTTCATCCTTGGCTTGGATTGAAGCGTTTTAGTGGCCGTATATTCGAACACAGGGCCACAAATACGCAAAGAATGGTGCGTGATTGTATAAATTGGAAATAAAAAAGGTTGTTTAAAAGCTGAAGAAAGAGAAAGTAAAGGGCATTTTTGCCGAAACAGGTGTGCCGACTATTCGGCAGGACAAGCTCGTAGTTAACAACAATGTTAATGTTTTTTGGACAGACTCATTAGAGACTCTTATTTCATTATAATTGCCTCTATTTCAAATAATAAGTTGTTTGAAGAGCTTGGAAATGTTTTTGAGCGTGACTATGGAAACGTCACTTTTGTTGTGCCCCGGTGCACCAACCGTCAGCTACAGTTTACTAAAACTTGTTGCTGAGCGAGTTGGTTCATAATTGAAAAAAAAAGAAAACGTGGCGCTAAACTGTCGTGGACTAAGACAAGATAAGACGGATACAGGCGCCCATATCAGTCGTATCTTGTTTTCGTCGTTGTACGTTTGGTTTCTTTTAAAGCACAGCTTTCTACCAGGCAATGGTTCTTTCGGGGCGTGTGGGACACAAATCTCCCAACGTGGCTGGGGAGCCGGAGGGTGCTTTTTATTCACGAAGAAAAGTGTAGATGGCGCGGCGATAGGCCACTATTACCCAGCATTCCCCGTGCGCACCCCCGCGGGTGCGTCGGCAGGACCATTCCGTCGGCTTTGTCGTCTGCTTTAGCGACGATGTTGGGCCTGTTTTGGCGCAGCTTGCCGTCCATTGTGCGGTTGCTTCCCAAACCTTTATTAACCTGTTTCCACAGCACCTCCTGGGTAACCCGGACCCGGCGGAATTAAGTGGTCATACGGCCAAGATATGGTTTCCAGGGCGGGAAAACAAAATGTAGAGACCACTTACGTACATTTGGCCGCTAGACAAACGCCACCTTTTGCGCTCTGCTTTCAAGAATGGGACTGCGTCTCCTAAATTTCTGAATGCCAATTCGTTTGTGTTTTAGAAGGTAATACAAAAGACGAATGGAGCAACTGGTTCTGATAAATAGCGATTATAAAGGTTCCGTCACCTTTCTGGCAATTCTCAAACTTACGAAACTAACTAGTTTAAATCTGCATAAATGGGAATCCCTAAGCTCACACGCCGGATTGTTTCGGTGTCCGCGCTTGTGTCGCACGGTGGTGTAGCCCCCAGCTAGCACATCAGTATGCCTTTGTTCCGCTGTCTCACACTTCGAATGACGCTCCTCTCCGTTTTCTTTCTCCCGACTCACGACCGGGCTAAAGCGGCGGCATCTGCCGCTCTAGCCCGGCCGTGGACGACGCTGCTGCGTTCGACATGGTGCCCCCGCTCTTCTCAGGTAACGGCTGGAAGTATTTCTGGTTTCACTACTTCTAAATCCACGTGTGTGAATTCAAGTGACGTCGCATGTGGAATTGGGGGGGGGGGGGGTTCTTAACAGCTTTGCTTTCAAACCACCTTAACAGCGTCCATTGGAGCCAACTTTTTTCTTCGCCAGCTACAACTTTTGCGGCGGCATACTACCAGCCAAGTCATACGTTCCTTCGACTTCGGCAAGACCAACGTCAGGTACGATCACGCACTGCGTGCTCTTTCACCGAGCACGCAGTTGCCACGGCTCACGGCTACCACAGATAGGGAGGACTTCGGCTA
This sequence comes from Haemaphysalis longicornis, assembly GCF_048455015.1. NCBI lineage: Eukaryota > Metazoa > Arthropoda > Arachnida > Ixodida > Ixodidae > Haemaphysalis > Haemaphysalis longicornis. Next base: position 56,671,380 of record NW_027526295.1, on the reverse strand, counting down.
CCTCGTAGATCGTACACGTTATAACGAACGCGCAATGAACAAAAGGAAATCCCAAAAAACCGCTTATGGATCCAATTATGTCAAGCCAATTCCAGAATATGTGTTCCCATAACCCCACAAGTCACCATGGATTCCCGGGTGCAGTTTCTTCTTTAGTATACTCACTACGAAACTCTATGGCTGTGGGTATCCCAGAAAAGTGGCACCTACCTCCAGAGTACCACATACTCGCAGAGTGGGATTGGCCAAGAAAGAAATCCATCACGAGAAATCTTCGCGTTCAACCATCTCCGGCGTCAGAATGAAGGATGCGTAATTTTAGTCATACTCGCGGGCACCGTATTCCTTAAACGATCATTTACACCGAATCTTTCAGCGTGGTACGCACGCTATCAGCCAGAAAGTCCACTAAAAACCGCATCGTCAATCTTGTTTTTAGGACCATTATGGCGGCATACGCGTCAAATTTTGAAATGACTGCGTCCTGGGTAGCTGGCCACTCTGGGATTGCCAGAAACGAATTTGAGGATGAAATGGCAGCCGCCACCGCACATCAAAACACAGTGGATATAACAATGGTATCCAACACTGACCTCAAGCCACGCTTCAGACAACAGCTTCGTAAAACATTGCAAACGCACTGGAGTGGAAAGACAGACAAAAAACTAAACGTAATGAAGCCATACTTGGGATGATACACTACTGAATCACGCAATAGACACACTGAAGCTGCCTTAACTCGGTGAGGGGCAGGCCACACACATTCAACATACTCCCACCTGCTCACTCGATCTCCAGAACCACTGTGTAGCAGGTGTGGAGGGGCCTATTCGTTACGCACATCCGCACTCAATTCATACATTTTGACACAAGACGAAGACACTTTCGAGACCTTTACAGACAACGCATCCTACTACATTTATCTTGCTTCATAGCCGACGATTGCATGTTTTCTATCAAGCGCGTTTTCAAGTACTTAGCATAAATCCGATTTTTACACCTCATTTCATACCACGCATCATTGTAACCTGGCCATTCACAGCGGCTATATAGTTTATTGACTTTTAATCCGTTTCACATTCATATTTACTAAAGGGTTTAAGCGTTTGCCCACACACCACTGTCACGGACTGCTTCCTTGTTCGGCGCACTTTACTCATAGCTGGCCTTTCGCCATAAATCACCAGTCATCATCATCACGAATCTTCTAGTGTAATAAAATAAGATTTTGCTTCACACTTCGAATGTTGTGGCTATTCCAATGTAGCGAAGTTAAAAATGATCCAACGCCGGAAATATGAGTGCTTCGCGCTATGCAAAATTAGCAGCTGATCGTACCCATTTCGGCCATACAGTATGAAACTCGATTACAAGGAAATAAAGCTCCTAATCAACCCGCCACTAAAAGAGAAAACAGGGAGGAAGTGGCTAGGCATTCATACAAGAATAAAAGGTTAATGGGCGTATACGCGGTTGTACCTTTTGCTACTCTCCAGACAGGAGGCAACATATTGATCTTCAATATCGCGTGGCACGTGCATGCAACGGCGGAATAACTATCATAGACACCGAACAGGAATGCTATGGGAGTGTCGGAAAATACGTAGGTTGGAGAAATGTCTCTCTTTTTGACCTTCTTATGCAACAATTATTTACCCGTGCAAGTTTGAGTGTGGTTTTTTTTCATTAGGCAAGAATCGTCAATTTCGTTATGAACAAAGCTTGGCGAAATGTTGAAAGATTTAAGTGCCGGAAGTTTGCCAGACATACTTTGACTATTGGAGGAGCCATAAAAAAACACCGAGCCATTTTAACCTAGCTAAATAGCTTGTATATTTATTACATCTCTCTGCTGCAGCATGCCCAGGCTACGTAGCAATAGCGACTAAACTCCAAAGCGAATTTTTAGGCAGAGTTGAGAAAACGCACGGCTGCTTTCAAAGGTGCCGTTCCAACTGTTCAGTGGCGCTTTACAACGTTTTGTTATTTATAGAGAGAATAATTCTAAATGTGACATCCTCTTGGCCATAGCAGTAACGCGGCCCATACGACTCTACCTGCCCATTCTGCGACTCCGCCGTACAGAATGTGAATGTGCAGCATCTGCTGTGGACCTGCCCGGGACTGCATCAGATCCTATTACGGCAGCTTCGTGCAACCGGCCTCCACCCTGGCCGCCCTCCAGAACTGCACCGCTTGGTTCATGGACCAAATCATCGGCAACTTTTGGACGTTATACACGAAGCAAACTTGTTCGTGTACCTGTGAATCGTGCACGGTTACGCCACAGTGCAAACTTTCGTGAAAAAAATCAACAAGCCACTTTAGACAACCGTGGGAAAAGACGTAACGCTAAAGGGTTCCACGTGCTTTTCATTTGGCCTAAAGCTGATCGAGCGTCTTTAGAAAAACTTTGGGTCCTAAACCCTGAAGCAATGCTTCTGGAACAGCAGTAAAAAATCATTTCTTTATGAGTTTTTAGGGTGCCCTCTCGGTAACCGAAGACTGTGATCACTTATAAAGCTTGAACAATAGCAACATTTGTGGATACAAACGCGATTTCAATGTAGACAGGAAAGTGACCACGTCAACGTTTAGCTGCCTTAAAAAGTAAATAGCGCGGTAAAATACGTAACACTTTTTTTACACTTGGCATGGCAGGGTACATATCTTGAGCTTTCATATTAAAGTTCGCGGTTTCTATCGATAAAACGACTGTGAGTGTGTCTAAAAATAAGTACGTTTATATAGCATCTGTTTGGTATTCAGTTTACAATAGCGCCGAAATTGAGCCCTGCAGGTTTAATAAAGAAAAATGAGAACCGAAATGCGCTTTAAATAAACCCAGGATGCTCACAGACTGAAAAGATTGCGTCTCAGCTTCTGACAGCAAGATATTTGGGAAAACTGTGTGTGTAATGTATGTCTCTCCAGTCAAGAAAAAAAAAAAGACCTACGGAAAACCGTTTGCTTTTCCACATGGAGGGTTGAGTTTTGGGACACATCAAAAATAGTGTAAAATAATGCGGTCCGACGCGGTAACTATGTAAGAGCGCTATACAGAAACACCAAATTTATGGCGATAGTTACTTTCACTCGGAGACAACATCGCGCGTTATGGGAAATGACGGTGCATCCATTGGAGAGAGAGTAAAAATGGGACCCTCCGAATCCAACTCCCCCCCCTATTTTTACACACATTTGATTGCTTGCGGGGGCGCATTCATTTTTTGTAAGTAGTGATGCCATTTTAAAAGCAGCTTCTGTGTCACCGATTCCATATTCAGCACAGACCATCTCGACTTTGCATCTGGACTGCTGGTTCTAGCAAAAATATCTTAGTGGTGCAAACGCGCGTACGAATAGAAAAATTGGTTAAATTGTATCGGTTACCTATTCCTTTCGGCACTCGTTCTTTAAAGGCGAGAGTCTTTCTTGGGCTTCTCAAACCTACAAGAGCTTTGGCATTGAAGTCTTGCGCGTGTGCGCAAGCTTCCCTGAATTTTTTTTGCTGTTGTAGTCGTTGCCCCACTGAGTGCTACTTGCACGGCGTAAGAACAAGACAGGAGGAGCAACGTCGCTTCCTAGGGCGGCCATATAACTTATAAAACACTTGGCCCAGTTGAAGCTACCGGAATTTCTTGCGGGAAAAGAATCTGCGCGGCCACCGCGATTGGCACTGCACGTCGCCGGCCCGGGAATGAGTTGTGGCAGATATCATTTCGTCCATCAGGTGCCGCTACCCTCTCCGTTGCCGTCGCAGATAAGAAGGTTTATAGTCGGCGTTGGTTTTCCTGGTACCATCATTTGGTAAACCCCTCGTGACCGCTGCAGTGGACCTTTTCTCCTCCTATAGATATATTCTTGCTCCGTAGAACCTTGTGATATCGCGCAACTACTGCTGTATCTACTGCCGGGTAAGCTTCTGTAGTAGGGCATAGCTGTGCTGACGCAGTGATGTTTGTCCACGCATTAAAGTACGCTAAATACAACACAAGGACACAGAAGAAGACGTGACAAGCCCTCGGCCCTTCCAACTCTGCCTTCCAACTCCAACTGACTATTTTTGCCACCCCCAGTTATTGGCCTCCCATTCAAGTTCAATTATCAGATACTGGCAGGGGCAACCAAACGCAGTCAATGTTGTGGCTACACAGAGACCATGTGTACCCCCGGCCGCTTTTGCCTATTTTATTCAATTACGAAGCTCGCGGTAGTATTTTAAGCACCGCATTTGGCGATGCCACTGAACCAATATATGTGCGTACTCTAATGGCTCTGTAGTGTTTCATTGTTTGTCCGCAGTAATGTGATTTGATTCTTTCGGCAATAAACCACTTCACTTAAAAGTTTCGAGAAAACCAAAGGTTTAGACTCGTGGTGGTCACCTTGTGTTAACAGAAGTATCCCAAACTTCTGGAAATTCACAAACTGCCTCAGATGAGGGTACCCCGATTGCAAGCGCTGCGTTCAAATCAAAACTTTAATAGTTACCGGAAAAGTTTAATGGCAACTTTCTATACCATCACGATGACTCATAATGTCGGTACAAAAGGTTTTCAGGGAAGTGCAGGAATAGAGCACGACAGCTTTTGGCCCTTTATCATCACTGCTCACAAACCCTGCAACGTTTCTTCGAAGGGTCCAGTGATGAAGAAATGCGACCAGCAAGAAACAAATACCAAAAGCGACTTGTACTTCGTTGTTGACAGAGCGAAACTTTCATGACGCGGAGAGTACGGCGCAAGCTAAAATGAGCCGGGGCCGATAGCAGCTGACAGAAGTCGATAATGTACAGAAGCACAGGCTGCGACGAGACGAGTTCGGGCTGCCTCTCTGTTGTCCCGGGTTTGTGCCAATCGATATCTGGCCCCCTCATACATAATGCACTTGTGTGTGTGCGTCTTTCCACTTGCTTTCGTTCTGCCCCGCTAACAACGGGCCGTACTTGAACGGTCCGTACACTGACCCAGAAGGGAGCACTTGAGATTGACCCGCTTCATGATATTGCGCTATTTACTTGTTACTCAAGGGCGCATGGAATTCTTATGCATCTACGGCTATTTCGATCGCCCTGTTAACCTCCGAGCATCATCGGAAAGTGTTGGTTGTTAGGCTTTCGACGTTTTGAGTTATTTATTTCCCAGTAAGTGACCTTCAAGGGTATTGGTTTTGTTTCTTCTTATTACGGGTTATATTGTGCTGCAGTATTTTCTCTCCTAGTGTTCCAGCACTGGAAGTGTTGAAATCGGGTAAACCATATCGGCGTGTGAAAGCGCAGTGATACCAGAGTCCTTCAATGCTTCTCTGGTCATGAATCTCCCGGCCAAGTTTCGTACGGGGACAAAGGCTACCGCAAGGGGCGCCACTGCAGATCGGAGGGCATCGGGCGGCTGCCGCTGCTCTGTAGCCAGACCGACCCGCAGGCAGGAACGCAGTAGCAGCATGTCCGTTCGCACCAAATTTTTTCGCCACTCACAAAACGATAAGTTCATTTGAGCGGCTAACGACACGTAACGCGAAAGCGCACTGCTGATACGGCTGCTAGCGTCTGTTTTATCTTACTCCGTAGTCCATTCCCTGCCAAACACGCTCTGACCACGCCCCCGGCCGCCCTCCGATCAACACCAGCGCCACAGCGCAGCCTCCCTGGGCAGCGTATGAAGCTCTCCCATAGCGTGATGGCGAAGGTTCATGACCAGAAAGGCATTGAAGGACTCTGGTGATACTAATGTAAAAATCAAAAATAAAAACCAAAGGAAGGAAATTACCCGTGTTTTCGTTCGCGTTTCTCAAACTTCTTAATAGTAAGAGGACATTGCCTCAAAAGAATGCCATCCGAAACCGGGAAAATCGCAACTTCGCCCTTAACTAGGACAAGTAACTAAGGCACATGAGACTTGTCACTGCCATACGTTCTAGCTTAAAACGATGCAAATAACTGGGAGTTTTGCGGCACTAAATATAGCTTGGATTCCTTCAACCAGTTCGGAGCATTGAAAGTATCTACTAGGAGAGCCCCCAGAAACTAAAAGGATAATCAAAATAGTCGAGAATTGGGCCAGTTGGCACATATTCATAGTGGTACAACAGCGCAATGTGAGCGCTTGGGTGTTTGGGTTCTTCCTATGTCCCGTATGTTCGCACTGTTGCAACACTATAAATATTTAACTGCTAACCAAGACTCCTGGCTACCAAAGCAGAAGTACGTTCACCACGTTTCAAATGCACAAGTTACAGCGGAACTTTAAAGTGTTCTGCTGTAGTAGTTAAATTTACTAAAGCTATTTTTTTCAGAAGCCTTCATTATCTGGTTTTCCTGTGGAGATATCCAACAGAATTCTCGTTATCAGAGGTACTTTTTGTTAGCATAGATAACTTTGATTTCTGTTCTCAACGCAAACAGGCAACTTATCTAAAGAAACGCGTACTACATCGTGCTGGCTCTCAACGCAGATCCATTATCCCTGAAATTTCCAAGTAAAGAAACGTTAGTAATACACCCTGTTTTGGATTTGTTAAACTGCTACCAGTTTCTTTGACCAAATTCCTTGAGTTGTATAGAATCGTGATCGTGACCGTGGTGTTTGTATTTATTTGTGCGTTATTTGCGTTTATTAAAGATCCTGCCCCCCCTTCGCGCTTAACTCCGAACAAGAACAAAGCACTCAAGCAAGAAAACGCTACGCCTTCAGTCCTGTTCATTTCTCTTGTAGACTGTTCCGTAATGCCCAGAAAATAGTTACCATCATCTAGCCACCCGCCCAAAGGGATGTTCAATTAGAGCACGTATCAGTTCCATGCAAAGCCCCTTACGCGTTTTAATGTCAGACGTTTAAGCGCTGTTTACCGCAATATCTAATAAATGGAGGTGAATTTGATTTAATATTGATAACAAAGAAATAGTTCAAAAAGTTTTCAGACCATTCAAAATTAAAATACTGTGGGATAACAGTGGGAGAACAGCGCTTCCAGAATGCCATTCAGAGAATAGTCCGACTGTAGACAGCAGGCAAAGTTAAAGCACATCAGCAGTGACCAAAATGAAAAAGTCAAATTCGGTCACTTAATGAAGTGGACATTGTTCATGATGTTTGTTCAGCGCACTGGGTGTATTTGCTCACGAGATTAGGCATTGTGCACACGGAACGAAGAGGTGGGTTTGCTCCCACTAGGTGTGGCGATTCCTTAGACTGAGGCGAAAATAGAAAACCACGAGGTGCCGAGATTTTAGGCACAGGTTGATGAGCCCAATATTTTTTGAAATATTCGGCAGCCCGCCACTGCCCCGAACCTATTATATACGGCGCAGCTCCGGTTCGATGCTCACTAAAATTGGATTTTTTACTCGCACAGAAAGAATTTTTCAACTAATTACGATTTGGGAAATGTGAGGGGCGGTGCAATCTCATGCTATATGTATAGAGCCCTTGGTGTTTGTAAGTAGTAGGTACCTATTTGCAACGCCAGACTGAAGTTAGCCAAAACTACAATTTTTACTTATGCTATTGCAGCTACCGTTTATTTTATAAACTGCGTTGATGCATGGGCACCTGTTCAGGCTGATTGACGTCTTTTAATATTGGTAAGAACAGGCATTACCGTAAGCCTTTTGTGAATCACTTAGCATGTAGCGCACCGGCTTGTGTAACTTCACGAAAAGAGGCTTCGCAATGAGCGAGCGTCACGTATATTTATTCAAAGAGCACAACAGTAGAAGAAACCGTATTTTTTTACGGTACTGCTTCCGCAAGAACACCCATATATGACGGTTGATCACATGTCCTCAAATGGTACACGGCTGTATTCGTTTCTGGCCCTCGTAAACTTACAAGAGTAGCACATCAAACACTAGCAGCCAAACCCATTTCGTGGATTGTAACCCAAAGGTTGCTGTGCCAAAAAACCACAGCTTCATCATCCCTACCAGTCATAAAATCACTGAGACAAACTTTCTCCAGGGATTGGTCCAGGCAAAAAATAGCAGATTCACCCGCACCGTGAATAGAACGGGTTACTTCCAAGGTATTTATGTGCGGATCCTACTGTAAATGCACCGTGCAGTTTCTCGAAAATGTAGTCACAAATGAACTGAAAGAAAAAAACGCCAAATGAAGTTTTTATGTTTTACAGCCTAAACTGCGTTGCTCGCTTTACAGTTTGTGAATAAACGTGCCTTGAACCCCTCCTTAAATACGGTTGCGACGTTGACACAATGTCGCAACTTCTGATATAAACAAACATTAGTGACACACACCACAGTTGCTGGGACCGGATTAAGCGAGCGCCGGGATTCCTTTTTGTGTGAGCACCGGGATTGTGGATCAAGAACACGGCATTCCGTTTTCGTGTTGGCTGTTTGCGCTATAACAACTCTGCGGTGATAACATTGCCGCTAGTTTTTATACTCCGCTGTTAAGGTTAAGACACTCGTTTTCCTAATTGTGTCCGCAGCCTTACGCGTCAGAGCTTATTAAATGGGCAAAAATGGGCACATGTGCACTGCGTGACGATAGCAGACCTCAGGAGAAGAAATATACCACGGTATTTACAACTTGTCACCGATTGTGTCGTGGTTTGAAGAATGTTTCTGGTTTCTTTGAAGTGAAGTTGCTATATTCAACATACAACAAAAAGAGCAACATTTGTAAAATCGTGGACTTAAAGCTCAAGAAAGATTTTCTCATTTGTCGCCAGATAATGTAGCAAGGTAAGCACGTGTATCCCATTGTACCATGAAAAGCGCATGTTGTGTAACTACGATTATATTCATGTCGTGACGCCTACAAAGCACAGACCAGTGTGTAAGTTAATGATAAGCTATCAGAGCGGAAGCGTGTAGTTATAAGGAAACAGTTATTCTTACGTGACTCAGCATTGTGATTCAGCACGTGACTGAGCAAAGTGCGGGTGCGAACCGAGCTTTAGAAGACACAGCTGTTATCTGTGTACATAATATCTTACAACAGAAATTATGCAGGCATCCAATACATGAAAACGGCGGGAGTGGTGAACAGTGTGCCTTCAGTTCAATTACATGAGAGGGACTTTTTTTTTATTTTTAAACGCTTTCTGTCACAGGAAGGTAAGCGTTTTCAGCAGCACATGTGCTTAGTAATGGCACAGGTCAAGAAAAAATACACAAATATTTGGGACGTTTGTATGCCGTCCGGTTACGGGGGTATCGGGTTGTTAGCATTAAGTTCTGCGTCAGTTTTTATAAAATCTTATTTATTAGCGAGATAGCGCTAAGGCCTGTATACTTCGTTTCTGAACTGCAGGCACGTGAGTGTAAGGTTGTTAGCAATAATTTTTGTGTCAGTTCTAATAAAATCTTAGAGGCGAGATAGCGCTAACGCCTGTGTACTTCGTACTTGAAGTGCCCGCGTGAAAATTACGCTACATGGAGGTCTTGCATAACAGCTACGAACTAGCCCAGTTATCCCTTCTTCAACCATACATGGCTCTATACTCTTCGTTATACTTTTGTACTATATATGGCTATTCGACTATATAATCATCATCATAATCATCATCAGCCTGTCTACGTCCCCTGCAGGGAAAAGGCCTCTCCCGTATCTCTTCTCGGTCCTGTGCCAACAGTGGCCGATTTATCTCCGCAAACTTCTTGATCTCACCTCCAATACGAATTTCTGCCGCCCACTGCCACACTTGCCTTCTCTAGTGATATACTGTGTTACCCTTAATGACCAAATGTTATCTTGCTTCGCTTACATGCCCTGCCAACACCGATTTCTTCTTCTTATATATCTACTAATATGTCCTTAACACATGTTTGTTCCCTAGCCCACTCTGCTCTCTTGCTCGTTCTGCGGAGGTTACCCAAGCATACTCTACACAATATGGACCTGTGATCAACATCCAAAGTTCACCCGCATCCCGAATCCAACTCTGGCATCCTGGGAGGCCGGTCTGGCTGACCCCAGCGCTGCGACACAGCACCTACTGACCTCCATACCGGAGGAAGTCATGGCCACCGCTTCCCGAGACGGCGCCCTGGACTAAGGGTGTTAGGAAAATAAAGTTTGCTTCCTTCCTTCCTTCTTCCTGTCCCTTAATGTTGCACCTATCATCTTTCGTTCCATTCCTCGCTGAGTCGTCCCCAGTTTAAGTCGAACCCGTTTAGTGAGCTTCTAGGTTTCTGCTCCGTAGGTGCAGCTGCCACACACTTTCTTCTTCAGGAACAGTGGCATGCTGCCCTCATTAACTGAGAAAGCCTGCCAAGTGCACTCCACCCCATTGTTATCCTCACAATTATTTCTGCCTCACGGTTGGGATCCGGGGTCACAACTTGGCCTAAGTAGATATATTCGCTTACCACTTCCACTGCCTCGCCACCTATCCCAAACGTTATTTATCATTACTTTAGATTTCCGCATATTAACATTCAGGCCCACGGTTCTACTCCGTTTGTCGAGTGCGGTAAGCATGATTTGGAATTCGTCCCCAGAGTTACTTAAACGGGCCCTAAACAGGGTTCCAAAGGTTGAGATTTTACGTGCGCAATCATTGGAGTAGTATCCAAAGAACATCGTGTCGCAAAAATGATTTAAAAGCGTCCAGTATTAGCCGAGCTATCGTTCATTAAAAAGGGCCCGCAACAAGGCCTGGCGCATTCCCTCTTTAACCGCTCCTCCAAAGCACTGTGGAAGCGGAGACGCCACCGACCAGGCGCAAGACCTGATCGGTGACACCTAGAGAAACAGGGTTGCGTCGAGAAGCGCGCAGCCATTGGCTCCGCTCGGTGGTACGTCACGCTTGTAGCAGACGACGGCCAAGATTCGCCTACTACCGCTCAGCGGGGTCGGTCGGTGGCCGGCCCGCATCGAACGGCTCCTCGCGCCGGCCGTGCTCGCGTCGGCGGAAACGAGCGCAAACGAGCGTTTGAAGGCAAGATACGGGGCTTCCTAACTCAACATGCTCGCTAAAGACAATAATTTAAGATTGCCACCGACGACTATAGCGGCTCGCTAGCGGCTCGCTAGCGTTAGCGTTTCGCGGTGAACTCGTCCCACCGAGGTCGGTGAAAAGGCTTAGCATCGCTGCAGTTATCCAGACACTGCTTTGCGAGGCCGCGACGACGCCGACCCCCCGCGCAATCTTTCACTGCACTATCACCCCGTTTCGCGTATTCGCAAACTGATTTTCAGCAATAGTCCCGCACTGGCGGGCGGTGACAAGTTTTAGCTGCTGCGGTGTATGCGTTATCGTGCGTACACCGCACAGTGGGCTGCTTGCCGACCGAGCAGGCAGATGCTTGCCGCGGTCGCACGTGTAGCGGCCGTTTGTGCCCGCAGAGATTTTCCGTGTTTTTCAGCGTTATTAATACCTTGTAAACGACTACAAACTCAGCTACGCTCGTGTAACGGATGGCGACGATAAACATTCGTCCGTGCCACCCGTGCAGGACGAATACGCCGTGCCGCCGGTGCAGGAGCGCTGCGCGCAACCGCGTTTCTCCCAGAGCCGGGAACGCTGACTGGCTACAGCTCTTAACGGGGCCCACCAATAGCGCAGCCGTACTGTTGAGAGCTTCGTGCGTCACACGGGTGCGTAACAACCGCTCTGTCGCACGTCACAGCGCGCAAGTGTGGCGGCAAGGAAGCGGTAGGTGAGCAAGGAAGAAAGAAAGCATCTTTGTTGCGTGTTTGTGCGGCCCCTGCTTTACGCAGAGTTGTAATATGTGGTATACATTGTCGTGAAGGGGTACTCTAGCGATTGCGCGATTGAAATGGCGACCTTCAGAAACCTATTTAGGGCCACTTTAACAAAGCAACGTCATCAGCAAATCTGAGGTTACTGAGATATTCTCCATTAAACATTATTCCCACCTGTTCCCAATCCAATGTTCTGAATACTTCTTGCAAACATGCTGTGAATAACATCGGAAAGATTTCGTCTTCTTGTCTGATAGGTATTTTGCTGCTTACAGGTATTTTACTGCTCTTCTTATGGAGGATTATGGTAGCTGTGGACCCACTGCAAATATTCTTTAGTATTCTTACATAATGCTCGTCTACACCCTGGTTCCGTAATGCCTGAATGACAGCAGAGGATTCCAGCGAGTCAAATGCTTTCTCATTGTCTATGAAGGCTATATATAGGCGTTCAATACACTCCGCGCACTTCTATTTTGCCTGATTTATCGTGTAAATATGCTCCATTGTTGATTAGCCTTTACAAAACTTTGCTTGTTCTTTAGGTTGACTGAAATCTAAGGCGGCAGAAATTCTATTAACGATTACCTTGGTAAGTACCTTCTAGACGAATGACAGTAGGAAGGTTGGACTGTAATTTTTCAAGTCCCTCATGTCACCTTTCTTATGAATTAGGATGATGGTAGCGTTCTTCCAAGACTCCGGCACACTCGCGGTCATTAGGCATTGCATATACAGGTTTGCCAGTTTTTCAAGTACCATTTCTCCGCCATTCTTCAAGAGGTCTGCTGTTATCTTATCCTTACCAGGTACTTTGCCCCATTTCATTTCTTTCAAAGCCTTCCTTACTTCTTCTGTCGTTACTGGTGGGTGTCTATCTCCTCTGAACTACTTTCTCGTTCGGCATTATCCTGGGTGTCCCGACTACTGTACAGGTCTCTATGAAACTCCTGGGCTGGTATAAATAATTTATTTCTATATTTGATGACATTGCCTTCCTTGTCCTTTCGTGGATACATCTGATTTTCCCCCATGCCCACACGCCTCTTTACTAATTTCAGGCTACCTCCATTCTTTACACCATGCTCAATCCTCTCCATATTATACTTCCATATTTTAGATTCTTACGCCTATTGAATAATTTCAGAAGCTACACTAGTTCTATTCCTTCAGCTTCAGAGGAGAATGATATGCTTTGCCGTTTCCTCATTAAATTTTCGTCTTCTAGGAAAGTTTACCAGGATCCTATCTAGCGATCATACCTTCCACTTCTACTGCACACTCCGTGAAGATGCATGTAAGATTATTGCCCGCTTCCTGTGTCGTAAAGTCTGCTTTTTTAGTTAGAGCTGAATATCGGTTGTGCACGATCCTGAATTCAACTTTCCGTCATACCGCTAGCTCATTGATCGGCTTCTTTCGCACTAGCTTGTAACGGTACCTCCTCAAATCTAGCTTAATTCTAGATATTACCCTACGGTGGTCATTACGTCTCACCCTTCCGAGCACGTCCACATCCTGCACAGCCCACTTCTCCCGTTTTGTGGAAGATGGTATTCATGATACGTAAATCATTCCGGGAAGTTTATTATAAGTCCCTCCGTGATTCCTACAACCAAGAATATAGTTTCCAACTGTCTTGTCTCCAGCCTGCTTCTTGTTTACTTTAGCATTAAAGGCACGTATGACTAAGACATACTGTGTTTTTACTTAAGCCATTGCCGATTCCAAATCTTCATAGAAACGTTCAACTAGCTGGTTGTCGTGGCTAGATGTGGGCACGTCACCCTGTTTCACCTTGAATTTATACCTCTTATTAGGAATAATTAAAATACGGGCTTCCCTTCGTTAATCCTATAATAAGCGTCTATGTTTCCAGCTAGGTTTTATTGACTAGTAATTCCACTCCCAGTTCTCTTCTGCGTGCTAGACGGCGATTACATAGGACGTGTCCATTTGTCAGCACCATGAAAGCTTCGCCTGTCCTCCTAACCTCACTAGGCCCTATTACATCTCATTTATTGCTCTCTAATTCCTCCAACAACACCTTTACACTCGCCTCCCTAGATAAAGTTATCATGTTAAACATTTCCAGGTTCAGATTCCAATGGCGGCCTGTCCGGCTCCAGGGATTCTTAGCACCCTCTGCTGCACCACAGGTCTAACCACCACCGTGTTCAGTTGTTTACCAGCCACTAAGGACTTCTGCGCCGTAAGAGCTTGTCGGTGGCCAAATTCGATATCTGCGTCACCAAAACCACATCCTGCGAATTGAACCCAACGCACGCAGAGCCGGCAGATTTAGTGGTAAAAGAACCGTCTTTGTATGCATGCAAGCGAAAGCTCAACATTATCCGCGCAGCTCTACGGGAGTCTATCTTGTGGTGTTTAATCTCCAAACGCAGAGCAGGAAGGCGGCAGGTCCTAAGAAGAGGATGTTCCACTTTGCCTGGGTAAATGCGGGTTCTATGCGGCTCAATGAACCCTCGCAATGGACCCGAAACAAAAATACCTGTCTCGATGTACAGGAGAATCGAGAGAAAAGAGGAGTTCGGCAATACTTCCAGCGCCGCGGTTCGGGTTCTGGTGTAGCTCCGGTGACTACAAACCGCGACAAATGTATTAAGGGGTGAATTTGCGATTAACAAAGGGTGATGATGGTCACTCCACCAAGCCGCTGCTGCATAAGTTGTGGTCGGCAGACTTGTTCTGTGGTACAGAAGGCGAAGATGACCTGGGATGACCAATTAGGGCTGCGCACATATCCTCAATTCGGTTCCGCAAATGGTTCGTGTGGGCGCAAAGGTCAACTGACTATCGAACACAACGCCGAAGTGACTGCTGCAGAGTCGTACCGCACAGCATAATGGTCGGCTTCCGCTGTGCACCTCTTTGTCACCTTTATACAGGCAGGCATGCACACTTGATGCGGTTCAGGATTAACTTTGCAGCGCACGACTTTCTCAATATTATATATAGAGTCTCGTTGGCAAAGTTCTCAACCACCCGCCGTGTACTTCCCTTGATTGAATGTTCATTGTAGGGTTTAACGCGCCGACACAACGCAGGCGATGAGGCGCGCCGTAGTGGAGGGCTCCGGATTAATTTTGACCACCTGGGGATCTTTAACGTGCGCCGAAATCTCGTACACACGGGCGTTTTCACTTTTCGCCTCCATCAGAAAAGCGGCCACCATGGCCGGGAATCGAACCCGCGACCTCGTGCCCAGCCGCGCAACGCCTTAGCCACTGATCCACCGCGCCGGGTGTCTACTTCCCTTGACTACACCGACTGTATCGCCAGAGTATGCCTGAATATGCCCATTAGATGGTACTGAAAGGCACAGTAGGTCACGAATCGTGACTTCCCACAAAAGCGGGCTCAAAGGTGAGCCGGCTGCCCATCGTTGCCTGTACACGCACGCTTTCCGTGTGATTCTCTAATGCACCGACCAGCCATGTAAGAATGATTCAAGCAACCGGTAGATGTTAGAAGGGCAGTGGTATGCACGCAGGAAGCAGAGCAAGAACGGTTGCCAAATGAAGTCGAACGCTGCTTTAAGGTCCAATACAATAAGCAGAGCGAGCAATCCCTCCTCTCGGCAATACTGAAGATGCGAGCGCAAGGTGTGCAGCGCCGATGTTGCACTCTGTCACTGAGTGAAACCATACTGACGTTCGTGCAGTAGACGGGACGTGTGCAGGAAGAAGCAATGTCGACCATTCAGCATGCATTCCAGTAGCTTTACCAGCAGAGATGAAAGGCAAATGCGGTGGTACGACTGGAGGTCATGTGGCGGCCAGTTCAGTTTAAGTAGAAAAACCACCCTGGCTTCTTTACCCACTGACCGGAAATGGCCAAGTGATAGGCGCGCATTAAACACGGGCAGCAAAAATGGGGAAGCTTGCCCAATAAGAAGGGCCAACACATTGGCTTTCATGCCATCAGGTCCAGGCGCGGAATTTAAGTTTAAATTTCGATCACACAGTCGGAGTTCATTCATACTGAAGTCATGATCCTTAGTTGTTTGCGCGTACGGCGCATATCTGCAGATATAAATAAATTTATACGGCCGCACGTAAGCTATATATGTGCCGCATTGGCAGTTTCGAAGCGGGAAGGGAGGCAATCACGTTTACAAAAGTAAAAAAATAGTGTTATCCCCACAACCTACACAGTGGTGAAGGAGGCAGTTTGGGAAAAAGCAGCTCATCTGAGCAAAAACGTACTCTGGCGTCACAACAGCACAATGTCCTTTGCAAGAATCACTGAATCCTTCAAGAGAAAAATATTCCTCGGTGCCACACAAAGGCACCCGTCTCTAAACCGGGTTCATTGGACGGCGATATTCAGCCGTGTGGCGATAAGGCGGTTCCTTATTAGGCATCGTTGTACGCCACACGAGTATTATACTGACCACTTTGCTGCAAGGAAAAGTACTGTTAAGGTGCAAGGAACAGTTTCTAAAGCAAGGCGTTTTTCGACAAGTAACTTGGGCTGTTATGATGGTCAGACCAAGTTGTCCGAGTGGGTTTTTTTTTCATTTTATTCCTTCATTGTCGCCGAACCTATTACCGCTATACTTGGCCCATCAATTTTCCTCTGCCAGTCTTTGGTCTCTCGGGCGAACAGTGCTCCACGGTGGAGCGAACAACATTCATCGCTGAACATTGGGCTTTCTGGCATTTATTGTTGCTTACCCGACGCAGGGATTGGCCAGAGATAAGGCAAAGAGTTTATTGCAATTGAACACGATTGGAAAAAAGTTGTTTACCCTTCCTGGCTCTTTTTTTATTTTAGGGCAGGGCGAAAGGAGTTCTGCTGCTCCCGACAAAGCCTATTTACACCGTTTCCTCTGCGCTCTTTAGGTGTAATCTAAAGGGCCTACTGTACACAGCAGCATGCATGCATACTCGCAATAAATCAAGCGTGTAGAAGCACTCTCGGCTTTTACTCAACAGGCTTTAAACTAAGTAGCTGCTTGTGGGCACCCTATGAAAGCTACGCAAGGTAACCTTAAGGCCCCCGTAATTAAAAAAAGGAAGAATTTTCCTATCCTTTTTTAACGAAAGTATCCAAAGCGAGGCCTATAGAGCAAATTAGCAGTTAGCGTTTCTCTACATCATAGTTTTAGCGCATCAAGTACAACTGTCGACATTTCATTGACAGCGGGGTCATAAGATGGCCGAGTCGGTTTTGAGCAATTGTTGCACTCGGCTTTAAATCACATGGCATATAAAGCGTTGGAATACACCCAAAAAGAAAGATGCACTACTAGGCGTTTAGTTTCGTGAGACTTCCCATTTTTGTGTACTCTTTAAAATGTAAGTGTCCTTGAACAACTCAACTTCTGAATCACAAACTGAGCAAACAAGCGCAGAAGCCACCAAGACAACCTTCTTCAGAATGAAGTGAGATAGGATCTCGCTACTAGTTTTGGGCACTCCAGCTTCGAAAGGGCGCTTATTTTGCAATTCAGAAAACCGTCGTGAAGCCAACAATAAGGTTAACGTGTCAGTGGAATTTTCTGGGCGGACATGCAACACAATGGCTGATGATCCGTCTTCCATTCCCTCTTACCTTCCCCTCTAGCTCATCCCACGATGAATAAATGAGAAGTCTATACAGTTTTGTTCTTCATATTTTGCTTAAAGGTTCATTTTGGAGCAGCTGCATCGCCAAATGTTTTGTTTTATTGATGGTGTTTATTTCGACCTCCCGAAATCGAGAATACCCTTGGTAGTTTTTTTTTACTTTGCTGCCATAAAAAACGATAAAATGCTTTATTGAGTATCAGAAAAAAATTGGGACAGCTTTCACTAGTGGTGCAAGGCTGGAGAAACATCACAGCTCGGGGACCAGGCTGTAGCACCTCACTTTGATTTCAAACTTTTTCCCGCTGAAAGTTCCTTATGATTGGCATGTCCGGATCGTTTTGTCTGCAGGCTTCCCCATCTCTCCCAAAGTGGACCGCGTTAGCACGCGCTAGAACTGTCGGCAACCGGCTTCGCGAACTCGACGTCTGTGCTCCCCACTTCCGTCGGGAACGCACGTGATCTGGCAAGTAGAACACGCGAGACATCACGCAATGAACGCTTGGCAGAGTATTTTCGAAGTTTTAGTCGCTCCTCATGATGCGCACGCTCAAATGCTATCAGTATTTGTATATATTTCTATTTTTTTAAAGCTCTTCACGTGGCGCAATCCCACGCACAAGCCTCGTCGACGCGGGGATCCGCACGAGTCGTGCGCTCACGTACATTCACTATTTTCTCTTGGAAATGTTTGCGAATGGCAACAGACCAAGTTCAAGCGTACACGGCTTTGCTTTTGAAAAAAAAAATGTCTAACGATTACGATACACCCTAATGTGAAACTTGAGCGCAGCGCGAACAGCAGTCTTCTCGGTCGTGACGCATAGCGGTTGCGTCTCAGGAAGTGATCGCGTGGTCACGAAACGCAAGACGGCAGGCGCGCGCTGCTCTGGCGTTATCTCGCAGCACGTCGCTGCCGCCGAGTATATTGTTGTAAGTCGTGGTTGAACACCGCCCGAAACTATCACGTGGTTCGGAAGCGCCACGAAACGAGGAGGACGAAGCAACGATGTACGTGCAGAACGGAGCCCGTGCTTGGCTTCTGTACGTTTTGTGAACTTGAAAGGACAGGACGCTGGCTTCACTGGATTCCCGGTATTACGTCTCCTTTCTCGGGCGCCCCTAGACTCCGAGGTGTGGTTTTCCCGCACTTGTCATACAAGGCCTGGGCATACTGACATCCTCCTCCCACTTTTGCCATACCTTCATCCTCGTCAAGCTTTGGTGTCCTCTTCGATCGCTCTGTAACATCGAGGGACGACGGTGACACGAAAGAAGAGGAGCGGGCGATCAAGAGCTTGCGCTATAGAACTAATCCGACGTGTATGCAGAAATCATTGATTGAATTGTTTTACTCTCAAGAGGATGACCGGCGGTCGGTAGTATGGGAAGACGGGAATAGGGAACACTGACGCCCCCACTAAATCACGCGGGCCCCAACGTTCAGAACGCCGAACTGGGGTAATGTGACTTGGTGGGGACGGGGTTCAAGTATGTCCTTATGCACGGCTTTCATATAAGAGGGCTAAAAAAACACTATAGTTGTGTCTATCAGGTCAAAACCGCAGCCGTGCAGATTCGGTGCTGCTTGTTTGTGTCACACGCGGAATGACGAAATGTGCATAATTAGGGGCGTTACTGTCAAAGTTCTTCTCTTCTTCTAGCCGACAAGCGTCTGCCATTTTCGGTTATATCAGAAGTTGTGGCAGTGAATTCAAATAATTTTTTGCTAAATATTTCATGAGATCGGCTAAGGGATAAGTCCTAAAATATTTTCTAGGTGTGGTATGATTCAATCCCTCCGCTGTGAAGGAACTGGAGGTATCGTCGTACTGATGCCATTTCGAAGTGACCGCCTGGCGGCGAGTGATCATAGGGATGGTCGCGGAGATATGGAAACCCGTGTAGGAGAGGCTGGATATGAACAGCTAGAATTCTAGATTGTAAGATTGCGATGCGTTATACCACCTTATTACCTCCTGCAGCCACCCCCCCCCCCCTTCCCCAAGGGCCTCCACGTGCAGCGGCGTCCAGATGACGCTAGCGTCAACGTCGTTCTCCTCTTAGTGCTTAAGAGTGTGGTGGAAGCGTTGAGCTATGGCACCTTCGCTTCAGAGGTCCCCAGTGTCTTTGTGGGGCTTTGCCTGAGTCTTTATATATGACGAAAGGCCCGGTGTTTCCGCATATTGCCGTCCAGATAGCCAAACGTTCTACCTGTGCAGGGGTTGCGTGGTCCCTTGTGCAGACGCAGCGCATGGATTCTTTGGTCAAAGGTTTGTGCCTGGCCAAGGCCAGACGACGCCCATCGAGAACAGCGTCAGTAAATATTGCATTGGCATTCCGCGGATTGTACCTGTGAGAGAGGTGCTCCCTAGTGGCATTACCGCCAGTTGCGAGGGGCCTGCAGGTCTTGGAGGGGAATATGGCGAGGAAAACCAAAACGACTTTCTCGCCTCGTCTGACCCAAGGTCCGGAACAGACGCATCAGTTACTCCGAAGCAATATGTCTTGGCCGAGAGCTACTCGATCGATCGATTGATTGATTGATTGATCGATCGATCGATCGGTCGATTTATTTATTGATTGATTGATTGATTGATTGATTGATTGATTGATTGATTGATTGATTGATTGATTGATTGATTGATTGATTGATTGATTGATTGATTGATTGATTGTGAGGTTTGACGCGCCGACGCTACACAGGCGAAGAGGTGCGCCGTAGTGGTGGGTTCCGGAATTATTTTGACCACCTGGGGATCTTTATCATGCGTCGAAATCTCGAACAAACGGGCGTTTCTGCTTTTTGCTTCTATCAGAAAAGCGGCCGCCGAGGCACGGAGTCGAACCCACGAATTTCGGCTCAGCAGCACAACGCCTTAGCCACTGAGTCCCCGCGGCGAGTCCGAGTGCTACTCTCGCTTGTGTATTTATATTTTACTTCAAGTTCATTGAGGTTCTACATGTACTGAACAATCTACATGTGCATGACACTTGCCAGAAATTTTGGTGTTTTGTAAAAGTGATGTCTATTTATACCTGGTATTGAAGCAGTGACTGGATCCTGTGACCGGCAAAGAGACAGACTAAAACTTTCCCGTTTCCGTAGCCCAAGAACATGTGTCCTCCTTAATAGCAAACAAAGGCCACGCACAGGCGTATTACCCGACTGAACCCTTGGCATCATCACCGTTCCGCGCGGTTCGTTGTGTTCACGAAACGCGGCTGCTAAAACAACTTCAAAGTTTCAACTTCTTCCTGCTCAGTCGAACCTCCATTCAGCACTGTTACGCAGTGCTGGTCTCTTTCCGACAACCAGAATCAAATATCTATGCTTCGGCGCATCTTAAAATTTTCTCTCTCCCTATAAACACCCGGCAAGGTGTGTTGAAAGGTTGGGAAACACCACTCACGTATTCCACACCTAATATTTATTCTGCGCACAGTTTTTCAGAACATGTGTACTGCCACAGCTCCAACACCTTCCGAGACAGAGACCTGGAGATCAACAAACACTACCCCGCATACCCTTCTGTGAAAGTGGATAAGCTCTCCTGTACATATGGCGCCCTTACAAGCATCGCTGGCGCCGCAGAACTTTATCAAAACACCACTAAAGCCGCCACAATGTCACGCCGTGGAAGAATTAGCGCCAAAAACTGATACTGACCAACTTTGCCACATTTCCTTGTGTGAAAATAGTGTCTGTACGCCCGGTTTAAGGGAGGTCAACGCTGGCTGATAAAGAGCAGTTGAGTTGGAAACAACCAACACATGGTCGACCAGCGTATCTGCTTATAAAACTCTGCCCTAAGTTGACATTGACGAAGGCAGAGGACGGCAAGACAGGAGTATATTCTGTCTCGCCGTCCTTCCTCTTCGTCAATGTCCACTTGGCGCAGAGTGTAATAAGTAGTAATGTACCAACTAGCCCAGAAACAAGCTCTCATTGACTAAGTTTCTGATTCTAAGCATAGCAGTGACTGTGGATACCAATGGGTAAGATTTTAGCTCAATGAAAGTGATCATCAGTTGGCAGGAATGGGGTAGTCGTCGCAGTGTCATTACGTCAACAATCGCCCGTTTGGACTTTGGTCAGTTTAGCATTATTTCGACATTTTTGGTGACACCTTAGTGTAGGACCTTGTGGGTACGAGTAGAAGGTAAAACATGGTAGCAGTCAGTGGCTGAACGCGCGAACTGTAGCTGCGAATTACAAATAAATACCTTTTGCACAAAACATTTGAGAAAGCAGCTACCATACGACACGTGGATGAAACTACAGAACCTGAAAGGGATTTGAAGTTGTGTATTGCAAGAAACGCCTGTTACTTCTAGTTCAAGGCGATAAAGACTATGATGATAATGGCTGAGATGAATAAAATTACGCTCCCTGTTGTTAAACAAATAACCCCCAGTAAAAAGTATTAAGGTTCGTTTTGTCAATCTAAGTGTTTTACTTATTTTGTGTAAAAAAGCTGTTCTTCTGCCGAGGCCAAGCTCAGTGCTTTCTTTGCTGTTACTTTTCTAGTCTTATTGCGAGGACGCGCGTATGAATGCCTCCATCAAAAACCTGTACCAAGGAAAGCAATTTTCTCAATCAGGCATAGAAGATGTGCTTGGGTAGTTTTTCTGTCACGTTTTGGGTATTGCTAAGCTGCTTTCTTTTCGCCTTTTAGGTAGGTAAAAAAAAACGTTTTGGAGACAGATAACTAGGATCCCGTTAAGCAGTAATACATGCTGACAAATAATCGTTCGCAATGCTCCTCCGCATGCCTGAGTAGCGAATACATGAATCCAGGAATATATACCGACACTTTCCAATTTACCTGCTCACGAGCCTCCTGGCTACATCATTGAAAAACGCGTCAAGGACTTTATACCTTTAGAGTGGTTCAGCAGAGTCTCTCTCTCTCTCTCTCTCTCTCTCTCTCTCTCTCTCTCTCTCTCTCTCTCTCTCTCTCTCTCTCTCTCTCTCTCTCTCTCTCTCTCTCTCTCTCTCTCTCTCTCTCTCTCTCTCTCTCTCTCTCTCTCTCTCTCTCTCTCGCCCTCTCTCTCTCTCCCTCTCTCAAAGGCCAACTGCGCTCAAACTTTCGACAACGTAAACATAATGTCATCTTATACTACACACAAAATTATTGCGGAATGCAAAATACTGCATTTCAAACAGGAACGCTTGCGACGCGAATGGCTAATAAAGATTGGCGTTTTCGCAACCGTCACTGACGAAAAGGCGTTTATTACCGGCGACCGGACGTGACGTGGGGGATGGAGCGGAAGCGGGTGTGTACCGGCGACCGCTACCAGCATCCTACGAATGGGGGTGGTAGCGTCGCGTTTTCGCATGTTATTTCCACAAAACGTCCACAAACATTTGGCCAGGCTTATGGAGTTAGGCGCAATTCCGACATCGCGTTGCTATCAACCGAAATATAGTCGACCGTCCGACAGTTATTGCTGCATCAAACTAACTGCCGGAGTAGCAATCCTTGTCATTTACGCGTAAAGAAGAAGCGGGTACAAAATGGCAAAGCTACGTCCTAGTACGAAATAGAAAACCAGGTTTGGTTAGCCGCAGCCCCTGGCTATCATATCGATTTTTATAAAGAACAAACCGCGCGCGCGCGGCGATCAATTACAAACTATTTCTAGTATGTCATTACGGGTAAACAGCTTTGTGAATATCTGCCCAGTAGCTTTCACGTCGCTGCACATCGAGGCTCAAATTCTAAAATTGGTCTGAAACCGTTCGTACGTCAGCTTCCATAGATACATGACGGACTAGAACACAAAAAAATTACTATATCTACTGCTGTTTCCTTCTTTGCGGTTTATAACATCTGACTTTCAACCAAAATCAATTTAACATTCTGCAAAAGCAAATACCCAATTTCGGGATTGAAAAAATAATGTAGTAATCCTTTATGAAAGAAGTTTCGCCGGCTTTCGGCATTCGCGACGACGACGGCCGATCTTCGTGCGGGTGTATTTATTACTACGAGCAAGGCTGATATCGGTTCACTTAGCGAATGAAGCAAAAGTCGCACAAATGTTTATACTCGCATAGGACTCTAGTTAGTTCGTCGAACTTTTGGAAAGCTCTAAGGCCTGGCGGTGGAGTTGGGCAAGCCCAAATACGGCAACTATTGGGCGGAGAAGTGCCAGTGGTAAGGAATTATAAAATATCTGTTTGTTTGTGACAGATGTAGTGGGAATGATAAATGCACAGGTAAGTGCACGTTTCCCACTTTTTTTAGTAAAAACGTTATTTTCAAGTAAAAACATTTGGCCAACTACAGAACTACCGCAAGCGCCCGTATGTTTGTAGGCATGTAATGTCTTTTATTGCATTGAAAAAATGGCGGATATTGCTAACTATGCAGTCAATTTTAAACATGTGATGCGGACGGCGTTACATCGTGGCGGTGTGGAAAGAAGCCCTCGGCCAGCGCATCCCAAGTGCCGACCGTACGCCGTGCCAGTCGCCGCCGAAGCGTGAGCTCCGTCACAGGCCGCTCGGAACTTGTTTCGCCGACTTTCCGCCTAAGCTTATGAAGCTTACGATTTCGCCATTGTGATTTCAAGAACCTACTATACTGATTCGGATTAAATTTGAGCAAAGAAAAGTATTAGTGTTGTCGGCCCTTAATGAGAACTAGGACCCCACCAAATCAAAACTTGAAATTTAGAGCTACCTACGCTTGGTGAAACTTACAAAGTAGGGACCGAAAAGGTTTTGGTCACCTTTTCCAGAGCTGGGTCAGTTTGAGCCCGTACCAGAAAATTCACAACGAAAGAGAGTAACGTGACCAAGGCCAAATGTTCTCCTCGGGTGGAGGCAACCCTGCACACACAATTGCCTGGCGGGATCTGAGAAACCCTTGCCGCTCATACAGAAGCATTGGCGTCCTGTTTTGCTGTTACCTGTAAGTAAATTGATATCTCCTCTTCCATCCACGGACATTAAGGTCACCCGTGTTTTCTTCTGCCAACCCTTCCTGTCTAGACCAACGGTGTAGTAGGGTGCGGGGTAGCTACTTCCTGTTTGGAAATAGTGCTTTCTGACTTCTCTTCTGTGCCCCTTCAAGAAAAAAAACCTCCCTTCTTAAAAAAACAAGAAGCCCGAATTACTAAGCTATAAATTATTGGCCCCTCTTTTTTGTTGTAATGCGGGGAAGAAGTGTTTGGGCTTAAGCACGAAAGTGTTCTTTATAGCCATTTGGTTTGTTCTCTTCAATGTGAATGGAGTGCTCGGAAGCATACGTATTCAGCGTATGTCAATCGTGTCGCCAACCTGGAGGCTTTGTGTGGGAAGGAGTAGTTCCTGCCAACTACACGGGAAGACGTTTAGTTGGCATAAACCAGGTCAGCCGGCATAAAATAATTTTAGGTCCACGACATGGCATAACGTTGTAGCGCCACCATCATCATCTTCGTCAGCGCCACCATCATCATCGGCAGATGGACCAGCGGGCACGGAACACACTCTCGGCACTCGGCACCCGGTCTGGAACGGCACCCCGCTTCTACGCGCATCTTCCTGACCATGGCACGGCCAACGCAACCCCAATAAACGTGGGCTCGGCCGCACCGCCTCATCGGCCGCCTACAACGTAAACGATACTATAGTTTCCCAAAACAATGAAGGAAATTGAATGACTTTTCCCGCAGTATGCTAACCGAGGCCAATGAAGCCAACTGTGAGTTCGTCTTTTCCAAAAATGACGTTTTTGTACCTTAAACGCGAACCTTAACCTTGGATAGAGAAAGTGAAAGAGCAAACAAGAAACCATCAAACAAACCATCTCAACAGCAAAGATATATAAGTGATTGCTGGGCTATTCTAGTCCCGCCTGTCAACGACGCATACCTTCCAAGACACGAAACATCTCAGTATCGTTACATGAACGCGCAATGGAATAGAAGTTTTTGTGGAAGACACGCAGCACAAAATTAAAGAAGCCAAAAAACCCTCACCACTCGTAAACGTTTCAGCGTACGGATCTAGTCATAAGAATGTGCGATCAAAGGTGTTACCTCCGCCAAATCTGTAGCTTTGTGGAAATACCGGTCGTTACACTGTTGGCCATTTCCGCTATTTTTTATTACTATTTTGATCGTGCTCTTCCGGTGTTTTTGTTTATGAGTCAGGACTTTTTTTTCGGGAGAGGTAAAAGACACGTATTGTTTATTTTGTAAGATCATTTTGCGAAAATTGTATTTTTTTCTATTTTTTCCAATTTTTTTGTTTTCCAACGCTAAGTCAAGTCAGTCATCTCCATTGACGCTGTCAGGGCGATTAAAGGTTTTACTTCCTCCAAATCCGCATTTTGGAAGAAATGCCGGGAGTGAAACGGTGCGCAATTTTGCTCTATTTCTATTTGTATTTCGAACTTTTGTTTAGGACTTTAATGTTTATTCCTCGGTTTGGTGGGGAGATGCGTAAGACGCACCTTTTTTTTACTTTGCCAAATAATTTTCGAAAATTTTATTTTCGATATTTTTGATTTTCTAGTTTTTCGACATTCCGTCCGAAAAATAATGTCCATTTACGCTGTCGTAACGTTTAAATTTTTTACTCTGATCATTGTGGCTTGATCAGCGAACCTATTAGTAATATAATAAACCTCATTTTCAAAACTGCCATTTTTTCTCCTGGATTAAAACGTGGTAAGGTTATTACGCGGTATACAAAAGGCTAAAAAATTCAATTTCTAATTAACAGTCGATATCAATTCCTTCTTCCTTCAGTAAGATTACTGAGAATTGTTTGCTAAGCGTTTCCCTGGGTATCTAGGTAAATTTAATTTACTAAGCCTTGCTTTCGCGGTCTGCTCACATCCAAAATACTATCGATAACGGCTACACAGTTGGCTCAGTATTTTTGGACTTCTCCGAAGCTTTTGACACCATCAATCATAACATTTTATTAACGAAGCTTCAAAGCTATCGAGTAACTCCCCCCTACCATAACGTTTCTACGAAACTACCTTTTAGATAGAAAGTGTGTTGTGTACGCGTGTACTGTGTTTTCTGATGCAAACATGACTACTCAAGGTGTGCCCCAGGGCTCGATACTTGATTTTTGCTGTTCCTACTATATATTAATAATACTACAACTTCCTTGACTTCATGTCATTGCGTAATAAAAGGCTAATGGTACCATAATGACATCTCCAGACATATATAACTCAGGCATTACATTTAGGTTAAACACTGAGCGTGCGAATATCGTAAACTGGTGCCGCAATAACTATTTGCGCATTAGCCCCGAAAAAACTCAATATATGGTCTTTAAACCTGGACATCGACAAATACCCTCAGTGCCGTGTTTAACACTCGGTTCTAATCTTGTTGCTGTTTGCTACTCTGTTTCCTTCCTTGGTGTGTTACTCGTCCCTTACCTAAAATATAGCTCTCACATCATTCGTATAATAAAAATGCCTATGGTATTCGGGCCTTAATGACAGCTCGCCGTATTTTTCACAAGATGCTCTCCTATCACATAATTTTCCTTTAATTCAAAGCCACTTAATTTACAGGATCGCAGCCTGGGGAAACACATATTATTGTGATGTTTCATCAGCACAACATAATTAAAATCAAGCCATTCCCATTATCACCAGGAGCCATCCTTAATCTCACAACCATGACTCATTGCGACATTATAACGCGTTTTCCATTGAAGAGCTGTTTCAGTATAACTTAGGTTTATTATTTTTTAAGTCCTTGTGTCCTATTGCCCTTTAATTTTATCAACTCCAACTTTTTTCAAACCACAACAGCACAAGGTTTGCATCGAACAGGAACTTTTTACTACCACGTGTACAAAATAATTACGGCAAAATGACTTCAACTTACTCTAGAATATAGATTGGGAATGGTTTACCACTTGCTGTGAAATTATTTATGTGCGTGTCGTCATATAAATCGTCCCTAAAAGACCATCTTTTGTCCAGTTATCTTTGGTCACTTTCTTGCACAATTATTTTTAATGGGAATTAGATACGCTGATCTTGTTTTATCTTGTTCCGTCAGTGGTGAAAAGTTTCCTTATTTGATTGTTTACTTGCATTGAATTCACCTTCTTTATTTTTTTTAAGTGCCTTATACTGTTGCACAGTTGCTGCCAAAGTTTTTTCTTTTTTGTCATTATCACCTTAGTATTAACTCATCGAGGGTCCCTGTACAGTCACTGACTTTGGGTCCCGTGTAGGTAGTGTTATTCTTAGGTACTTTTTTTCGCGCTTCAATAAACTTCCTCTTCGTTCTCTTCTTCTCCTTCTCCTCCATCTTCTTCTTCTTTTTAATCTTCTTCTTCTTCTTCTTCTTCTTCCGCCAAATATGAATTTTGCGCAAATGCAGCCCGTTACATGGTCCTCGCTGTGGCGTTACCCGGCAATGAATGCTGCGTATTAAAACCTCAAGAAAGAACACTTCAAAAATGTCCCTAATTTAAGAGCGGAACGCTTAATGCTTCGGCCAGTTGTCGGCTGATGAAGCTTGGACTTACGTAATGTAAATTCCCAAGGGAAGGTTTCAGTTTCTTCACAAAAAATTGTAGTATTCCTAATCGTGTGGGCGCGTGAAGACGAAGAGCGCTTTTTAAGGCGCATTCCTTGAGAAGTACGACAGCCGCGCTCTTCCGGTTACGTTGTCAAGTGTTAAGCGAAATTTGGCCTGTAATTATTTATTTCGTATAATGTGGACATGCGGTTTTGCTGGATGAACACATGTGTACACGAAAAAAAAATCAATCATGCAACTCTCGCTCGTTTTTGTTAAAAAGAATCTGTCTGACATTCGCTTGTCTAAACGTGGCTTTTATTTAGATATGGGCATATATTTCCCGACAAACTTCAATGAAAAACCACATTTTTTGCCCCAAACACTCACGGCTAGCGAGGCATCCACCAAGCAGCACTCACACCAATATTAATTCTTATTTACACGGGGCTTTTATTTCAGTCAAGCACAAACCTCCTTCCACGGTTGTTTTGTAGGTTCGTAAGGGTTTGTATTCGTGGTTTTATGACTAGAACCCCGTCACAATTCCTCTTCTTTTCATACGTGCCGTGTGTACTTTGGTGTGGCGTGAACATCAAGATGAACTATGAAATATTGTTCCCTACATCAAATCAGTGACTGCGGTTAACACAAAAAGTATTGACTTCCGATCCTGCAGAATTAGGTGTTCACAGCATTATCCATACAAATATGAATTTGTGAACAATCGGTTGAATGCTTGTTTGGTTGGCTACAACCGCGTGCAGTTTAAAGGTGGGATTTTAGATTTTCCCTGAATTTCACAGGATCAGAACACTCGCGCACACGAGGCATTCAGTCGTCCTCTCCAGCTATAGGTTCTTGAAAGTGCGGTTTGTTTCGTAAGAGTTCTGTAAAATAATCTCCGCGTATGACTTTATTCCATTATGAGTTCGCAAATGCATTCCATAGCTACTTATGATTGAAAACAAGGCTGTTTTGGGTAGTGAAGATTGCTCTTGCTGGAAAAGGGGGTCCCTCAATTTTTTTCAGCAAATTCTTGTGATATGTTCGCTTGTAGCTTTTTTCGAGGTAGATAGGATATGCAGTACGCTAAAGTACTGCCACTGTTGTCGTTATTGGTGAACGTTGGGACCTCTAAGCTGATTCCCCTGTCGAGGCCAGGTTTCCGCACGGTAATATAAAAATATTTCGCAGGGTATCAACTGGGTCGTCTAGATTGAATTATGTAAGCCATGCTTTAAATGAATAGGTTCGTCTGAAAAAATTATGTGTCGAAACCTCCAAAAGCAGTCCAATGCCACAACTTATAATTGCCGCTGGTTAGCGTTAAACCGCAAAATCTATTTTGAGGTTGACAGAGAATTAACAAAAACCCTTGCTCTACTCGTAATTTAAAATAGCAATGAAAACTGAACATTTCTCAGATATCACACGTAGTCTCTGCCCATTTTGAAGTAATCCGACCGGAACATGCAGAAGAACAAGCATAAAAAGCATTTCAGTGACAGAAAGTTTATAAATGCTTTCAACATTAGTATTTCCAGGAGCCCATCGTTTTTGGCCGCGGTGGTCAGAAACTATCTTCCCTTCAGTTTCCTCTCTTCATAACAGAATATCTGGCTTATGTTGTAAATCGCTGGCTTTAAAACGGGATTGCTGCCTCAAACGTTACGTTTTTTTTTATTGTGTAGGTATGCTTGCTCCAGTCGCAAGCAGCGGACATTTTACTACTTTGCACGTTCTAGACATCTACGGGTAAATATTTGTTAGATATTAGTTCTACCTCATTCTTGGATTGGAACCAGAGTGCGTTATACCAAATATATAAGTCGAATACGCGGCGCGTAAAAACTAGTTTTGCGCGAATATAATTCAAATTTGAAAGACGCTAAACAAAAATAGGGCGCTCACAGAAACCTGTACAGTGATTTCTTAAATCACGTCAGCAGCTTGCCGTCATATCAATATTATTTATAACCAAAATTGTGATCTAGCCCGATTAGGCTTTTGCAATTAGCGTTGTATTTTTTACTTACGACTATTTCATTGATTGAAAATATTACTACATAAACATTTGTGTTCTACAGGTCATTATTCTTTTACAAATACAGGAGTTTTCATCACTCGACTACTAAACTCCTTGCCGAAATTTGGCCTCCTTTGTGTATTTGATTCCAATATATAGACGTTGGAATTAGAGGCACTTCCGATTGAACGATTGAAAAAGCCAGCCTTTCTCCTCCAATAAAAGAAATGTAGTCACGTGAAGATGCACCTCCCATCGTTTCAAGGCGTATTTTGTATTGTATTGTACAGTCATTAAGAAAAGAATCTCGCAATCTCATCCTTAGCTGTTGTAGTTACTGTTCTCATTTATGTTCACATAAAAATTGTGCGCGGTAATTGTGTTATATTCAAACGGTGCTGGACATGGCCAAGTATCGTAGTATCACGTCTTCTGTGGTAACGACCACTGATTATTTTTGTTCGGAAATGGTTCGAAAAATAAAAAGGAAAGGAAGGAAACACCACTCAGAGATTTCACTGTTTATTTACACTTCCTTGATAGGAATCTTTTGCCTGCTCTTGCAGCTTACTTTAGCGTGTACATCAACATTTCTAAATCCGAAAGGGCCGGCGCGCTTCATCAAAATGCGTGACCACCCCACTGAACGGCTCTCCTGCATTTCAGCAGGTTCCGCCTTTGCCCCTTTTATTTGGTAAATGTTTATTTATTTGACCTCAAGGAGGAACTGCTCAAAAGAAAAAATAAAAAGCAGATGTTTTGGCTCGAGTATATTCTGGAGGGGATGGACAACAAAGTCGTCAGGAAACTTTGTTTGGACGAATCCATAACACACAGAACGCAATTCGTTTAAGTAATTAATTGGATTTGATGTTTATAAGAAACTAAAAAGGTTTTTTTTTTCATTTGTATTGCGCCCATGTTTGGCAGAACCCCGAATTAGAATGCTTGTTGGTTATGTATATATTCTTGAAACGCGAACCGAACATCGCAGAACTTGTACCGACCATGGACGTTGGTTGGGAAGCCATGCACAATGCAGTGTCTATTGCTTCTCACCAGTTTGTGGGTTTTCGAGAAGTGACGACTGCTGTGAATTGCAGATAGGTTTCAGGTGCCAAGCAGAATTCTTTCCAGTCCCGCGATGAGGGCACCCCTGGGTAAGAACTGCACTACTGATGGAAACTATGGCCCCCGGGCACAAAGTACCCGTATAGCGTACTAATAGATATCATCAAAACGACATACAATGCTTCATACAGTGCGTGCGAAGAAAACATGTAAACATTTAAACCAGTAAACCCGCCTCCGCATTGGCACCAGCCTGCACAAGTGTCATATGCGATTCGCGGAAATCGATAATAAGACACGCCTATTCACCACAGAAGAAGGTTGAGAAATTTTAGAATATTTCAGACAATAAACGCAGCGGTTGTTCCTCAATGTGCAATCATATTTTTAATGTTTGGGTTTAATACTGAGTTTGGAACGTATCAACAGGCTCAAGAGGAAACTTTTGTTGCGAAGAAATTTTACTGAACATCAACTGCAGACGTCTTGAAAGTATGAACGAAAATTTTCCTGTGATTAACCAGGTTTATTAAGGTAGCCGGCCAAAAGAAAGCTACCGATGTAAGCTTTGCTCGTACGTACTTTAGGTGCAATTGTTTATTTTTTTTAAGGGTTCGTTAGCAGGTATTTATAACCGGCTCCGAAATTAAATTAGATCAAAATTATAGGTTACACAGCATAATAACATTGGCTTGTGCCAGTGTCTCATATCACAGGTGTGTAGCAGAAACAAGCATTTAACTACGTATTTAAAGGCCACCGCACTCGGTGCGTGGATGCTGTACGAGGAACAACTGCTACGGAAGCAGAAACGATCCAATAGTTTTGCGTGACTGCTGTAAATGTGAAAATTTTTTTAAAAGGTATCCAGGAACACGTATTCTTATTCATTATTACTGTTCCCCTGTTCTACAACGTAGTCAGCCCCAGAGTTTTATTATACAAAATAATCTTATAAGCACGGCATCCGCTTATGGTGTTTGGTTGTGGCTCTTCATGGCAGTTATGGCTCAATGTTTCTAGGAACACCGCAATGAAGTCATCTAAAGTAATTTTAACCTAAGCTGCGATCAGGACTCTAATGAACTCCGCAGAGGTTCAGGGCCTAACAGGCACTCAATGAAACAAAAAACTGCAACTGCTTGTTAAATTTTGTTACGTTTTGTTTTCCTTTATTCTACTATATGAGTTGTTATAGGAGCCACTGGCATTATACTATTGGAGCTAGAAGTGCCTTGTCCACAATCGTTTGCATTTCGGGCGACACTTCGGCTAGCCAAATCCGCGTTTGAGTCTGCATAAAATTTTGTTTATTAGTTTTAGTTCTTGAGACCATGATAAAAGTAAGTTTAATTTGTAATAGTCTACTTCTATGTTTCCCCCGCCAGAAACGCAGCAGAAGTATGCTAGATAGAAGGCCTAAAATTCTGTTTTGGCCCACCTTAATCAATACACGCTTTTGCTGCTGCTAAGCTTGGCGATTCTCTTTCGTTGGCATTGGAATAGCTGGGCTGAGAGCACAAATAAAATTGCACGGAGGGTGTCTCTCTCATCCAGCTTTGACAAAAGCGCCAAGGGCAACCTGCTAAAAATGCTTTCCGTTGCAGTTCAAAGTCGGCCACAGGTGTTGGTTTAACCTTGGTAAACCGGAGCTTGGTACGTTGGCGAAAAATTAATCCAGCAAGCCTTCTAATGAAACTGTGATGTATTGGGGACCAGCTTTGACATTCGGTCTGCAACACAAAACAAAAAAGATTGACGAGTAGAAACTAAAGATAAAAGTGTTTGATAAACACCAAAATTCCAAATGCAATCGTCCTATTTCAGCAATGTAGTCAGCCAAAAGACGACAACGGGTACCTTTTTCCCGTTTACGTTGCGGGTTTCATTAGACATGTAATGTTCTCGCATTATTGTATCAGTTAAGTAAGGTTTTTATCCTACAATGGCGAACTGCAGCCCCTAGCGACAAGGTTAAACACCTACTCCGAGTTTTAATACCCGCTAGCACTACAATAAATGGCGTAGCACTATAGACGGTAAGTATTGCCGTTAGTGATAATGACGATTACCTCAGCTCAAATTTAATGGAACAAATATGACCCGAAATCAATAAAACCAATGTGTAAAGATGCAGATCCTGCAAGTTTTTATTTACTCCTGTGCAATTGCAGTACGCAAAAGCCTTACTTAAAAATTGTCACCACGCACAAAACTAGAACATGTTCAGTGCTACGAATCCACATACTTCAAAGGCCACCGTATACTATTATCATAGGTTCCTGATCATCTTGGAATTCCAGCCGTATTTCTGGATTACAAGCGCACAAAAGCACCTATGATTGTAGTGGTGGAAAAGAAACTCTTCTAGTTTTTGCTCTTTGAGCTCAGTTTTAGTTACAACAGTATTGAAGTCATTCTAGTTGATGTGCTCGCAACGAAGAAGACCCCGCATTCCCCGCAAAACTATAAAATTTGTGGTATTTGCTGCGTTTCTTGCGAGTGCGGTTGTCCTTAAGCCCGTTCATTTGCGCTGAAATGTCGGTAAGCAGTAGGTGCTGTCCATGACAAAAGTTTACATATACCTGTACTCGGTCACGCTATTCAAATGTACGTTAATGAGTTAGCAGTCGAACGCTACGCAACAAGGCAATTTTTGCATGTCGCGCATAGCCACGTGCCTCTGTGCTAAGCGTGCCTAACGTAGGCTTCATTATTCGTGACCTCAGCTAAGTGTGGAAAACTACTGGTTCACGGTTTTTCAAGCTACGTCCCTTCAAGTAATTTAATTGTCACGATAAAAATAGGTATCTTGTTTTTGTTTTGTTTTTTGGCAAGGAAGGAACAGTCATTTTTTTAAATTATCCAATACTACTCCATCTTGTGTCCGGTTCGAAATGAAATAACACTCGAACTCCGCGTTTGTTTGTTTTTTCAACTACTAGCGTAGCCTGAAACAAAAAACTATTTGAAGTGTTGCGCCTTGCATGCGTATTTGTATCTATAGTATTTTATTAGCCGAACCATGATCACTATTATCCTACACATCATTATCCTTCACATCGCTCATTGCGCCGCCCTTGTAGTCATTTTGCAGATCACAAAGAAATGAGACAAGAGCTCTTCAGCGTGGTCAGGATTAAGGCCACACAGCATCCTTTCCGCTGGATTCATGCATTAAAACCTCATTTGCTAAATTCACTTCGTCATATCAGTGTGCACGGAATCCCCAGATTTACCATGCCATGTATTTATGCGTGCATGCCAGTATGCAAGTACGTATTATTGTAAATTGTACTTGAACCTCGCGCTGAACCGTCATGTGGTTCGAATGAGACACGCAAGGAAGAGGGCGAGGAAGAAGAAATGTGCGTGATGCACGCAGCGCATGCAGTACTTTTCCTTTGCCTTTTGGAAAATAACACGACGCTTGTTGAAACGGATGCCGGGTCTTGCGTTGCTTTTCGTCGGTGCCACTAAAAGCCGAGGCGCGGTTTTCCCACACGTATCTAAAAAAATGGATGGATGAATGGATGGGTGTATGTATACATGTACTTATGTATGCAGTACCTATGTGTGTATTCGATCTATTCATGTGGGTGCGTAAGTATCTAATATGTATGTCTGTAAGTATGTATGCATGCATGCATGCGTTCATTTATGAAAGCATATACAGTGAAAACTCGTTACTTCGGCTCTCTAGGGAGTAAAAAAATGTGCCAATGATCCGAATGTCGAATTATCGAATGAACGGAAAAAAACGCCCACTTACACTTATGTTTTGCGTACCTTTACTATGCGAACACGTCGGTGATGCTAGTTTGTCTTTTGGGGGATAGCTGGGCGGATTGAACAAATTTTTAGACGCGCCACAGCCCGTGAAGAACAAGAGTATTCAATGGGGCATCATAGCGGAATTGGTCCAGAGCAGCAGGAGCATACGCAGCTTGTTATCTTATCTTGTCATCTTTTTATCGTATATAAAGTTTTGCTGTACGACTCATCGTGAGAACGACATAGCAGGATTTCTCTGCATCGGACGGCTCATCCACCACTATAACTTTGTTGAGCGCAGCAAACAGAACATAGAATGAGAAATACAAGTACGAGCGCTATCCCTCGTCCTATGTTCTCTTTGCTGCACTCAACGAAGTTATAATGAACTACCAACTCGCTCGTACCCACACGTTGCTAAACTATATCATGCACCACACCGATGGCCTCACTGATAATCTCATCATTGCTTATCTGACCGGCGACGACAACATCATCAATGGCAACGCATAGTCAGCAAGCTGAACTTCGTTGGGGCGCTGTAGCTGTTTACTGGCCGCGATGTATGCTCGCATCCTCCCAACCGCAAGGGTGAAGGACGGGTGAGCCAAGAAGGCGCACGGCGGCGGTAGTTTGGAGAAGGCATTGGTCCGAATTAAGAGGTGCGTGCGTAATTTTGTGCTGAAATAATAAAGATCCGCGGCCACAGGGCATTGTAAATATTTGAAGGAAGGTAGTAGGAAGGCCGAATTATCCCAATTGTCAAATTACCAGGGCCCAATTAACGAGCTCTTACTGTAGCCTTTACGAGCCTGTTTTCGCGGACGTTCAACCACGATCGACCACGTGTGTCTAGAAGCTTCGCTAGTAAACCGCAGAGGCTGCAGGCCCCTCTTCTACGACAGGTTGTTATCTCGCTCATCGCACAACATTTACATCTCGTCCTACCGTTCATTGACAAACACCCATGCTGGTTCAACGCGCCTAATTAAATAGAATTTTAACTCCCACGTACGCAACAAAAATGCTCTAACCTCAATTGTGCGAAATTCTGCAATAGCAATATACCGCAGCTGCCAGAGCTTGAAATATTCGGTTCAACTCAGCACAGAAGTAAAGGTTACTTTAACAACTGCTTCGACGGAAAAGGTATAACTTACGCAAATTGAACATTTAAACTTATGAGATTGTTTTGTGTACAGCCGAATGATAGACATGATAGACATGGAGGAACCGCCCCAAGATAATTTATGCAGCCACCACTTTTACAGGCTAAGTCCGGATGCCATTCTTGCCACGTGTCACCTTGCAACACTGCACGATCGGAGTCGTTTCTTCTGATTAGTGCTGTAATACGCAGCATCAAATGTATTCAAATTGCCTTCCTTATCTCCGCACGACAACACTATCAAAGGTGTTGTCAAGGCAATACCCACCGAGATTAAGGTGCGTCCGCTCAACTATACGTTCTGATTTTCATAATTGCGTTCCCACAAAACATTAACCTGCAAGGATACCTAATTATCTGTGTGAAATGTCACTTTAGGTAAAAAAACCTCTCGCCTATATTTGATGTCGACGTGCAAGTTTTGCTTTATGCTCCGCCCGGTGGGCTCGAAGGTTTGGGAATGCAGAAGAGACAATATGTTTTCGATAGCGAAAAAACACGAAATGACCTTCATACGAACTCTTCCCATTACTGGAACGACTTTTACCTGAATTTCTGGCAATGTTTGGTGTCTCTAAGTTAAAATAAATATTAATATCGATACTTTTTATTTGGTCTCGTTTTCAATAAAACAAATTTTCTGCAGCATCGTTCCTAAAAAATTGAATGTAAACTGTTTTACAATCACAAGTAAACAATGTGTCACCGGCTTCACTTACCCTTTTGGACCTCTTGCATGGTGCATGGCTAGAAAGTACATTACTTTGCTGCATTTCTCGCTTCACAACTCCTACGGTGGAGTATGCCTCCAGGTGCTTTCAATAAGTTAGAGATCGAGAAAATTCAGTGAACAGCACCTAAAACGGAAGGAATCTGAAAGAATTTCTGAAAGAAAACAACGCACAAGCCAGGAAAACGAAAGAGTACTTGGGCAGCCAAAAAAGGGAACTCGTTACCTGATGCGACTATTTCACAATTGAAATAAAGTTGGCAGAGTTGTTGGAACCAAAAGTTTTTAATAAAGTTTCTTCCCGGAAACCCCTGTTTATGCATTTGGCGCTATGTTATTTTGTCAACCAAGCAACACTCACTCCATCTTTTTTGTTGCACGACATGAATCATGCGCGGACAAAAGCCACAAGTATAAACCGCATAGCAGTTTGTAAGCTTCGACGCACAGGTTACGGTTCTTGTAGTATCAAAGTAGCATCAAAGAAGCATCAAAGTGACGAACTGCAGGGCCCCTGTGACGGCTCGAGACAAACTCCGGCTGCGCATGCACCTTGCTCAGTTTTTTTGTGAGCATTTATCTTATACTTTCATAAAAAATTTGTTCTCGCATACACTTTTCGGAAAACGCATTACCGGTATTATTTACTACTCAGAAAAAAAGCTCGATAAGTATGCTTCCCTGTTCTCCCCAGGATGATACCCGAAAGTAAGATTATCAAATAGGCTATTTGCAAGCTTGTATGCGCCACTATTGAATCATAAATATTAACGCTTAAAGATTTGCACTTCATTTTAACAGGGTTTGACGTGTATAAGAGCAACCAAATATGGCGTTGTGCATATTACCTGTTTAGAGTGGCGCACTTTACTAACACTGTCAAAATATGAGATATCCGTAGCCAAACGATATTTAATATTATAGTGACATTAGTTATTATGACTTCCTCAAATTTTCTCAACGCGGTCTTTATTTTTTTGATGCGCTTGAAGAAGCGGAAATATAATTAATTATACTGTTCTGGAAGCCCTAGAGCGCTTGAGATCAAAGGGCAGAGTCTGCCCCGAGAAAACCAATAATGCGTGCCGATCTGGAGAGAGTCCACGCTGCCTCCTCATCAGTTCAGAAGTGACGGTGCTGTCAGGGAAGGCACAAAGGAAATTTTTCGTCCGTTCTAATTTCGCACCTCTGCCCCCTCCCTTCATATTAACGGCATTTCTTTCCTACGGCGCGGGTAGACTTTGCTATTCGGGGCAGCAAGCCATCCTGTTCCTAACTAGGACATCAATTTATTATGAATCCTACATATCTGGTCATCGTAGTGGGATTGCCTAATAACTAATTATTGCACAAGTGAGATTATGAACGAAGGGTCTGTTCGACATGAGCCCAAATGACATACCTAGCGCTCACTCTGCTGAACGCGCTGGCCCACGATGCTGGGAAAACGTTCTGAGACCGAACTAGCTATTACTAGCCTCAAACTATTCACTAGTTACGACCGTACGCTTAGGAGCGCAAACTACAGGGAAATAGAAATCCCCATTGCGCATACGATATGACCCTTGACGATCCAGCCTAAACTCCATCGCAAAAACTGCGCTTCACAGAAATGAGCGCCCAAGTAAAAGCACTGTGAAAGCTTTTAATCAATTAATGCAAAATGTTCCTGTGCCCTTTAGCACATGACCCCAGCAAGAACCCCGGAGGCCGGCGTAAAGAGGGAAATAACTTTATTCCGCTTAAAGGATTATGGCGCGATTGGCGCGACTCTCACGGTCGCAACGACTTCAGCCGCTCGAGTCCCGAGCTCCTTCTGGAGCTGGGGCCCGAACACCCCAACGCCTCAATCGAGTGGTCTAAGAATTTTATGGGAAGGAATGGGTCCTCTGCACAAGCCCACATTTGGTGTTGGACCTTAGCCCTTTTACCACCGCGGGGGCGCAGTAGGGTTAGGTAGAAGGAGGGGTGGACATGATGCAGGGTAGAGATAATAACTACTCTACAGGGTAGGGATTCCGTTTCGAGTTGTTGCCAGAGGCGTTCCTCCTCCAAAGTGAGGAATGTGTGGGCGGGCGGAAGCTTACGGTGGGAGAGGCGCTAATGCTGTGGGACCTCTTGGAAGTGAGGAAACTGTCCCTGGTCCATGTCGCTTCGTGAAGAGAAGAGTCCACATCATGCGCTCCGGTGGAAAGTCCTCGGGCTGCCGTGTGGGCCGTCGAGAGTCCTCCAATTCCCGTGTGAGCCGGAAACTACTGCTGTTCCACCGCGTGGTATGACGAATTTAGACAGAGAATTTGCGTGCCTGGGTTGTATGACCTATCTGTATGACCATTTTCGAATCTTAGAATGTATACTTTTAAGGGGAAGGGGGCGAAGGGGGACTTTGGGTTAATGCCAGTGCTATTGTCGCCTCTTCTTGGACTTGCGGGTGATGGGTGAAGAGAGTGAGGGTGGCAAGAGGAGAAGATGAGGAATAAAGTAAAGAACTGCTGTGGCAAAAGCCTTTTTAGGCCGATAGCTTGCGGCATCGACATACAGGATCCCTCAGGAATGGGGAAATTTTATGTAGTGACATTGGCTCGTTGAATCCGCCTTTACGTATGAACTTTTGGATGTATGTCCTGAGGGATGGGTCGGGCGATTATGTAATTTCTGACTTTTGATTTGATGCAGCACATTTGCTAAGCGCTTTGAGCTTGGCCGATCCCGAGTTTCTCCTAGAATAGCCTGCCAACGGAACATCGCGCTAGGCGGTTGATTTGGTGATGTGGCCAGTGCGATGGTCTTCTTTTAGTTCCGTTTTTATGTTCCGATTGTCTGTAGCCCGGCAGTGGATGCGCTCGGTGGTAACTGCAAGGCGGCTTGGTATGTTTTGCGGATGACATTGCCTACTTTCCTCATATTGCTATCGTTGAGGGGAAGATAGGGGTGAGCATATATGAGTCAGCTGATTAAGCATACTAGAACCGGTGGTTTGGCTATAAAAGGATTCCTGCCTTTGCAGGCGCATGTCTCATCCCTGTTATTTTATTCCTCGATAGTGAACAAACAATAAGAAACTGTCCTTAATTTCCATGCCGTGCTTACTTCGTCGTTCAAGTTCACTCCTAGAGTAAGCACTGTATCCAAAGCTTTCGAAAAATCAGTAAATATTGCGTCGGCTTCGTTTGCATGTTAAGGTTACAAATAATGTCGAGCGCAAATTCTGTAAACTGGGTGATGGTACTGTATCCACTCAGAGTACACTCGGAATACTTATCGACTACTCAAAAGCATTCGACAGTACAAATCACACAACCGTCATTAAAAAAATTGGCTCATTACGGTTTCCGCGGTATATTTCTAGCTCTGTTGCAAAGTTATCTCGAGCACAGGAAGCAATACGTAACAATCAACGGCTTCAATTCAAACTTAAAAAAAACTGCAAGGTGGTGTTCCTCACGGAAGTATTTTGGGGCCGCTACTCTTTAACATATTTATTAGTCCCATTGTAGCTATTGCAGAAAACACAATTCATTGCTTATACTGATGACACCAGCTTATTTTTTTCCGGACAGGACTTAAGATGGCTTACAAATACAGCAAACAGTGCATTTGCACAACTGAACAACTGGAGTACAATAAATTCATTATTAATGAATGCTTCAAAGAAAAGGCAGTGTTATTTAGGCCAAAACACAAAACAATAAATGTGGACCTACGCCTTATTTTCGGTACTTCTTGCGTGGAACTGGTTCCAGTAGTGAAAAACCTTGGTGTTCTTTTTCATAAAACTATGCTTTGGAATGAGCACACCGCGCTAGTAATTACTAAACTGTCCAGGACAATCGGCATTCTAACCTTTGTAACCTTTCTTCCACAAAACATGAAATTGCTCATTTATAACTCCCTCTTTCACTCTACTCTCACCTACGAAGTTTTGGTGCGGGGAAACACTACTGCCGTTAACTTAACAAAGCTTCATCGACTACAAGAAAGGCTATTGTCTTAATTTGCAATGTATTTGCATAGTTGGGGTGCTAGTAATGGTCGTCATATGCATCTAAGAGATCGGCGTCTTCTTCTCGGTGAGTGGTGGATACAAAGTCCTCCTCAGCATTGTAGAGTACAAGTTTTTCTCTTAGCTCACATGGTTTAACGACTATGAGCGAGAAATGGTTTATTGCTGACGTATTCCTTCGACCCATTGCGCCGCCAGAATTTAGTTAGAGATCTGTGATTCCCCTGTACTTCCATCTTGATCATGCGACCCATTTTAGCAAGAATACACTTAGTACGAACGCACTACCCATACGGTTTCCGTTGCTTTCACATTGTCTTGTCAACAGTCTGCCAACTACGTTAAAGGGGTGGTACAAACACTTTGAGCATCCGTATAAGCAGCTAATTGGGACAAACCAAAACATCGGGTTATGCAGCGAGCATGAGTACGCCCATCAAATACATTTCGTTTCACCTTTTAGATGCGCCACACTACTGTTAAATTTTTGTTCCTAATACATTGGGAACCTCTACATATTTCGGCTCAGGAACACAAGAATTCAGTTTTAGTTATCAGAAAAAGAGAATATTTGTTTACTTATAGTTTTCTACTGGACTGAATAAAACCTCTAGCAGCGAAAGTTCGAATTTTTTTGTGTTTGTGACGAGCCCAAGAAGTTAGAAGTTCTTGCGTTTTACGAGTTCGAAATTATGGAAATTGAAAGTGTTTGGAATCGACGTTGGTAGGTGATAGGGGGTATGCTGCGCAGGCTGACATCTAAATATTTATTCTAAAGTAGGCAGGGTTCAACACATGCGGGTTGAGTTCAGTAGGCAGAGGAGGTAGCGAACAAAAACACTTCAATCCTGACGAACCTTCATTTAAAAGCAGTGGTAATTATCCAACTGATAAGAAGTCATTTCACACTGACTACATTTATCTAGGGATGGAGCGCTGAGAGGTCGAAAGGGGTATTCTTGACTTTTTTTGTTTATGATCTCTTGACGCGTTGAGATTTTCAGGAGTGCGACGCTGTGGGTATCCTTCAGAGGTGTTCATATTTTTCCACATCGAAGAGCATTCATATCATTACGATGTAGGGTGCGATTTGATGTATGCGCACATTTCCTGCTTCCAGCATGCACGTAGCGCCCCGTCTGTCTGAAGTTTCATTTCGCGCATGGCAGCCTAATCTACAAGACAGCATTGCTTCCATATTTCGCCAACTTAGGAGCTCGACTGTGGCTCGAAATCCTATTTCGGTTCAGAAAGCACCGTCATCACCCCCTTTTTCTCCGTACGGAAAAAAACACGCACGCCATTGCGTGTTCGCTGAGGACCATTCTGGCTTTATGTTTCGCAGACACGAAGAAGGTACGCCCAAGGCATACGCTTCCCGCAATCAGAACCCCTAGTATTCATTATTCTTTATAATCCACGTGCAGAAATACGACCAGAAGCCGTGTGATCCTGCGAATTCGTTTCCCAGTTGGGGCTAAGACTTCTCGTGGTTGAAAAAAGAACACGAAATTAGAGGTTCATCCCAAATACAGGTAGCAGTGAGTTGTTACTTGTTTAAGATACACGTAGTTTCAAATAAATAATTAGTGCCCTCTCACCTGTGAACAAGATGAACTGCGAAGCTGGACGCAGGCCACGGTGTCCATGAAACAAAACAGGTTTGCTTGTGATTTACGATTAAGCATATTTCCTATCTGATAAGCTGAATGAAACTTTGAGGAAGCCCAGTTTTATTCTCGCGGACAAAAAATTGAGCTGTCTGTTTCACTACGGCGTAGTAGGCATTTTATTGTTTCTGTAACACCCCGTCCCAACCCGCTAGGCTATTGAGAGGATACCGAGCGGGTCATATTGGGCCGTTTGACGTCCACGTTTAATTAAACCACCCGCCAGCATAACGGACATTTCATCAGTAAGGGCATGAAACCTATAGCCGCGCGTCCACGCCTCCCACCGTCCTCCCAAGCTGTCCAAACATAAACTGTCAACCGGTTGCGTGCGCGTGCTTAGACCAAAACTGTTAAAAACGCTGCTCTAGCAGCCCTTTACACTTATTAAGTAGTACTGGCCCACGTTGGCGATCAGAGCGGCACCTTGCTGTTCATCCCGGAGGAATTCGCAACTGCTCGACAAGCTGGAACTTGAGGTGGTAACGGCGGCAGCAGAGGCTTTTAGTTATTTTAGCGCCCATTCTTGCGTCTGTTCGGGCCGAATCTTGTTTAATTGCCGCTCTCCTTCCTCCAAGCGAACGACTTGCGTCCATCCCATAGCGAGTGAGGCCTAGAGCTGTATTCCAAGGGACAAACATGCGACTGTCCGTTTCCCTCCCCAGTCATCGGCATGATACTGTCTGTTAATACACCAACACAGACCAGACCGCTCGATTACGGGGGACAGCTGAGATTGCGCAAGCAGCTTTATCGGAATGAAAACTGGGGGGTGAGGCATATACTGCTTCGCAGTAAGAAGTTGCATGAAAATTTTAGTTCGGGAGGTCGAGTTACGCGCTAGCTCATTGATTATTTCGGCAATGCTTTAATCAAAAGGTTTGTCAGCGACAACCGCGTAATATTTTGCGAAAGCATTGCCAACTTCTCTATTCCAGGTATGTGCTCTTCTGTGTGTGCCCAATCTCCCTTTGCTAGGCTTCAAGGTATGCGTGAAGGACTAAAAGTACCGGCACGGATTTCTCCTCGTCTATCCCCTTAGTCTAGTTGATTGATTCATTGATTGCATAAATACAGAAACACACACATACATACATACATACATACACACATACAAGCATACATGCATACATACATACATACATACATACATACATACATACATACATACATACATACATACATACATGCATGCATGCATACATACATACATACATACATACATACATACATACATACATTCATTCATACATACCTACATACAGACATACATACATACATACATACATACATACATACATACATACATACATACATACATACATACATACATACATACATACATACATACATTCATTCATTCATTC
This sequence comes from Haemaphysalis longicornis, assembly GCF_048455015.1. Classification (NCBI taxonomy): domain Eukaryota; kingdom Metazoa; phylum Arthropoda; class Arachnida; order Ixodida; family Ixodidae; genus Haemaphysalis; species Haemaphysalis longicornis. Next base: position 56,627,790 of record NW_027526295.1, on the reverse strand, counting down.
ATACCTACATACATACATACATACATACATACATACATACATACATACATACATACATACATACATACATACATACATACATACATACATACATACATACATGGCCATGAAGTGAGAACCGCCCCTGTGGCTCAGCGGCTAAGGCGTTGCGCTTCTGAGCACGAGGTCGTGAGTTCGATTCCCGGACGCGGCGGCCGTTTTTCTGATGCAGGCGAAACGCAAAAACACCCGTATCTTCAAGATTTTTGCGGATATCAAAGATCCCCAGGTGGTCAAAATTAATCCGATGCCCTTCACTACGACGCGCCTCATCACTAGTCTAGCGTCGGCACGTTAAACCCTACAATCACTCAAGCCATGTAGTGAGACGAACCCACAACGGTGGACAGTTAGGGTAAAAGGGTCGATACCAAGAGATGGGTCTCGAAGGAGGGGGAGGCCAATTAGACGATGGGGGGTTGAAATACGGGACGTTGTGAGCAAACTGTACTCCCGGGGCGCAGCACAGGAGCAGTTGGAGGTCAATGAGACAGGCCTTTCTCCTGCAGTGGACCTGAGAAAGCTTATGATGATGGTGATGATGATACATACATACGCGCATACGTGCGTACATGCATAATACACACATACATACATACAGACAGGCACACATACCCACATACATAGAGTACCAACATGCATACATGAATACAGCCATTCATACATGGATACAGCCATTCACACATACATTCATACATACATACATACATACATACATACATACATACATACATACATACATACATACATACATACATACATACATTCACGCACACATACGTGCATGCATACAGACATGCATGCATGTATCCATGCATACATACATACCCACATACATACACGCACACATACATACATACATACATACATACATACATACATACATACATACATACATACATACATACATACATACATACATACATACATACATATATACCCGATTGTAACGCACACGGAACTTGAGCAAGAAAAACGGATGCAAGAGAAACGGGCGAATGATTTCCCGAAGTAATCTCCCTCATCTCACTCCTCGTCGCCTCCGGTGACCACAACATATCGTTCTCGGTGCCGTCAAGCGCATTCGCGATGCCACTTCTGAACGAACGTTCAACCATGGTCGATGTGATCGGATCGTGAGCCACGCCTCGTACTCCCATCCCGCGAGTTTCTCCAGAGGCGCATGCTTCAGCCGACCGCTCGTTTTGAACGCGTGAGAGCCGCTGCTGCCATGAGTGTTGCGGAATGGGCGTCCTCATTCCATTCCAATTCCATTCCGGGGAATGACAATTTGCCTAAATTCCATTCCTTTCAATTCCTCGGAATGCTAAAAACGTCCCCCATTCCCACTCCTGGAATTTCCGGGCAGTTCAATTGCATTCCTCTAATTCCTCAACGTATAAAAGGCACGTTGGTAGTTTTATCGGGTGATTATAAAGTTACCAATGAACCCACTATTAAGCTGATGTTATACAAGCATTAAGAACGGCTAAAATTCGCAAAACACATCACCAAGGTCAAGGGATTGTGGGGGTGGTGGTGGTGCCAAAAGAGATGGCTCATACCCACTCAGGGGGATTGGCCAGGAAAGGGGCGCTCACAGAGAAATTACAAAGTAATTAAAGAAACACATTTATGAATGAAATAAAATATTAGGAAAATATAAACAGAAAAAATACTGCTCAAACATGAGTCGTAGCATCAGGAAGTGTTGAAACCAACATAAAATAAAATAAAAAATAAAGGAAAGAAAACATGAAAAGTATGTAGAGAAATAAAACAAGAAGGAAAGCTGGCGAATGAGAGGCAGTGGGCGGGAAGGCACTGATAGCAGCGATCATACACGCAGGGATCTTTTTGAGGGAAGCCCGGCATGGCCTGGGGCTAGCACGGCAAACGGCCAGATTCCGAAATGAACAAGTGCACGGCGGAGCAAAGATCTGCGTGCCTAAAACCAAGTGCCTTCGCCCCGAACGATAAGATCAGGGGAACAGACAGTGGGAAGGCCAATTTGTTAAAGCTGTTTTCTAAGTATCTTTTTCGTATGGAGGAGTACCGTCGGCAGGAGAGGAAAAAATGTTCAGCTGTTTCTAATTCGTTACAAAATGTACAGAGTGGTGAAGGGGCCAGATTGCAGCGATACAAGTAATAATTTAAATTTGGGACACCACACCGAAAGCAGGTGAGGGTAACTTCACAAGCTCGTGACTGACTAATCCGGCACTTCCATGAGTGCCGAAGCTGCTCGAGGTCAGATGGTGGCTTCGTGGCATATCTCGTGCGTTGTAATTACCCGACTAATACCACAGGGGCAGTTCTCCCGGTAGTTGTTATAGTATTTGCATGGTCAGCATGTTTTTACGAAAGCAAGTTCTCTTTGCTGAAACGTAGGCCACAATCGTGCTTTTACCTTGTTCGAAGTTTTTCTTCTCTTGTGTTCTCTACCATCTTCAAAGTTGTACTACTCCCTACATACATACATACACACATACATACATACATACATACATACATACATACATACATACAGACAGACAGACATACATACATACATACATACATACATACATACATACATACATACATACATACATACATACATACATACATACATACATACATACATACATACATACATACATACATACATACATACATACATACATACATACATACATACATACATGCATGCATACATACATGGGTACATAACTGCATATACACATACATACATTTTATTTCCTCGCCAAGACACAAGTTCCAGTCCACGCAACATTTCGCTTGTTTGCGGGATAGTGCAGTCGGTTCCAAAAGAAAGAAGATAAAAATGGACCAACACGTTCTTCTGTGGAACAGAAATTATGCCAAGCTAGTATACACACACGTCCAAACAGGTAGTGTTCTAACAAACAATATATATCAATCAGTGTAATTCTAATCATGCGTCCCCTTTTTGGATAAAAAAGAAAAGATTATTTGCATGAAACAATCGGCATGCCCCGTTAATAAATTTACAAAAAACTGCAAGTAACATGACGTCAGCAAACGCGCACGTTCCCGTCTCATTTTGTAGGCTGAATTGAAATAGAAAGCTCTTAGTACGTAATTACACAGGTCTTGATTATACTGGAGTGAAGCGTATCTACCACATAGATTCAGAGTGCGACAGATACCATGTAATGATAACGTACACGTATATCTGCCAAAACATTGTCCCTTCGGTAAAATTCCAAATCTCGCACATGCGTAGCTGAGCCTACAGTTAACCTCAAAATAATGGACCACACGAAATATATTTCATATTTTTGTTGCAGAAGAGGCGTTTCTTTAGCAGTTATTTTCGGAAATCCAATTAACGCTGGAACGTATATCATAGAGACGCTTGAGCGCCTCTATAACACCTTCGGGAATTTATTGAAACCAAATTCCAAGTAAAATGCTTTAGTCCTTTTGCCATAGTTGGTTGGTTCATTCAGTCGCGCATACATCACCAGCGCCCTTAGGAACGCGCACTGCGGCAGCACAGAATCCAGTTTAAAAATCGTTGTCTAATACGACACTGCATGTAGGTGGAGCTCGTAGGCACATGTAAGTTTTGTAAAATAACGGCGGCTCCTACCAGTGGCTACATGGTTACGAGTCTGAGGTTTGGCCAAAGGCTTTGGTTTGAGGTCGTACAGCATCGACTGATTCCGGTAGGTTGAAATAAGCTGAGTATAATGACTGCTTTTTCGGATTAGTAGTGTTCGACGACTTTACAGCGCCAACCGCGACGTCAGGCCTACCGCCGGGCCTGTGCATACCTCCGCCGCACCCTTCCTGTATCGGGCATTATTGTTTGCGCAAGCGAGCTATAAACCTGAAATTACGGGAAGCCGAGAGTGACCGCGCTGCCCCCTCTCACTAGCCGTTCCAGTGTTCTCTGTACGTACGCTGGCCGATAAGAGGCCTCATTCGGAAAGCATGCCGAGCGCCTAGCAGTTACCGGTGAACGCGTCCAATGCCAGACTAAAGGCAATCAGGGGCATAACCATATGCCAGCAGGCTAACCGTGGGCCATCGCACTGGCTGTGGAGCGTGGATGTGGGGCAACGACCAGATAATGTCATAATGAAAACCAACACGTACTATCGTAGCTGCGACGTCGTGGGAGAAGGTAGCGGCACCTGATGGATGAAATGATGGCGGCCATATTTCATTCCGGAGATGCGCAGTGACATGGTGATCTCGGTGACCGCAGTTTCTTCGCCAGCGCCAGATAACCTAGGTACAGTGTACTGGGAGAGAGAGGTGTGTCGTTTGGGGCCAATAAGAGCAGTCCCTTTTGCGATGAAAATTTCGGCTGAGGAACTGCTGCTGTCAGCAGCGCGCCTGGCGTCCGCTGCTTACCAGTTGGCTTCAGAAATCGTGTTTGTTAATTAATGCTTATTTATTGCTTTAAATAGTCTTATGTCTTTATTTGATGACATAAAGTTTTATAAACCCCTCAAATAGCTGTTTAGTTTGATTTAAAAACTTATAAGAGGCGCTGGCTGCAACAGGAGTTTTCTTGGGAATGCCTGCGCTCCCTACAATTTTTTTCATTGCTTTCTTCTACGCTATAACCTAGGCCAAGCGGATTGGCTGTTATCTTGCCGCCCTCCTTTTCTTCTTTCTTGTTGTTCCGTGGCACTGCCCAAGTGAACCGCCAAGCACACTGTCAAGCAGGCTTCTCTTAGAGGGACTCGTAATCAACCCAGCTGAAGTGCCTGGCTCACTATGCAATATCAAATCAGTAATCAGAAATCATATCTTTGTCCGAACCGTTAAATAAAGTATGCACTCACCATTTTACACCCATCGAGCCAGAGCACTATCCCAAAGTTTCCTTTCCCGACCAACCTCATCGGTCCATGCCTCAGAATATCCTCACAATGAGGATTTTATCATCATCATCATCATCACCACCCTATCTACGCCCACTGCAGGGCGTAGATAGGGTGGTGATAGACTCTCCCATTAATCTCCAATTATTCCGGTCCTGTGCTAACTGCGACCAATTTATCCCCGCAAACTTCTTGATCTCATCTGCCCTTCTATCTTTCTGCCGCCCCCTTCCACGCCTGCCTTCTCTAGGCATCCACTGTTAACCATAATGACCAGCAGTAATATTGCCTTCCCATTACATTTCCTGCCCACGTCCACTTTTTATACTTAATTTCTACTGATATATTCTTAAGACGAGTTTGTTCACTGACCCACACCACTCTCTTCTTGTCCTTTACTGTTACACCTATCATCTTTCGTTCCATTGCTCGGTGAGTCGTCCTCAATTTAAGATGAACCCTCTTAGAGAACCTCAGAGTTTCTGCCCCGTAGGTGAGTACCGGTAAGATGCAGCTGTCATACACCTTCTTCTTCTGGGGCAATGGTAGGCTGCCATTCATTATCTGAGAATGTCTGCTGACTGCACTCCACCCCATTCTAATGCTTCTAATTATCTCTGCCTCATGGTTGGTATCCGCGGTAACAACATGGACTCAGTAGATATATTCGGTTACCACTTCCACTACCTCGCCAGCTATCTCAAAGCTCTGTGCTGTGCCGAGGTTATTGATCATTGCTTTTGTTTTCCGCATATTGTTTTTAGGCCCACAGTTCTACTCCGTTTGTCCAGTGCAGTAAGCATGCTTTGCAACTCGCCCGCCGAGTTACTTAGCAAGGCAACTTCATCAGCAAATCTGAGGTTGCTGAGGTATTCTCTGTTAACCCTTACACCCACCTGTTCCCAGTCCAATGTCCTGAATAATTCTTGTAAACATGCTGTGAATAACATTGGAGAGATTGTGTTTCCTTATTGTGTTTCCTAGGTATTTTACTGCTCTCCTTATGGAGGATGATGGTAGCTGTGGACCCATTGTAAATATCCTCTAGTATTCTTACATAATGCTCGTCTACACCCTTGTTCCGTAATGCCTGAATGACTGCTGAGGTTTCGACCTAGTCAAATGCTTTCTAATAATCTATGAAGGCTACATACGTATAGGGGCTCAGTATACTCTGCGTACTTCTCTTTACCTGATTGTTCTTGTGATTACAGTTCATTGTTAGCCTGTACAATAGCCTGTACAGAACCCTGCTTGTTCTTTAGGTTGACTAAAATCTAAGTTGGCAGAAATTCTGTTAGCGATTACCTTGGTAAGTACCTCGTAGACGACTGACAGTAAGCTGAGCGGCCTGTAATTTTTTAAGTCCTTTATATTATCTTTCCTATGGATTAGAAGATGTTCGCGTTCTTCCAAGAATCCAGCACACTCGTGGTCATTATGCATAGCGTGTATAGGTTTGCCAGTTTTACCAGTACAATTTGCCCGCCGTCTTTCAAAAGGTCTGCTGTTATCTGATCTTCCGTAGGTGCTTTGCCCCCTTTCATTTCTTTCAAAGCCTTCCTTACTTCTTCGGTCGTTACTGGTGGGATGTCTATATCCTCTGAACTACTGTCTCGTTCGGCATTATCCTGGATGTCCCGGCTACTGTGCAGGTCCCTATAGAGCTCCTCGGCCACTGTGACTATTTTATCCCTATTTGTGATGACTTTGCGTTGCTTACCTTTAGGTGCATACGTCTGATTTTTCCCCGCTCAAAGACGCCTCTTCACTGCTTTCAGGCTACCTCCGTTCTTTAAAGCGCATTCGATCCTCTCCATATTATACTTCCGTATGTCAGCTGTCTTACGCTTATTGATGAACTTCGAAAGCTCCGCTGGTTCTATTCTCTCAGCTTCGGTAGAGATTGTCATGGTTTGCCGTTCCCTAATTAGATCTTTCGTCTCCTGTGAAAGTTTACCAGTATCCTGTCTAGCCATAGTGCCCCCGACTTCTACTGCAAACTCCGTGATAATGAGTGTAAGGTTGTCGCTGGATTCCTGTGTCGTAGGCTCGGCTTCATCGTTAAGAGCGGAATATCGTTTCTGCAGCGCGATCCTGAATTCTTCTACTTCATTACGTCTTACTGTTATCTCATTATTCGGCTTCTTTCGTACTAGCTTGTTATGGTCCCTCATCAAATCTAGCCTAATTCCAGATCTTACCATATGGTTGTCACTACACCTTACCTTTCCGAGCACTTCCACATCCTACACGACGCCAGGGTAATCGCATATTATGCAGACTATTTCATTTTTATGCTCCCCAATCGAGCTCCTCCACGTGCACTTCCGGCTCTCCCGTTTGCAGAACGAAAAATCATGATGCGTAGAATATTTCGCTCTGCGAACACGACTAGTAGGTCCCCCGGCTATTTCTACATCCCAGACCCCAGTTGCCAAGTGACTTGTCTCCAGCCTGATTCTTGCCTACTTTAGCATTGTAGTATCCCATAACTACGGTGTACTGTGTTTCGAAGGAACCTCCTTCGAGCGTAAAGGGTTCGCGAGCCCGAGCCCGCGCGATGAAGTAAAGCCGATCCGCATGAGAACAAATAACCGGTTGATTCCGGGCAAACCAAGATGGAAACAACAAAGAAAGAAACTTGGGAGGCACTATTACGAGACTACAGCAAGCGTGGGCGTAAAGCGAATAAAGAAAACATTGCGGCAGTTGAACCACTGCTTGTCCAGAAAGTCAAAGCCTGGTGCTGTCCACTCACGACGATGTCTTCAGTCACTTGTGCCGACGTCGGGTGAAGAGCGTCCGCCGTGGACGCTGGTTGCTCTTCGCTGTCCGGGCGTGTTCCCCTTCCCGCTTCTAAATATGCAGTACGGTTATTCTTGCGGAATGAGTACATTTTCTGTAGCTTGTTTTTCGGCACATGCAGGAGTGGCCCGTTGGTGTTGAGTTCCGACCGTAATAAAACGACCATTTCTCGGGCGCATAAATTATGAAAGGCGAAGGGAACGCATCAGCGAACTGGCTATATACGTCCGTATAAAATTATTCCTTTGAGCAGCGTTTTGTGATCTCCGTTTTCCATACTGCTTCAGTTTCAGCTGGTGCCAATAAACTCGGAGGGTATTACATATTCATGAAAGCATTCCGCGGCTTCGTGCAGCCTGACCAAAAGAAACGGCCGCCACCCGACACGCCGTGCTTGCCAGAAATAGCCTTTACCCGGTTAGCTCGTAAGCGTTTTGCGTGATTACTTTTAGCTGTAGTCAAGCTTCCTTCTGAAGTACGCTTCGAACTGTTTTGACGTCAAATGTTTGTGAAAGCTTCTGCTTGAATTTGTGGGTTTGGTCCGGTATGGAGAACGCAACCCTACATCCCACGCGGCAGAGGCTTGCGCCGTATTTTGAAAAGCTGAGAGCTTCATAAAATCTGTTTTTTTTAATGTTTTAAGACTTCCGATCGCAACACGAGCCGGCTGGTGCAAAGTACTGTCTTCGATATGGGGCTCTGTATATAGACTAGCAGCCATAGGTTTCAAAGTTCATCCTAAGGTGCGGTTTCAGAAAGCTATCTTGGCAAGAAGACCACTACATTTCAGAGTTCAGAGGATGCTGTCCAATTTACAACTTCGATCGCAACCACAACTAAAGATCCAGCTTCAAGAATATACAACAAGCGTTCGGAAGGTTCAAATGTTGCTGCTAAAGTACTTGGGTTTCCGTGGAGACGTTTACAAGCAGCGCTTTATGTCGTTGTCCTCCCTCTTGTCCTGGTTAATTCACAACCCCTCCTCCACCCAAAAAAAAAAAGTTCACGCTTTCTGAAGGACGCCTACTATAAATATAGGGTTAAAATGGGAGCTATAGAACGAATTTTGTAGTGACAGAATCTCCGCCCATAGATTGTTTATTGTGCGCGTGACTTGGAGGAGTTCAACTTCTTTAGCCACTCTTTGGCACAAGTGAAAAGAAGGAGCCGTAATGCGCATTTTGCGAATAAAACTAATTATATGCTATAAATACCTAGTTTTTCTCCGTTTCACCACTTCGGTTTTGCCAGCTATGGCGATCCCAATGGTCATTGCTTGATGTGCTCAGGGGGGGCCCAGTCGAAAACGACGACCAGCAAAAGTTCTCTACTTTGTCGTATTTTCGCGTGTCGTACTGTCGTCTTGTCGTGTCGTGATTCTGGTGTTCTGTCGTGTGTCGTATTCCTGTCCTGATTCTGACGTTCAGTCGTGCCCAATCCCCCTCTTGTCGTGATCCTGAGGTTCCATCAGGAGTTGCACATGGCTTGAATGTCATTGCCCATTGGGAAGACTAGCGTAAATGGCGGTCTGCTGTAACTACAAGAATGTTTGTCGTTGAGAACATTGACTTTGTCGTTACGACAGATATGAGTGTCTTAACCACACATGGCTTTGTCATAACAACAGGACCTCTGTTATCACAACAGTCTTTTGTCGTACGAAAGGGATTCTGGTTAGGCTTTTGCGGTATTCCGGCTGTAAGTTTAGACTGGGTGGCTTTTTTTCAGAATAGGCAGCGAGTATTAGTTGCGTTTCAGTCACCCATTTTTGTTCCTATCTTGAGACAACCACTGTCGACAGCGACTGATTTGAGAAGGTGGCAGTGACTCGCATTTTTTTCGCCCAAGCGGAATCCCGAGTGAAGCGAAAACTAGCTTCGCAAGGACTCAGCTTATTCGCGAATTTACGGAGGCCGAGGCGACAACAAGATTGGGGATGCGAGAATCAGTGGCCCTTCGCTGGTCCTGACCGACAAAAAAACGTCTTTCTTCGCGGCTGCGTTGCCTGGCTCTTAATTGTACACCAGTGGAGTATTCGGCTTCCCTCCCATACATTTGTCATGTGTGTGAACCGGGCCGAAAGAAATTTTTAAAAACGTTTGGCTCGGTGTGCAAATTGAACCTGGGTCTCAAGATTACGAGTCGATTGCGTTAGCACGGTGCTCTCGTAACACGCTACCAGTGGCGAAATATCTTAGTGCGTGATACCTACCCTGCTGCCAATCAACTCTCCCTTAACTAATCAGTCTACTGCCCTTGTCCGAGGATTTGTAACAGCTGGAGGGGTACGAGAGGACAGGATGGTCGCCGATGGAATATGGCCGATCTTCGTGTGGTGACGTATCTGGTATACACACGGAAGAGGGCATTGGCGCCTATTGCGTGTGTATATCGGCCCGGGCCGCACCTGGTCATGTGGACTTCTTTCTGCGCATGAACCTCAGTTACGTCGCGGGATGATACTTCCCCTGCCGGGGTTGTAGGAGACAGTTGTCGCAGTCGGGGGCCGGCCAGACGGGGCACGAAGAGTATACGCAGCCCGAGGTAAAATTGCGATGCTACAGCAACCCGACGTAACCGAACACGATGGAGGGAACGTGCGTAGACTTTCGCTTTACGAAGAACGACGCAACCCTCTCCACGATGTCAATCACTTTCTATCACAGTGATCGTAAAACAGTTAAAGTTACTGTCACAAAATGACACGGGTGATAAGACTCCGAAAACATAGTTTGTGTTTTTATACCTTTATGGGGTTTTCCTTCGCAAAGTAGTTATACAGCTCCGCAGGTGCACCACCTTCGCAGAGTGGAAAGGCCGAATTCTTATGAAAGTGAAGCTATGTATGACTAAATTCAGACCAAACCTGCGTCCGTCGACTGATCCCCGTAAAATAGGCATTTTTGTCGCCAGAGCTGGTGTAAAAGGTGGTGCAGATTAGACCAGGATGAAGGACTGCCGTATTTGTTGTTTTCAGTGTTCCTTCGTCTAAGTCTTTACAGTGCCGTACGCGGTTTTCTATCGTGTTTTTTTTTCAGAAATTGTGAACCAGGGGACGTCAACTCGTAATTCCAATGCTTTCTTAAAAATCAAACTTCATCCTCCACACATTCATTTTTTACCGGGGTTACGGTGCGCACCGTACAGCAACCATAACTAATAATGAAAAGAACCATGAAACCAGTAATCAGCTCCAATATAGTCCGCTAATGGGCTTGATTATCGCCACCTGCGGGGGTTATCGCTTTCAATAGCGAAGCATTCTTGTTCGAGGCCTTCATGGAATTAGGCGCGGCAACGCGGGTGGGGTGATGGGGAGAGGGCTTAGCCCAGCGAGGGGGAAAGCAAGCGCCAAGCACACGCGCAGCAATTGATAAGAATTCTTGATAAGATAAGAATTGATAAGAACTACTCAAGGTTGGGGCAATATTGATACTTTTCAACATTGTTGCAAAAAACGAAAATAGTAGGCATATTGGAGACGAGCCACATAAGTCCATAAGTAATATTTGTATTGTTCATTGATTTAAAAATGCGTGTCTACTTTATCTTGGCGATCTAAAATAAAAAAAAACCTCTCAACAAATCTTTCACCTCAAAGTACAAAAAGCGCTCTCGGCGCCTCCTTGTAGCAGTGTCCCATGTTCAAAAGTAACAAAAGGATCGGCCAGATGGCGTGAGCAGTGGAACACGACAAAAATGAATAGGCGCAAACGGGAACCTGTCTGCTGCCTTTGATAAGTTGTCTAAAACTTAGCCTTGGGATTACGAAACGTCAGGCAGCTTTGCTGCTAACATCAGCACTTCTGACGTCTGGTCAGTGAAGCCGGGTTAAGTTTTTTTGCTCTGTTCAAAAAAACGTCCGCTGAGGTCGCGATCGGGCTCGCGTGGTCGTGCGCACAAGCAGAACACCCTGGCTACTGAAATATTCCGGCGGGTGCTTTAATGAAAACGCCACGGAGAAGAAACATTCTATCGGGCCATTTCGAGCACAAGCAACACAATACAGATTTTTTGTATAGCGGAAAGCACCACTTTAGCATGCCCATAGCGTTAGCGGGCACGATAGACGTCGCGTAACGAGGCGCTATCCGTTTGCGATTGCGGCGCGCAAACGTTATACTAAAACGCTATACTAAAACTCCCTAATATCAACCAAACTCCCGAAGAAAACAAAACCTGAACCGCGCACCATTTAAACAAGCGCCCGCGAGCAATTATTTTGACACTTTGTACCGAAATGTAGGTCATGCAGCATAAAATGAATTTTAAGTAGAAAAAACTTCATAGTGTTACATCGAAAAGAAAAAACATCCATCAAACCGGTCTGAGCTGATTACGTCAAAACAATATCGCAATGCCCTCCAGAAGTGATTTCACTCAAGCGAATTCATAACATCAGTGGCACCAAATCCTCAAAGCGCCTCTTGTCTTTCCTTTTGCGCACACTAGGAAAAGGTCATATAACCTCTGGGCATTATTATAAGCATTGCAGATCGTACATGGTCTGTGCCCCTCATTAAAAGTTGAATGAAGCTCGCGTCCCTCTGGAAATCTCTTGCCCCGCAGCAGCGCAGCAAAGTTACACGCCCACCAGGTGTTAAGGAGAATTGGTTGCGTTATTAACCCGGAAAAGCAGACAGAGAGAGAGAGAGAGAGAGAGAGAGAGAGAGTAAACTTGTTTCAAAAAAAGAAAGCAAGCACGTGATCGGATTCCTCATTTCAAGATCCTGTTGAAGTTTGCTGTCTTTTCCGCACGTTCCACTAGTAGAAACTGACTTCCGCTACTGGATCTGGCTACTTCTGTCTCCCTCTGCTCATGTGCAGAGTTGGAAGTTGAGCGAACTTGTGTGGGCTTTTTTAGGAGGAGTTTTTCGGTACGACAAACTGGTTGGCTCGGTAGCACAGGACCGATTTTTCATGTTTACAGCCGCCTGCTCTTTCTTGTGCAGATCTTCGGCATCTATTACCTGCTGGTGCACCCGCTGGCCCTGATGCCAGCACTGGCCTGCCTCGTACATGCCTGGTGTTGGGAATCAGCCATTCCACCGTACCACCACTGTTGCGACTGGCCATCCGAGCGCTGTCACCGGTGTAGCGAAGCAGCCTTGCTCCGCCCGCTATCGACGCGGCGTGAGCGATGAAGTTCTGTAACCAACAAAAAGCAAAATCAACATTTTATGCAGTATGTACAAGGATAACAAAGGCGTTACACAGCTCGCACAAAGGCGGCAGCACCTCTTCACTCGGTGCCTCCGAAAAGTGCAACCGTAAATGCTTGCGGGCGGATTTTAAATGCAGAGCATTTCAGTAACTCACGATGTCACCCGCGTTGACGTCCGTAGTCGTAGTCCGCACCGTCGTCGTCCACACCCCTCCCCCTACACTATATAAAAAAATACTATCCGGCGCCTGGTTTCGATCCCTCGACCCTGCGGGCGGAACGCAATGTACATGGTGCTCTACCCACTGCGCCAAAAAGCCGACACAGAATGGGAGGCTACGAACGCGCCTTATATCTTTGACTCATTCAAACTACGTCAAGAAGCTGCTGATACAACGCATTCACTACCACCAACTCCCCAAACACTAAACGTTAACGCAATACACCCACCCCCTATGCGACGCATTTACTCGAGTCCCCCTCGCGGGGAGATGGGCCCAATTTTTATACCCCCGCAAGTCCGTTGCAGCCCCGAGTGGTTTGAATCGCTCAAATCAGGGCTCTCGCTGTCCGAGGTCTGAAATACGATGAATACATGAAAAGCGGTTGTGTCAACTGAGCCCCCCCCCCGACGTCGAAAGGGAAGGCGACGCCATCGCCGTTTCAGCGGAGCCGTCTCCAGACATGTAGCCGCATGTCGGTTTCCAGCCGTTCACCCAATGCGTGATTCGGCCCAGCCGCCACCATGGGAACAGGAGGGTCGACTCTGCGGCGATGCAAGTTTGGGCCTGTCGGCCGCGGGCGGTTTGGTCTGGTTTGGATGTGGCGTGAATCGGCCCCGCTGTGAATGCGTCGCCCTGTGCAACAAAAAACCTGGCCACACTCGAAACTTACAACTGTCGTTCATATTCACAAACATACGTAGCATCCTACCAAAGCGGAATCCTCTGTGCGCTCTCGCCAACTCATCTTTTTCAACGTCATCCTTCTAACCAAACATGGTTAAACTCTTCCGTTCTAGACTGTGAAATTCCTTCCGTCTTTAACAAACTTTGATATATTCCGCAATGACCAAACATATACGCAACGTGGCGGGGGTGTTTTAATAGCCACCAATCCACATCTTCACTGTTGTGGCGTAAATAATTCATCCCCGCTTAAATCAATCATTTGGCTCTCAGGCAACACTTTCTTTCCACTTCTTTTGATTGGCATCTGCTATCGGCCTCCTGGTGCTGACGACTCATTCGTACCACTTTTTTCGCGACATTTTATACGCCTTCACCAAAATATACCAGAACATTCTAATCTTGCTCTTCGGTGATTTTAACTACCCATCCATCGCCTGGTCTGATCTAGCTTCCACCCTAGGCCATAATAACGCAGAATCTGGATTAGTAAACATATGTTTAACTTTTGGACTATCGCCAACTGTAGCGCACCTCTCCCGCTCTACAAATTGTTTCTCCAAAATTTTTGGTCTCATTTTAAAAACACACCCGAGCAATTTTCTTCTATCATTCACCTACAAATCCTGAGCGATCATGACTTCCTACACGACACTTTTTCTTGCTGTCTATAACAGTATGAAACAGAAAGAAAACCTTCACCCTTTATGATAAAGGCGATACGTTTTTGCCGACAGCTTCATCCCAAGCTTTCTTTGCCACACTGTCGAATAGAACTGGCAAATGTACAAGTCCTAGATGCTGAGTCTAATGAAACTCTATATCCCCACTATTACCGTTACCAAGAGGCCTCTGTCATCGTTGTTTACCAACTCATTAAAGCGATTAAATAACAAACATAATTGCTTATTTCGAACAGTAAACAAGGCCGTATATGAAATCGCATGGGATAAATACTACAAATTTGCAAAAGACTATAATATGCTTCTTACGAAAGCCAAAGAAACATTCTTTTTCACTACATTGCCTGCCATGGTCACAAATGACCCCATGTGCACTTGAAAAATACTGAACCCCAATGAACCTAATTGAATTTTCTCGCTCGACAACTCCGGCAACAGTGTCTTTGACACGCATTGACGTCCTGAACATGACTTCTTGTGCGGCTTTCAACCACGAGCTCTCTGATAACCTTCCGGACGGGCCTTACCTTTCACATGCCCCAATGCAAAGTCGCATCGTAAAGTGATCTACTCATTAGCGAAGTCTTCAAATAGGAACTGATGGAATCGATAGTAAAATTTTAAGGAACATACAGCACATAAGCAGCAACCCCTTATCAGCGATTATTCAAGAGCCACTTGATACTGGCTCGGTTCCAGAAGACTGGCGTATCGGGATGATTACTCCGTTCTTTAAGAAGGGTGACCTCTCGTTGCCTAACAACTATAGCCTCATTTCCATTACCAGCGTGTCTTCTAAAATCATGGAACATGTATTCCACTCTCATGTAGTTTCTTTTCTATCTACCTCCTTCCATTGAACTCAGCACGGCTTTCGTAAAAAATTATCTTGTGACAACCAGCTTGCCCTTTTCCTTCACGACCTGCATACTTATCTGAACAAAAACATTCCCGTTGGTGCCATATTCTTAGACTTCGAGAAGGCTTTTGATAAAGTACCTCACGCCCGGCTTCTACTCAAACTTTCCAGTTCAAAACTATACCCGGATGTTCTTAATTGGATACAAAATTTTGTAACCCTCCGCAAGCAGATTATTCACTATTTCTGTGTTGTAGCGAAAGCTACACAACGCAGCCTCGGGCCGACTTCGCTGGGTGGCCAGTTTTGACTTTGAAAGCCGGAGGTCAAACCACACTCCCTTCCGCAAGCACCCGGCACGGAGCAGTTGCCCAATTGCGGGAAGAGATAGGCGGCAGGGTTACAAAATTTTGTATCCAATTAAGAACATTCAGAACATAGGCGAGGAGGGAACGGAGACGCGCTTCGGACCCGTGTAGCCACCTGGCGGAGGAACGTTAGGAGGTCGCCGTCGCAGTGATAAGCGCGCGCCGCTAAGGATGGCCCGGAGGCCACGTGCGGCGCAAAGCCACGTGCGATGGAGGAAGACGAACATCCAGCTGGGGTCGCTCGTACAGCGGCGCAGCTTAAACGCAGTGAGGCGAAAAAAAGATGGATAAACAGAGCTCGCCTATGTGCTGGAGCCGTTTGCTGAAATGTTCACGGAGGCCCCTGGCCGGACAACCGTCCTCGAACATCGCATTGACACGGGAGACGCCCCTCCTTGGAGCTGCAATCAACGGCCGCTCAGCATCCCGAAGAAGGCGAAACTGGACGTCGCCCTCGAGGGGATGCTGAACACGGGGGTTGTGCGGCTGTCGCAGAGTGCCCATGCATCTCCGGTAGTGTTGGTGCCAAAAAAAGACGGCAGTGTGCATCTCTGAGTGGACTACCGTCGTCTCAACGACGTAACTGTGCCAGACACTTATCCTTTTCCTGCCGTAGAATCCATCATTTCCGCGCTTGGTGGTGCACGCGTGTTTACCACTCTAGATTGCTGACGCGGCTTTTTGCAAATTGAAATGCACCCGGATGATACTCCTAAAACAGCCTTCACGTGCTACCGGGGTATTTTCGAGTTCGTGCGCATGCCGTTTGGGCTGAAGAACTCCCCGAGCTCGTTTCAAAGATTAATGGACATCATTCTTGACGATGTACGTTATAAGTACGCGATGGCCTATATGGATGACGTTTTTTTATTTTTTATTTATTTATCAATACTGTAGGTCTTCTGCAGACCCATACAGGAAGCGGGCATACAACATCCCAGGTATCTAATTAGATACAAACTCAAGGAAATACAATATTTTGAGGGACGATACGAGGAACAGCGGAACACTTACAATAGCGAGTACATCAATAGTACATTGGTGCTCTTCCAATACACGAGAAGAAGGAACAAAAATACTAGAAACCGCGTTCTCCGCATGACAAACAACGTATGTACAAAAAGTACAATACACCACTGCTAAACACGTTTTTCGCTATCACAACAACAAGAACAACAACAACAAAAAATAACTATACAGGCTCTGTTACCTGCTCCACAAATGAACAAAATTGATCAATATTTGTAATATTAACAGCTTCTCTTGGTGGTGGTGGTAAAAAACATTTATTAAGTCTATATACAAGTGAGAGATAGGGGCGGCCTTAAGGGCCGACCCTGTACAAACTCTAGGAGGAGTCCCTAGTCCGGGACCCCTGTGGCTTCCGCGGCGGCGCGCGCCCTGGCCACGAGGGCTCGTTGGCCCTCCAAGGTCGAGCAGCCGAGCAGGGCAGCCTCCCAGCTCTCACGGGTAGGGGGGGAAGGGGACGTGATTGGGGGGACCGCCGGGTTGGATGGGCATGCCCACACCATGTGAAAAGTATCCGCAAACGGATGGTCACAGTGTGGGCATTCCCCGGAGAAGGCCGGATTAAAGTGCTTGAGTATCGCCGGGCACAATACCGTGTTAGTGTATAGCCGTAAGAGCCAGCGCTCGTCAGCCTTAGTCAGGCCCGGCGCCGGAGGCGGAAATCGGAGCCTGTTCAATTTGTACATCGCTGTGATGTCGCGAAATGAGCTGACCGGGTTAGGTTCTGGATCGTCAAGAGATGGAGGGCGAGGAGGGTCCCGGGAATCAAGCGCGCGGGCTGAGGCATCGGCAGCCTCGTTACCACCTAGTCCTGCGTGAGCTGGAGTCCAGATGACGGAACGTGTATTTGGGCGGTCCATATAATAACAGCCCTTGATGATTCGAGCAGCGCGAATGGTGATGCGACCTTTGGTAAGATTTTGGCACGCACTCCGCGAATCGGTAATAATGATCCGAGATGCGGGGTCCGCTGCGGCGAGAGCTATGGCGACTTCCTCCGCATGAGAGATGTCCGGTGCTCGAAAAGTGAGTCCTTGAACAGGCACGTTTTGATGGATTACGGCTGCCGTGTACCACCCCCCGTGGTGAGGGCCAGACGCGTCCGTGTAGAATACTCCAGGCCGGGACCCATAGCGTCCTTGCAAGGCTGTAACCCGCGCAGTTCGCCTGCCTTCGTGAGTACCCCTAGCCATATTTTGGGGTAGAGGCTGGATATCCAACGCACCACGCCAGTCCTCTGGGATCGGGGTTCGCTCTTCTGCCTGATATGTGTAGGAGATGTGGAGGCGTTGTAAGAGGCATCTCCCAGCGTGCGACTTGGTAGGCCACAGGTACTGGTTATGGAGATGGGCCTCTTTGAGTTCTCCGTACGTGTTGGTCATGCCCAAATCTGCAAGACGCTGGTTAGACGTCGAGATCGGGAGGTCGAGGGCGCGCTTGTATATCTTGCGGAGAATGCCTTCGAGCGTGTGCACATCACATTTGCGCAAACGTAGGTAGGGTGTCGAATATAGGATCCGACTGGTCACGAAAGCGTTGGCGAGGCGCAAAGCTTCGCGGCTTCTGAGACCCCCCCGCTTGTTTGAGACCCGACGGACCATGCGGCCCACTTGATCCCCGACCATACGTAACTTGCGCAGGGTTGTGTCGCTTGGTAGCGCGTTCCAAGCGTTCACAGCGCGAGGGAAAAGGAATATTTCAACACATTGCTATGCGCACTGAAGGGATGTATGCATTTATCGTGGTTCGTCCTACTAGAACGGCGGCCAGGCGGATGAATATAATCGTCTTTACAGATTTTAAGGGGACCATGAAAAAGGAGATAAAAAACTTCATGGAAGCAACGTGACACCGGCAAGACAGAGTTGCTATGTGCGCTTGATTGCGCATGTCCGTTGCACTGTCGCGCCAAGAGTATTTTGAATAGATAAACCTCAGGGCCCTACTCTGCAATCTTTCAAGTTTGTCGCGAAGGAAGTTTTGATGAGGGTCCCACACTATACTTTCGTATTCTGGAATGGGCCTGACTAGGGTTTTGTAGGCGGTTAGTTTAACTGCTGAAGGTGCTTTGCCCAATTTTCTACGCAGAAATATTAGTTGTTTAAATGCCTTGGTGCATGTATTGGTAATGTGCTGTTCCCATTTTAAGTCTTGCGAAAATGTAACGCCCAGATATTTTACCTTGTCAAATTTACTAATATTAAAACCATTAAGGCTGTACACGAAAGACAAAGGCCGTTTTTTCTTCGTTAGGCTTATGAACGCGGTTTTAGACACATTTATTTCCATTCCCCACGTCTCGCACCATTGGGAAATGTTTCGTAAAGAAGAATCTAGCTTTAATTGGTCATCAATACTGCGTATAGTACTGTAAATGACGCAGTCATCTGCGAAAAGTCGCAATGTTACACCTGGTTCCGCACAAGAAGAGATGTCATTAACGTATATAAGTAATAATGTTGGCCCCAAAACAGACCCTTGAGGTACACCGGACAAAACACTGAGGCAGTCAGAATCTACGTTGTTTAAAGTTACATACTGGGAGCGATTGTTTAAGTAAGCCGAGATCTATGCAATTACTTTACTAATTATTTCAAATAATTCAAGCTTGGATATTAATTTAGAATGAGGCACGCGATCGAAAGCTTTCGCAAAGCTTAAGAAAGACGTTGTCGTCTTTTCGCGTACCTTTGAGGAGCATCTCGTGCATCTCAGAGACGTGCTTGACCGCATGAAACGCCCACGTCTCACCATCAATCCCATAAAGGTTCAACTTGCGTCAAGCAAGGTTGACTTGCTCTGCTTTGTTATAGACAACAGAGAGATTCGTCCTAACGGTGCCAAACTGAAGGCAATCACAGAGTATCCGTGCCCGCGTGACGTAAAGAGCTTGCAGCGCTTCTTGGGCATGATCGCCTTTTACCGTACCTTCATCCCTCATTGTGCACAGCTGTCACGTCCGCTCAACCAGCTACTACTCAAAAGCGTGAAATGGCAATGGGATGAGACTGAACAGCACGTTTTTGAAGCGCTGTCTCGTGCAATCGCGGAAACAGCGGTTTTAAGGATACCGGACCTTAACAAACGATTTGTCTTGCAGACCAATGCTAGCGACTATGGACTGAATGCAGTGCTGATGCAGGAGTTTGAGGGCGTTCTCCGTCCGGTCGCATTCGCTAGCCATACGCTCACTCCGGCTGAGCGCAGTTACACGGTCACAGAACGTGACTGTCTAGTAATCGTGTTTGCACTGAAGAAATTTGACACGTATCTAGACGGTGCCTCTTTCACAATTCAGGCAGATCACATGGCATTAACGTAGCTGCAGCGTTTGCAGAACCCTGCTGGTCGTCTTGTGCGCTGGGTGCTTGCACTTCAGCGCTACGATTTTACCATCCAGCACAGGAAGGGTTCCCAGAACCAGGTCGCTGACGCGCTATCACGCGCGCCCCTGCCGTCATCTTCGGACGCGGAAGCGCAGGCGCTGGTGGCTGCAGTGTATGCTGGCGCACGGTGGGGTACGCTGGTGAGCAGGGCAGATCTTCTCGCCGCGCAACATGCCGTCGGACTCTGTCATAAGATCATTGAGCACCTCGGGGCACAGGGCGCTGCTCCCACCACCAACAGCGGTGAGTTTGATTCATATGTGCTGGTGGAGGACGGTCTTCTGCTGCGGTATGTTCCGCAGGAAGACGACGAAGCTAATTCACCATCGTGCTGTTGTACCTCGTAAGCTTCGGAGGGCCTTCGTTCGTTACTTTCATGATTCCGCACTGGCTGGACACAGCTCCGGCAGCAAAACGAATGAGAAGTTATGTCGGACTGTCACGTGGCCGGGGATGAGGCAGGATGTGCTGAGGTATGCCAGGATCTGTCACGTGTGTCAGACAGCGAAACCTCGAGTTGGCTGCCCGCCCGGATTAATGCAGTCTGTTGAGAGTAAGAGCCCCTGGCAAATCGTTGCTTGCGATATTGTTACGTGGCGCAGGACATGAACAATGAGATGCGGACTATGTATTCTGGACTATTTACATGGCGGGTATCGCCGAGCTCGCACTGGCTGCGCGTCAGCCACCTGCTCGCCGTCGTCGATGGAGGGACATTGGGAATTGTCCTCTTGTTCGTAACATCACTCCCCGGCCAAAGAAGACCGTCTCGGTCGTGCTCGGTCACCGTGAATGGATGGGTGTGGTGAGGATGAGATGCGATGTGTATAAACAGTGAAGTCCTTTCCACGGCCAATGACGATGGCGGTCTCCGATGTCGACTGGTCTCCGAACATCGACGCCCAGAAGGCCACGACGATATTGTTCGATATCGACGAAGGCCACGACGATATTGTTCGAAGGCCACGACGATAAGGCCATGATATTGTTCGTAACAATATCATGGGTCGTTACCCCCGCAGCCCGCGTGGTAATTGTTATTTGTTTGTGGTGACGGACCATTTCACAAAGTGGGTAGAGCTGTTCCCACTACGTACCATCAATACACCGAATGTATGGCGGTGCTTAATGGAAGTGTTTTCGCGCTTTGGGTTCCCCGCACAGCTCATAACGGATAACGCTACGTATTTCACGAGCAAGTTGTTTGAGGACAACTGCCGAGCTGTAGGAGTGAAACACAATGGTACGACCACATATCACCCTCAGGCAAACATAACTGAGCGTGTGAATCAAAAGGCAATGTTAATTGCCCACACGGACCAACATAAGGATAGGTACGCTAAGCTGCCTGAGATTGCATTTGCCACTCGCACCACGGTGCATCGTTCAACCGGGTTCACGCCGGCCTATTTGAATTACGGTCGGGAGATGCCATTTCCTCTTGATAGGACACTTCCAGAACCGGAGGCTGGTTCTGGTCTGTCGCCCCATGCTGTGGCCGTCCGCCAGCGTCTGCGTGACGCGATACACGCTGGCCGCGAGCAGCTTGACGTTGCTCGTCTATAGCAGGCGGAGCAGCACACCCTGGGTCGTCGAGATGTTCAGTTTGCGGTTGGCGACGTGGTTCTCCGGCGCACTCATCCGCTGAGCGACGCTTCACGCAAGTTTGCAGCGTCGCTAGCCCCTAAATGGGAGGGCCCTTTTACCGGAAGCGAGAAGCTGTCTTCTATAACGTATATTTTACGCAACAACGGGACAGGTGAACATGCAGGCCCTGTTAATATAGCAGACCTAAAACAGTACCATGGGGACTGATCTGCTTTTGGCCGAAACGCCTGTTCTTTATCATTAACGACTGCGCATGCGACATGTTAACTTCCAACGGGATGTTTCTACAGTATCCTTTTTAGTTATTTGTTTTGTTTCGGTTTACCTTTTCCAGGCCCTGAATTTGATATTTGATCAGTTCCACGTGATGCGCTTTATTTTTTTTATTATTCCCCGCTAGAATTTTGTTTCCGGGCGTTAATTTTTGCTTCTTTCGCGTCCAGAATCCATTTTGGCATTCGCTCCGGCTGCGCCTGCATTCACCGCCGCACCGTTTGGACGACTTTTGACCACTGCCACATCGACATGCGCGTTGTGCATGACCCGGTGGCATCCGGGGCTTCTGACTGCCTGGCCTTGGGACCACCTTCCTGGCACCACAGCACTTGCTCCAGGCCGTCGCTGTTCCCTCCTCTCCACTGTGCTACCTTGGCGGGCGTGCTCTGGTCTGTGAAGGGGACTGTTTGGTGCTCCTCTCGGCTCCCTCTGGCTCTGCGTCCTGCTGGTTGGAGGCCCTACCTCTTCGCTCTGAGGCTGTCGGACACGGCCTCGTCTGTAATGGGTTCTTCCAGCAGCGCCAGCGATCCAGACGCTTCCCTGACAGTACCTGTGCTGGCATCCTCCTGTGGCTATCTTCGCAGAGGACATCTTCAAGTTTCCACATTGCTGTCCCACAGCTCTTTCGTGGACAACGTCATAATCTTGGTGTTTCAACGTCTAATCCGTCCAGTTACTCTCGGCTCTTTCTCGGAATCCTCAAAGATTTTGTCTCAACCTTTTAGATGCAGAGCATCTGATTCACTCGCCTTGTCCCTCCGGCGTCGTCGTCGTCGTCGTCGTCGGCGTTGTCCACCCCTCCCTCATTGTCCTCGCCACGCCAGCTGCGCTCTCCGCCGCTCACCCCCTCTCCTCTCCGATAGCGAACACTCTCTCGCGAGGGGCATTGGATTGGATTCGATTAGATTGGCTTGGATTGGGTTGAATTGGCTTGGCGTGAATTGGATTGGATTGGATTCGTGGACAACGTCATAATCTTGGTGTTTCAACGTCTAATCCGTCCAGTTACTCTCGGCTCTTTCTCGGAATCCTCAAAGATTTTGTCTCAACCTTTTAGATGCAGAGCATCTGATTCACTCGCCTTGTCCCTCCGGCGTCGTCGTCGTCGTCGTCGGCGTTGTCCACCCCTCCCTCATTGTCCTCGCCGCGCCAGCTGCGCTCTCCGCCGCTCACCCCCTCTCCTCTCCGATAGCGAACACTCTCTCGCGAGGGGCATTGGATTGGATTCGATTAGATTGGCTTGGATTGGGTTGAATTGGCTTGGCGTGAATTGGATTGGATTGGATTGGATTGGATTAAAGTGGATTGTGTTGGATTGTGTTGCGTCCTAGCCGCGGCACGTTGCGTCATAGCCGCGGCAGACGCGCTGGGGCCGGCGCATGTGCAGTACTCTCTCTTCCGCGGTTTCCTCTCCTTCGGGCGCGCTGCGCATATAACCGGTGTGCCGTTCTCCGGCGAAGCAACATCCACGCTTGGCTCGAACACCTACAGTCCACGCCGCTTTACAAGTACGCCAACGCCGTCATCGACTGGTACCGGCTTACGCAGTCCCCTCAACGTTATGCGCGCTATAAAACGCGGTCCCTTCGCCGCTCCGCTTATGTGTCGCATCTACACAGGGGTTCCCGCAAGGGGAGGTGGGAGTTTTTCTTCGGAGGGGGGGAGAGTGTTGTGGTAACCGGGCAACAGTGGCGGGGGACAATCCCAAAGGATGGACATGTGCCGGGTGAAGAGGAAGATGTGGCGCGAGATGAGCGAGGGTAGAACATGGCGGACTCGGCTGCGTTAGGCGTGCGCAGCCGGATCGGCTGAGCAGTGGACCTTGGCGGAGCGGGACTCCCAGTAAAGGTGCGATTGAGGGGGCTCAGTGTCTCTCTGGGGAACCACGGCCGGGTGCAAGAACCCCGGTACCACAATACAAAATCTACGTATGTTTGTAATAACGCCACAATAGTTGTCAATGACTCGTTCAAGTACTCACTTAACTTGCACCTATCACGTCAACTACATCACATACTCTGCTAACCCCTCCATCGGCTTTTTGTATAAAAATCTGTACGCCGCTCCGACTGCAATTCAAATATTAGTGTACGAAACATTTGTCTAGCCTAAATTAGAGTACGTCAGTGCTGTCTTTGACTCACATCCAGCAAACCTTACTCCATCGAATCCGTCCAAAATCGAACCGCGCGTTTCATACTATCAGTATACTCACTCTGTTCTAGCATCTCAGCATTGGAAAGTCAGCTCCACCTGCCATCATTGGAATCCAACCACCACATATCTCGTCTCTGACTTTATCACCGATTCTTTTTTTCTCCCCACCGTAATAACCAGATCATAATTGCAGCGCATCGTAGCTCTCGCCGTTCTCACCCCAATGCCGTGTATCTGCCACGTACCCTGACAACTTTTCAACGTTCATTCTTTATCTTCACTGCGCATGAATGGAACAACCTTCCCGCCAACATTGCCACTATTACCAGTAATTCCAACTTCAAGAGTCCCATTGAATATGTTTATCTTGATTAATCGGCTGCTTTCTATTTGTTGCCAAGCTGCTGATGTTTTTGCCCACCCCTCATGTAATACCAACCCCCGGGGGTGGGGGGGGGAGCTTTGAGGTACTAATAAATAAATAAATGTGGTAGAGGGTACAGATCTCTAACAGCAGTGTGGGTGGGTGGAGCTGTAGATGGTGCGAATGATGGCGTAAAGAGGGAACTTGTTTGATCGTTCGCAACAGTCCGAGTTTATGCTCCTGTTTCTTGGTTAGTGACGGATGGAAAGGAGGATAGTGTTGCCTACCCAACTTTTAGTGTTGTGCGGTGCTCAGGAAGGTTAATCGGGAATGAGCAGTTCCCACCCCGACGTCTTGCGGGGCCGGGAAGTCTAGTTCTCGGGATGTCATTTGGACCATGGCATCACCGCGAAGG
The DNA here is from genome assembly GCF_048455015.1 of Haemaphysalis longicornis. NCBI lineage: Eukaryota > Metazoa > Arthropoda > Arachnida > Ixodida > Ixodidae > Haemaphysalis > Haemaphysalis longicornis. Next base: position 56,602,861 of record NW_027526295.1, on the reverse strand, counting down.
TACGAGTGGGCAAGGGCACAAATCAGACTGATGTAACTTTGGAGTGGGGAAGGACGGTAGGGTCGTTGTACAAATTCTTCTGCTGGTCTTGATAATCGCCCGTTTCGATTATGTGCCGAAAGGCATGTTGTTACCTGAAGCATATTGCCAGAAAACTGACATTAAATACAGAGCGGTATTGTTTTATTTATTATTGTGTTTATAGCTGTTTTACACTGAAAATGTACTTTTGCGCAACTTCAGAAATATTATAAAGTTAAGAGCTGGAGGCTCCCAGAGACAGAACTACAGGGTGCTCACAGATACTGTTGTTTTGAATGCCCTGCACCTTTAAATAAAATGCTGTGGTGTAATAAATCACATACAAACAGCACTGCGGTTCTCCCCTGTAAGGAGGTAGACGAAAGTTAAACAAAATTATTGAGAGCCCCTAAATATTCTCCTCAGAACGTGCTTTATTCCGGTGTAAGTTGGCATCAGTAACTTAAGAACGTGAAAACCTAAGGACAAATGGCGTTTACTGCCTGCCTTTTTTCTTACTTTTTAAGCACCACCCCACTCGAATTCGCCCTCATAAAAATTGTACCAAATGAACAGCAGCAATTTTACTCTGCGAATGGGGATCCCCAGTGAAGCTTTTTAGCACGCGACATATAAGGAACAGATTTGGGTGGAAGGACTGATAAAATTTTATTTTCTTTCCAGCGTTGACGGTGGTCATCCCAAAGAAACAATTTTGCTTCACGGACGCGATACATACATGAAACTGTTATCATCAGTTTTATGGTTGTTGATCCAAAATCTTTCGGTTTTCTTATTGCACATGGATGTTACGATTGCAGGCTAAGCTCTGCGTTTCCAGTTTCGGGTATAAATCATTTTTCCTCTTCAACACGAATGTGACTCCAGAGGTGGCGGACTGGAGACTGCATGATAGAGCGGGAGAAAAGCTGGAAATAAATTAGAAGCCGCAGCAATGTGACAGTGCCTCTGCTCAACCACTCGCCAGCCCGTGTTTGAAACTACTACAGGCGGACTGACGGCACGGAAAAAGACACAGGTAACATTTTCGCTGGCAGATACAGACATTTCAGAGATCAGATTTGGGCGTGGTTGGCGTATTCAGGTTTTTTTTTTGCAGTTTTTGGCGTCCCATCGGTGGCCCCGTCTTGCCGCGAGCTCCCCGACAATATAATTCAGCTGCTGACTACCTTACGCGCCCGACCGGCCACAAGTAATAATAATCATAATGAAACTTTATTCCTGTTTCATAAACACAGATACAGAAAAAGGAACCGCCGGAAAAAGCTGTTGTAGACAGCTTGACAAGGCCGCAGCCACTTTTTTGCTCAACAGCAGCATCGCGACAAAAGAAAACACACAGTTGTAAAGGCAAGCGGACAAGTAACATTAAAAATCAATCAATAAGACACTTCGTTCCACGTAATACCCATTATCTTCAGCGGGTATAAAAGAACAGTTAAACAAGAAAGCAAATAAGAGACAAAAAGGTAAGGAGATATATCCTCATGCGATATCGCCCAGCTGCCCGGCTGAGACGGGATGACGGGAATGCGCTCGCAAAGATTAAAGAATGTTGCGTGGGGCTCGCAAGCCGACGGCGTTTGTTAACCTGTTGTGCGCCTGAGTGGACATGAGCTAGTTTGTAGCTATTGGGTGTGCAGTGCGATGGTCCTGTGATTAAAGAAGCTTGATGCAACATTGCGGCGGGCGCGGTTCCTTGTCACACTATAGGGAGCAAGCCCACAATCGTCGCCCGAGCGTAGGAATAATTACAAGCGCACATAGGGATAATTTGGTCTTCGGGGAGAGGGCGCAGTGCTGTCATTTGCTATAGCGTTCCATTTTCTCAAAAAACAAGCGTCATTTCGTGCGGTAGGGTTACCCAGAGGATTGAGCCATTTGGGAGCATTCTTTGTAAATCAGTTTTCCTGTCTTTCATTTAGTTTGTTTAAGAATCGAGATTTCTAGATGCACTTTTGTTTTCTTCGTAGATTTCCGAGTTAGACGTCCTTTTCGCGTCGTGTATGCAGTTAGAGCGAAACGCTTTGGACCGTTGCGTACGCGTTTTGATATTTTACGGCTGGTTTATGTAAGGCAGTTTCTTGAGAGTGTATTTTTTGTTATACTGCCGTAGTAGTCCCGTAATTGACCCAACAGAAGGAAGGAGACGGGGCAGAAACAACGGCTACAGATCTCGGTGGGAACGGTAGAGACGGACGCCGTAGTACAGGGGACTGCAGAGCGGTCACAGTCCGCAGATACTGCCGCGATGAGGACTCGAATCACCATTATGTTCGCGTAAATCACCCTCACCCTCTGTTATGCTCCGTTACAATTATTTATCGGTTCCAGCATGCATTTCGCGAAGTATTCTCGACCATCACTCGATTAGTTACAGTGAACATCTACTTTTACTCAGTTCTCTGTAAGGCAGGACAGGTTGATCTGATTTTTTTGGATTTCAGCAGACGATTTGATCGGGTTTCACACAACAACCCAAAACAAAAATTATACCAAATTGTGCATCCTCCGTTCTCAACTCATTGGCCATTGCATATCTAACAAACCGCAGACATGACGTCAATATTTGCCAAGTACTCAGCTCTTCCTGTCATATCTGATAGGCCGCGAGGAAGCCTGGTAGGGCCTTTATTGTTTCTAATTTATCACAACGACATCACTGGTGTTGCAAATAACCCTGTTAAAATACACCTTTCTGCGCACTAATCCACACTCCTTATTCAAATGAACGGCATCAAGGTGCACTAAACTCGACATCAGATAACGTTGGCAATTAGGAGCGAAATGTCAGGCACGCAACTCAACACTCAAAAAGCAGGATTTCTCCGTTTAACTAGGATGAAGAAATAGCAGCTTAAATTTTCATATTCTATTTGTGGCCGACACGTAAAACAAGTTAATAAGTACGCATTCCGGCGCAACGATAAACAGTACCTTAGGCTCGAAAATTCATATTAACAATCTTTGCGCTGCTGCTTTTGTAAACTCTGCTTATTTCAACACACCTAAAATCTTTTATAAGCTGCTTTTAACGGCGAAGCTGTTAAGCAGATCGTAATTTTTCGTGTCCGAAGTTTAGAATACGAAGAAAATGCACGTCACGGCGACCGCCGGCCAGTTAACAAAACCAAGAAAATGCCCAGCACTCGTGTGTGCGTGCCTTGCGATGACCGCCCAGGGTTCTCTGTTCCCGCTTTCCAATGCAAGCATACCCCCTTAGGGAGATTGACCGAGATTGCGGCGACCACGCGGCAGTTAAAATATCCAAGAAAATGCAGAGCGCTCCTGTGTGCGTGCCTCGCGGCGACCGCCCAGCGTCCCCGGCCCCCGTTTGTCAAGCCAAGCATACCCACTTAGGAGGATTGGCCGAGGTTGGCCAAAAAAAATCTTCAGCGCTCGCTGTATTCGTGGCCACACTTGCGCGGAACGAGAATGACGCGTCATAGCGTCCGCCCCTCAAAGGGGATGTCCATTAAGTATCACTTGTGAAAAAATGGAAGAAGCTTGCACTTAGAGCAACAATGATGGAGTAAAAATCGTTGCGGCATCGAAGAAGAAAGAAATAGGCTGCAATCTTGGACTTAGGCAATTGTCATATTCTTGAAGCTTGCGGACAGCTTCGCTACCTTCAGGTCCTACGCGTTAGTGTGAGCTCTCTCCATTTTTTCACCACAAATTACGGCAATTTAAAGGAGCCATGAAGACAAAATACAAGTTGGGTGTGTTAGAAAGACTGCTTAGTTCCAATAAGCATGATACCAATATCATGGCAATCTTCCAACAAACAACGGAGATATTAAAGAAAACGTGTGAAGCAGTCGCGACCCCCTAGGCAATTTCCCGCAACTTTTCTATGACGTCACGGCACCTTGTTTGTGCGATTGGCGGCCGCCTAACTGAACTGTCGCGACGACACATGACTGGACGTCTGTAATGGGGCATCTAGTTCCATTTGACCGCATCACTTGAGCGCTAACGTGCAGTTAACGCACTGAAAATTATGTGTTATTGCTGGCCCGTGTGACGTCATTCTTGCTCATAACACGTCACTAAGGCGCAAAATTTGAAAGTTTTAAAATACTTGCTTTTTTTCGTTAAAAAACATCTTTTGTGGCTGTAATGGAGCTGAGTGAGATACTGAATCCTAGTTCTTTCAAATTACACGAAGTTGTATTTTCTCTTCATGGCTCCTTTAAATCCTTCACAATGTTCATATTTTACGCGGGCCATCCCCGAATGAAATAATGTACATTTACTTTTGGCGCTCTTCAGTCAACCAATTCTATTGGCGCTTATGTTTCATCACCGGTGCAACGAAGATTTTGTAGTTTATCCTCCACATTAGCGTACTGTTTGGTTGCTTTATTATTTCTATGTTATGCCGCCGTGCCTTTCCGTTATCGTAGATTTTTCTGCTGTCACACGGTCTTCCCTACGTTTACGTCTCTCTAACTGCCACTTTTGGTGTGATGTTGAGGTTAATTTAATGTGTGTTTTTTCTTACCAAGAATACGCCTCTAAAACTCCTGAGCTGGCGTAATCCGTCCAGAATTGTGCAAAGATAAAACTTAATGAAAAAAATTATAGACAAGCATTTGGAGAATAATTTTCACGATCCCTTTTAAGCAAGAATTTCCGTGACCTTCTACGCTGTGAGAAACGCTGACCCCGCGAAGCCATGGTTCGTAATGTTAGAGTCCTTTTCGGAGCTAATTGAGACATAATTTGCATGGGATACTTTCGATTACCGAAGACTTAGAGCAGTTTTATGTAATCATGCTCCCTCCGTAGACCGCCAAGCTTCCAGTTTACAAAGGCCAATGCCAGTTTACGAAGACCAATGCTTACATTGATACCTCTTAAATTTGGCTTCACCTCGAAGCACAGATGCGTTGCTGAGAGGACATATTTTCAGTGATAATTAGAGCCGTCTTATATGAAAATGTAAAGTCCCTTAGACATCGTAATATTTTATGGTGTCTCTTTACTGGGAAGAGGTTTTTGCGCGGCCTAGAAACCTGCTCCAGGGAAAGCGTGCAAATCAGGAGATACTGCCGTCAGGGCCAGCCCTAGAACAGCTCGCTGTTTGGAAAGGCCTTAATTGTTTAGGTAACCCTCGGAAACAATTTAATTCTGGCTGAAGCTCTTTGCACAAATATATCTAAGGAAGACGAGTATCACGACTCTAGTTCGCAATTTTCAAACACTGGCCAATGCTCCAGGCGTATAACAGGAATCTTTCGATCCATCCATTCGACTAATGCAGCATTGCGAGAGAAAGGCACGTGTCATTGTTATAAAGAAAAAAATGTCCGCGTATTTGCTCCTTTCATTGCAAATGTCGACGACAGATGATAGTGGACTGCTGCCCCTGCCAAGTAAATGCCTCCCTTCTTTTTCCCGCTCACCTGTCATGCTGTCCCTCTCCCATCTTGTTCCTCCCAAGATAACCCGCTAGAGGTTTGCGCAAGTCAATGTACATTTACCGCGTTCCACTGCTCCAGGCCGGGTGCCTCGATGCTAGCGCTTCCGTTCGGCGGAGACGTGCTTGAATCGAGGCACCCTGCTCACGCGTTTATAGAACCAGGTTTCCCTACTCCACGTGCGTTACAAGCGGAACGTGTGACCTATCTACTGGAACCTTTCGTTGCTGTTGCCGTATAGTTTCCTAAATGCCCACACGAGCTATAAAAGCACTGTCAACAGCAGGCGACAGTTTTCTGCAATTGATGTAGTATTTTACTGTCTATCGCAAAAACCAAGAGTCCAGAATTTCTTTTAATAAAGGAACAATGCAAATATCGCTTATGTATTGATTTTATGCCTTATATTTGCGTAGTGTCTTGCTCTTGTTCAACAATGCTGAAACGTATTAACATTCACACAGGACTTGGACGTTTAGATATGGCTGTGGGTATATAAAACTATTGCGCATCTTTTATTTCAGTTTGATCGGGAGGCTGAATTGAGTCGCAGACACACATACCAACATACCAAAATTTCTGCTTTGAAGTAATCCAAGAAAGACTATCGTATTTAAAATAAGCTCCCTAAACGGCAAACCCACACCCCGATAACGCGCACACGCTAAATCAGCCTGACGTACCTTCGCACGAGTGGGCGCTGATAGCGTGGATCTTCCATTTGCATAAACCTTTCTCCACCAATGTCGGAAACTGTGCTACATGAGCGTACAACAATGCAAATGCGGACTTCAGAATGCAAAACCGCCGTTTTCAAGGTATATTCTTGCATACAGATGCAAGCCGCGTATCTCACGGAGTGTTAAGGCGGCCCACGCGTTGTATTCTGACATTTTCCTTCAAACCGGCGGTGTTTCGAAGGGACATTAGCGAGTGTGGAATTAACACGGTATTTTTCAGTGTTTTTTAGCAATAATGACGCCATGATCAGCAAACACTGGTGAGATTCTGCAGGAAACGCACTGTACTGCAAACAAAATTGATATTGATGTGCCTGTTGAGAGCGAAACTCTGTTCTTCCCGCCGTGAACGCACGGCGCTGTCACCGATCTAAATCTAACCAAATCCAAATCCCAACCCCAAAAATGTGGCAGAAAGCAGCGCGAAGAGAGTCTCTGACGTGCGAAACATCGTTTATCAGCCCCCGCAAAATCACCCACAAGAAAATGCCAGAGTTCCTTACAAGGCCACAAGGCGCATTGCAGTCTATCACACACACTACAAGGCACTGTAGACCCTTAAGCACATCGTTAAGTAGGCATCGTCCCCACCGGCAAACGGTTGTTCAGGCGTCCCTTGATTTGTTGGCCATTTGGAGCCGTGATCTCGGAGGGTCCTCGGCTGAGCAGTTAATGGTCGATCCATTTTCCGCTCCTCTTTTAGGCTAAGGGCCGTTGTGCGTCGGAGACGCTTGGCTGCACGACGCCGTTTCATCTCCAAGAGTCCCACTTGTGTGTGTGGTCGTCGCTTCCGAGGCCTCACATCAACTTAACCGATGAGTGCCGCAAGATGGGATTTTTAAACTGGTCAACTCTCAGTCATTGACGTCAGCCTATCTGCTCCGGACCAATTCTGAATCACGTTTAACTGATTGCTTCATTACTTGGTTTCAATGGGTACCGCCTATCCTTGAACGCATGCATCGAGTTTAGCCTCTTGCGCTGGAGAAAAATGGGTTCAAGCTCAGCTCCTTCTCTTTTACAAAGAGAAGTGGATAGCGATGCTGTCGGGAAAACCATGCTCGTGTTAAAACACAGGGAGGGAACGGGCGCAGCAACAATAATGCCTTGAACTTAGTTTTCTTTAAGTTTTTGCTTACCGGACGTAAACATTGTGTTCTCGTGCGAGACACCAAGGGATGATTCTCGTGGTTTGGGAACATTCAAGAACAGTCGATTATAATACCTATCATTTTATGTATGAAGCCTCTCCGTACAAGGTCAAGGAGTTTCATGCTCGGCGGAAATGGCTGTCGGCTGGCGTAAAATCGCCCGAGGCGAAACATAAATACATTCGAATTTCGGCGCCGCCTACGTTAACTCTGTAGCAGAGCTCTGTAAAAAGGGAAAGAAACGTGATTGTTCCGAAGGAAGATAGTGAAATAAAAAAATATGCGGCTTCTCCGCAAAGACGATTCTGTTGCATCGAGTTTCGTAGAGAACAATGGCTCCTAATTTTTTGTTCTTAAAGTTCTAACAAAAGAACAATTGCAACAGTTGTATGCACCCATGCTTAGGCCCATTTATTACCCCTTCACTGCGGTCTAATTGGGATGTCCAAACGAATTTCGGCGTACAAATACAATCTTTTGAGCAACCAGTAGTTACAGTCTATTTCAGGGAAGTTTCGATAAAGGAGGAGCTAGAGCCCTTTTTTGTGGGCCTTGTCGATTAAGTTGGCTTTCTCGGGAAGCGTTTTTCCGAACACCGAACACAAATTTACATTATCCTCGCTGTTAACGCCGCGCGAGAGTTCCCTCTCATGATGCTTCCGTCTTCAGAGGTAGCGTTGCCAGCCGTTTCTGATTTTGCGCTCCGCTGTCTGCACGTTGCGGTGGCTGCTATACGCGGCAGGCTGAAACGACTATTTAAAGCGGCTGAGAACTCGTGACGACGAATGCACCGTTTAGGAATGCTTCAGCCGCACAGAAAGGATGGTACGCGTCTTGTTTTTTTTTTCAAGATGTGTGCGCACTGTTTATCCTCAAAGCGCTGTCTCATTAACCGCCCCATAACGGCGGGGTTGTATATGCCCTCCCTTGTTTTGCGGTGTGGCGGTGATGTCTGCCGGCGGCCTGCCAAAAAGATATTTCATAACGGCAGAGAACGCGGGAAGGAAACGCACCGGTTCGGACCGCTGTGTCAGTCACGATGAGCGGCCTTCCTCTGAAAGCACAGAGCAAACCAGCGGCGCAACACAGCAGGTTTAAGGCGTGTTTTAACGAGTTGCACCCATGTCTTGTTCCGGGAAGCACGGCAATACGGTAAACAGGATAAACACCCAGGAACACATTAGCGTTTCCGCGTGCCGAAGGAAGCGATCATTAACTAAAGCTCCCCCACAACCGCCGACGCTTAGCAGGCGACGCTTGTTTCCGCCGGAAGTCTGAAAAAGTAGGCGTCCATTAGCAGGATCTCTGCTTCGTGACGCAGATGAGAAAATCAACGAAGTACATGGGTTAAAATAGCGGTGTCCGTAAACACGCAGGGAAGGGTGGGAAAGGCGCGACAAACATTGCAACGAAAGTGTAAGCTTTCAGCAGCACTTAAAAGAATTCTACTTGGCACTGATGACGTTGGCCACCCTACCTAACCACAGCGCTTGCTCGTTTAGTGCGCTCAAAACGCCTTCCAGCCCCCTGCGAAAGGCCACCCAAGTGATTTGTAAACATTGCGGGATTACTTGTGCAAATTGTATTCTGGAGTCTCTCGGCAATGTTTCGACCATTCTCAGTGCGTTTACGCGACTTTATTCAGATGAAAAATCAAATCGAAAGTGTTGTCCTTCTTTCTTAATTCTCTTTGCCGATTTCCCTGTACTCGAGATGGCTTGGTCTAACCGTGCTACTATCCGACAGAGTCAATAAGGGGTCGCTGACGGGTCTTCGCAATTCGTTTGCTCAGTTGAAATTAAGCCACGACACAATTTCTGCCGGGCATAATGCGCCTTTAGATTCTTAGTTTGTAGACTGTATCAAGCTTAGTAAACCTAGGAAGTGAACGTAGCTCCACACCAGCGGATATGCGACGCTTCATCGACGGGTACGCTAGTAGAACGCCAAAGGCCATTAAAAGGCGAGGAAAGGGTCCGCGAATTTATTATAGCTACAAAGAAATGAAAATCAAGCCACACTTTTACTGTGAAGCGTAAAACCAAGGTGCGCGACGCAGTTTTTTGCGATGGATGAACTAGCACAGCGGTCCGAGGCACGAACACACATTTTCGGTCGCTTTTGCTGCCTAAGGAAAACTGTCGCTAGAGATGAGATATTCGTAGGAATTTAGCGGACGCTTACAGGGCAACCGTTATTTAAGAAATTGACATCTAAGCTGCTTGGAATGTCGAGAATAAAAATAAACAGGATATACGATATATACTTGCTATTTCCGTCCCTGATAGCCCTGTTGCTACGGCTGCGTTGTCTGAGCAACTGGGTGCACTTCTTCGCAAGAACCAAGTTCCAGTCACCGATAGGACTAAAGTTTTAGTTGATTGGTTTTTGTACTTAGGTGAGGTTTTCTATACTGAGTTCACCAATTTGCGCTACAACCTTCATTGCTCCATGCGTGAGTTTGCAGAAGGCAGAAAGACACATACCATCAAAAAGAAGAGACTAATCTGTGGAATACAAAACACCTCGAACTGGTTTAGGGGCCTTTTGGCGATTGCTAGCTTGCTAATTTGAGACAATGCCCCAGCTGGGCACGCATTAGGAGAACTTTTCCGTCCCGGCTGTGCTTGCTTTGTGAAAGGACAATTTTTTAGGGGCGAAGCTCCTAAAGCCATGGGTCTGGCCATCCCTTGTGTCTCGTGGTACGTGACCGCCGCATGCTTTCGGAGATGTCGCAAAGTGGGCCGCGTTGCACGCGCAAGAACCGGCTGCAACCGGCAGCGCAAACTCGGCACCGGGAGCGCGAGCTTGTCTGTGTTCGCCAACGGAGGCGCGAGTGCACGTGCACTGCGAGGGGGAGATCACGCAAGAGATCACGCCACGAACGCAGGCAGTTGTTCTCGGAGATCGAACGAGACGCAAGGACCTTTGCTCGTTTCCTCTCGTCTTGTTCGGGCACAAGTTCGCCTTAAATAAAAGTTCTTTCTTTACCGTTGTGTCCCATCCTACGTGACAAATTGTGGTGGAGGTTCGGGGTAGTCCTCGATGGCGCGGGCTCTTTCACCAGGTCTGGGCCTGGGAGCATTGACTCCGAAAATAAAAGTTGATTTGTACAATGTACGCACACAGTCTTACGTCTTTCTTAATGATGTAATGGGCCAACTTTCACGGGAGAGTTACGGTTACCGATGATCTCCCCCTCTCGAGCTTCGCCCCACTTATCATCATTCATTCCGTAGATATGGCGTGATATTTTTTTTTGCATTTCCTACACTGTTGTAATTCTACTGGGATACTAAGAACTTTTTTTTTTTTCAAATGGAGATAGAAATCCCCCCCCCTCTCCCAAACAGCCATCCAGGGTGCAAGTGCATTAACTTCAAATTGGCTGTGAGTCTCGTCGTGTAAGATAAACTGCCTGGCAAGACAGCGTAAATGTTTTTTAGGTCTCTATTGCAATCGAATCATGGTAGTATATTCTGGTGCCGCTTCAACCCTAGAATTTAGTTTTTCTGGTGTGATCATGAAGAACTTGCTCCGTGTCAAGGCACCCTTGAGACTGCTTAGTTGCGCTTTTTTGAGTTCCTCTACATGGCTAAATAAATAAAACGCGGGAAATCATTTCATTTAGGCGGGCAATAAAAATCAAAGTACGAGTAAAACGGCAGAATTGTACTTTTTTTGCTGAAGTTGAGATTACGACTCTTATAAAAGCTGCTTTCATGACCCCGGGAGCAAACCAGCTTTGGCAGCACCTCTTTAGGTGCCCTGGAAAATGTGTTGTTTAGAGGATGTCTTAGAAACCCACCGGCGGCCGTTTTCAAATGCTGGAAACAACCCAAAAGCGGCAGGGCAATAGCTGCTTCCATTTGCGGGGAACTGGCCGATCGTTTACGCACTCTGTGCGACCTAAAGGAAATAGAATTGACAAGATTGCATCAGCTCGCTTTGATAGCACTTATTTCACGGGCTACCCGAGCTTTTTCCTTTCGTTCAATGGTCATCATCCGTACTTCGAAACATGGTTGGCCGGTTCTGCAGAGGTGGAACATTTTGGAAAGAAAGGCTTATTCTAGTGCAACCGCGGCTTTTCAACCCAGCCTGCATCGCGAAGAAAGCTCAGCATGTAATATCGCCGCAACACTTAATCCCGCTTTCCCACAAAGTGAAACTGATTCAGCATCTGGCAATGGCAGTCTGATGCTTGTCCAAGTACCGCTCCAGAAAGGTTCTGAGAGCTTCAAGAAAAAGTTGCGTCCCGACAAATCCATTTACTTCTGTACAGGGAGTATTGCGTGTACCTCTTGAGAGTGAGAAAAAAATACGCCTACCAGAAATAAACACTGCCATCGGCAACCATTCTGAAGCGTTCTGACGGTGCACTTGAAAATCATAGCCCATTTTGGAGGCGAAAGCATGAGGTCACCCATTCTACGAAAAAACCCTCCTTTGTCGTTGTAGTAGTGGGTGACGGGTCATGAATATGTCCACCGTTGTATACGGTAAGTAAAAAACGCAGGTTTACGTGGATGGAAATTGAACCCGGGTGTCCACAGTACAACCAAGAGAAGGATAGATGTTTAAGGAGTAGAAGAAAAACGCAGAGTGGTCCGCCTGTCGTGTAGGCTCTGGCCTGCTACTCTGTGTGAGGGAGTGGGAAAAGGAGAAGAGCATAGGTGGCGGGTGACAGGTACTACTATCAAGATAGAAGCGACGGTATTCGGAAGGATACTGTAGAATGGCGCCCCTAGCGGCGCTTCCGTGAAACTTAATACAGGGGAAACACAGAAAGTGACACAGGCTAACGGACATGGCTGAAGAAATCCCGGAGTTTTCTGCAGGTCAGTGAATGACGACACACTTCGTAACACATGGTGATTCTACACGGCTGTTATGCGTAGAAAAGTTTATTAGGTTGTTTTAATGCGCTTCGTCTAAGAGAGGCTCTGGCACGCAGTGAAGTCTCTGGGACTTGTGCTTTATGTGACCACAACCGGTCAGGACCCATGCAAGCGCATGCAGACCCGCCGCGGTGCGACCAGAACAGTGACGTCATGAGTGTCCTCCTGTCATGGCGGCCGTCTGAGTGGTCGTTTTGTAAAAAACCGAGACTGACGGGAATAAACGAGGCTATGCATAATTATTTACGCTGCGGTTGACCACCCAACATGTCATTGCATGATTACAGGGTCTCTAGGCAACCATAGCAGCGAAAGAACATGACGCGAAAATCTTGCATCAGTACTTCTTTAAACTTACCGTCGTGGGATGACACCAGCCGCGTAGCGGTTCCAAACATTACCTGTCCAAGTTTATCAACTACATTTCAGCCCACGGGAAATTTATGATCAAGCCCTCTTCGCCCTATCAAACATTGCGCCTTTCTAATATCAACGCACGCAGCCTTATTATTGAAGTCGTTGAAATAAAATCCACTTTATTGGCGCACTCTCCCCATATGACGGTCTTAACGTAAACTTGTCTGCACAAATGTACCGGTATGGCCGCTCAGACTGTTGCCTCAACTGTCGTAATGACTTTAAAGGATGACGTCATTTCATGTCTCAGCCAGCCGAACTGTGTGACACGCCGTTTTTTTACTTCCAAAGATCAGGTATGGCTTTTGCGTCGGTAGCCTTAACATAGCCTAACACTGAAATTGTTCCTCAACTATTTGAAATATATAGAAGGAGCAGGTAGAGGAGTGGCGGAGTTGTCTCCATTATTTAAAGTAGTGACATGAGAGTTACTCTTTTAAAGCAAATAGATGACCACAAAAACCTATGTTTGAAATTAAACGTGTTGGTAAATTCTATTATTTTAGTACCAGCCTACCGCTCTCCGAATTCGGGTGTTGATATTTTGTCTAAAACCTACGATTTCTGTGTCGAATATTCAGGAAGCCCTCTAATGCGAAGAGGGGTTTTAATATAAGCAACATTAATTGGTCCAAATTAGGTTCTCCGTCCTCAAGTGATACGTTTATTCTCGATATAACGCTGGCATGCGACCTTGACCAATCAGCGAATGTGCCGATAATGGTGAAGAAGCACACACAACTTTTTTCATATAAATGCCTTACTAGTTATGAGATTTAATGCGTCGACGATACACAGGCGATTAGGCACGCCGTATACGGTGGAGAGCTCCAGGTTAATTTTGACCACCTGGGGATCTTTTACCCGTGTGGATATCTTGAACACACGGGCGTTTTTGCTTTTTGCCTCTAACAGAAAAGAGGCCGCCGCAGCCGGGAATCGAACCCGCATCCTCTAGCTTAGCAGCACAACGCCGCAAATGCCTCACTGACCTACAGGTCCACGCAGAAGAAAACGGAGCACGGGAGCGGTGGCCGCATTGCATCGGCGCAGCGTAGAGCCCCCACGGCAACCAAGTAGCAGCGTTGTGCGCGTACGTAGCATCGCCCCCGCCGCTCTACCTGATGCGTAATCGCCGCATATCATACAGGGAATGACAGCTTCGAATGGGCAGCGCTGGGCTATACAAAGGCGCTGTTCACATGGCGCTCGCAGCTGGCAGCGGTTAGCGAATCCGCTGCTCTTAGGTTTTTGTTGCGCTACGTAAAGCGCAACCATGAAATCTCTTGGCCGCGGGCACAAGCGGAATATTATTTTAAATAACAATAATTACCACAAAGAATCACAAGTCTGGGGTGCTTTTATGTATTCTTCAGGAACATTTTGCTGTCGTATTATAATTTCGTGCTTTGTGTTGGTGCGACCTGAGAAACCAGACAGGCCGGCCATATTCTGCCCCTTTAGTAGGACTTTCATGGGTGTACTTTACGGAGTGCGACAAGGCATGTTTCCGAGTGTGCGTGGTTTCCTCGAACCTAGCAGCGGCGGATTCGGTAACCGCTGCTGGCTGCAAGCGGCAATGTAACCAGCGCCAATGTAAAGCGCTGCTTTTTGGAATATTCATGCCCGGCCTGACACTCCATCGGAGAGGCGATTAAACATATCAAGTAGGGCGGCGGGCCAGTGCAAGCGTACCCGCACAACGGCGCTCCTTGGTTCCCGACGGCGCTCCTATGCGGCGCAGCGATTCAATTCGGCAACCGCCCCCGTGCTCCGTTTACGTTTGAGCATGGCCTCCGCGATCACCCCGCGCGCGTTTTGCTCCGGCTGTCCCAATCGGCCGGAGACAGCGTAAGTTGAAAAGGGGGCGTGGCCCCGTCTATCGCCGCACCGCGGCGCTCGCCACCTATGCATCAACTGTTGCGCTGCAGCTTGGCGCAAGCGAGAAAACGCGCGTTTTTGCAGCTTGCGGTCAAATTGAGTCGAGCAACCAGCTTTAAAATGACAAGTACGAGACAATAACCAACAAATTAATTATGGTTAACTTAGTAATATGAGGTGCGCAAGTACAGTTTAAGCAGCAATCATACGAACGAAGCGCAGTCGGTTCTGGCACTCTTTGCTGCGGTTTCGCGTACTTATTTTTATTTTTGATATTTGTCGATGTGTATTCACACGCGGTGCCCTTGACGTCCTCACCCAACATTCTTTACAAGAGTGGCGCCTTGCATAAGCATCTGTCGCATAAAGCAATATTGTCGCGAAGCCAGAGACGACGCAGTTGTCTTCAAAGAAAACGAGTTTATTGGAGCGAACTACTGCTCCCCTAACAACTCAAACAATACAGGCGGTGAAGCAGCAGTCAACAAAGTGACGTGTGAAAGCGAGCGCGACGATTCGAATTAAAACCGCGGCGTCTGCTCTGCAGGCTTATATCTTTCGGCGCGAGTGTTTCTTGAACCGTCGATTTACGTCCAGAACAAAGAAGATTATTCTAGGCTGTTCACGTTAGTTCGGAATGTTCTCCCTCGAAAGAGATAACACAGGCGGCATAGAAAAAAAGAATAGAACACGCGCTTCCCTTGGCACACAGATAACACAGACTGGCGCAGCCGGCCGGTAAAAGCAAAACATATATAACAAATCAAATGCATGGTTTGCGGGATTACCCCCTCTCTAAGAGTGCATCGACCCGATAATAACATAAGCCACAGTCTGAACAAATAAAAATAAAATCCGTCATCGTGCGTACAAAGGTGTTAAGCGAACAACGTGGACGACTTCGGGTCGCGTGCGTAGTCGTGATATTCCGGAATCACCATCGGGGATCACCTCGTAGGTACGGTGGCCAACACGTTGTAGAATCTGGTAGGGTCCGAAATACAGTCGTAGAAGTTTTTCACTTTGTCCACGTCGTCGGATGGGACTCCAAACCCACACACGATCTCCTGCACGGTACTCGGCGTCTCGGCGTCGGAGGTTGTAGCGTCTCGCATCTACCAGCTGCTGGTCCGTTGTGAGAACTCGAGCGAGCTGTCGGGCCTCCTCCGCACGCTGAAGGTATCCTTGGACGTCGGCGTTGAGGTCGTCTTCTTCTACGTGGGGAAGCATGGCGTCAAGCATCGTAGTCGGCCGTCTTCCGTAGACAAGCTCGAACGGTGTCATCTGTGTGGTTTACTGGATAGCCGTGTTGCACGCAAACGTGACATACGGAAGGACTTCGTCCCAAGTCTTATGTTGAACGTCGACGTACATAAAGAGCATATCCGCCATTGTCTTGTTCAGGCGTTCCGTTAGTTCGTACATTTGGGGGTGGTACGCCGTAGTTCTTCGGTGATCCGTGTTGCTGTAGCGTAAGGTTCCTTGCATAATCTCCGCAGTGAAGGCCGTTCCGCGGTCCGTGATTAGGACTTCAGGGGCTCCATGTCGCAGCACAATTTGGTCTATGAAGAACTTGGCGACTGTTTGTGCAGTCCCCCTCGGAAGAGCGGCGGTCTCTGCGTAGCGTGTAATGTAGTCTGTCGCTACGACAATCCACTTCTGTGATCGTGACGTAGGGAACGGGTCTAGAAGGTCCATTCCGATCTGTTGAAATGGCCTCGACAGTACGGCGATCGGTTGCAGTATTCCGGCGGGTCTTGTAGGCGCCATTTTTCGTCGCTGGCAGTCACGGCAACTCCGAACGTAGTGGGTGACGCCCGATGCAAGGTGGGGCCAGAACTACTTCGCCTTGCGTTTTGCAATAGTGCGAGCTGTTCCGAGATGTCCGGAAGACGGGTCGTCGTGGCACGCTTCCAAAATTTCGTCACGATGGTCTGCGGGGATTACAAGTAGATAATTCCTTCTCGTTCCGGGGCTAAAATTCTTCTTCACGAGGACGGAATTTTAGATTGTGAATGCTGGTAAGTTCCTCTTGAACGCCCTAGGCACGGCGACGTTGCGTCCTTCGAGGTAGTCGATCATGATGCGCAGGTCGGCGTTAGCACGCTGCTTGGCGGCTAGGTCGCTCTCTGTCACGACTCCGAAGAATGCACCGTCATCATCAGTGTCTTGTGGTGGTGGATCGACGAGGGCGCGGGACAGGCAGTCGGCGTCGGAGTGTTTCGTGTCGGATTTGTAGACTACTGTAACGTCGAACTCTTGCAGGCGCAAGTAGACGCAAGCATACTACCGGCGCTTCGTCGCAAACTTCGCACACATTGCTGAGCCAGTCCAACAAGAGCCAGCCTCCGCCGGCAAGGTTTACCACCCGAGCTCGATCTATTACCAGAGAAAGCGAAGAAGAAAGACGTTGCAACCAGCACCATGGTCAACCAAGCCAATCCTCCCATCGTTCTGCAGCAACCTCGGGAGCCCCCATCATTCCGACGGTCCCCTGGTGAAGACCTGGAACAGTGGCTGGAGAAGCTGGAGCGCGTCCGAAGTTTCAACCGATGGCATGATGAAAAACACTGAGTCAAGTGTTTTTCTACCTCGGAGACTCGACTCAATTCTGGTTTGAAAATCCCGAGAGCTCGCTAACATCATGGAGCATGTTAAAAGCAGAATTTTTGAAAACATTCACAACTGTTGTACGGAAAGAACGAGCGGAGGTGTTGTTGCACACGCGAACCCAACACCCTAACGAACGTGTTGTGGTGTTCGTTGAGGAGATTAAGATGCTGTTCCGACGAACTGACCCAGAAATGGCGGAAGAGAAGAAGCTGCGCTTTCTTATGCGGGGCGTAAAGCACGAGCTCTTCGCTGGTCTAATTCGCAGCCCCCTAAGAACCGTCGCTGATTTCGTGACCGAGACTGCCTCTGAGAAGACAACGACAACAAAGACCGTCAACACGCCCGACCGTCAACACGCACAAGCCGAGATGCGACGGCCTGACGCACCCGGAACTCGTGGAAGGCGGCGTCCGACGTCCAGTTGTTCATCGACGGCTTTGACGTAGTCGCCCTCATCGACACGGGAGCCGACTACTCGGTAATGAGCGGGTAATTCGCGTCTAAGCTGAAGAAAGTTACGAGAAGATTGGACGCACCACACGTACGCACAGCAGGAGGCCACCTCGTGACGCCAAGTGGAACGTGCACATCGCGCGTCACTATAGACGGCACGACATACCCAGCGGCATTCGTCATTTTGCCTAACTGCTCCCGCGACGTAATTCCCGGAATGTACTTTTCGACGGACAACGGCGCAATAATCGATCTGCAGACCAAGTCGATAACTTTTTCCTCCGATCACTTCATGACGCCGGAATCGAACCCCGAACACCGTGCAGCTGTAAGGATCGCCGATGATCATGTGACCCTGCCAACCCGCGCAAGCTTGATGATCACCGTCTACTGTGAAGGTGCTGCTGCTGACGTCGACGCTATCGTGGAGAGTGACCAAAGGTTGCTTCTAGACCGCGGTGTGTCTGTCGCAAGAGGCATTGCGCGGTTTAAGCAGCGCAAATCTCACGTTTTGGTCACCAATTTCACCGAGGAGTACCATCGTTTAAACAATGGCGCTGCAATTGCGTTCCTCGAGGAAACGCAACCAGCAAGTGACGTGATCGAAGTCACCGACTTTGATCGTGCACCCGACGATACCTTCAAGCTTCCGCATCCCTTCGACGTGAATCCGGCGCTACCGCAAGAAGAAAGGAACAAGTTATTGGTTCGCTGCGTCGCTACAGCGAGTGTTTTTCGTCGAACTCAAAGTTACGTCATACACCTCTAGCGAAGCACTGGATAATAACCGAGGACGGAGCCCGACCTACCCGACAGTCACCGTACCCCGTCTCTTCACACGAGCGCGAAGCCATCCGGACTCAAGTCGACGACATGCTCAACGACGACATTATACAGCCATCGAAAAGTCTGTGGGCTGCGCCGGTCGTACTCATGAAGAAAAAAGACGGCACGCTGAGGTTCTGCGTTGATAACCGGCGATTGAACAAGATCACCAAAAAGGACGTGTACCCCGCACCTCTATCAGATGTCACGAAGCCAGAGACGACGCAGTTGTCTTCAAACAAAACGAGTTTATTGGAGCGAACTTGTGCTCCCCTAACAACTCAAAGAATACGCAGGCGGCGAAGCAGCAGTCAACAAAGTGTCGTGTGAAAGCGAGCGCGACGATTCGAATTAAAACCGCGGCGTCTGCTCTGCAGGCTTTTATCTTTCGGCGCGAGGGTTTCTCGAACCGTCGATTTACATCCAGAACAAAGAAGATTATTCTAGGCTGTTCACGTTAGTTCGGAATGCTCTCCCTGCAAAAGAGATAACACAGGCGGCATATAAAGAAAGAATGGAACACGCGCTTCCCTTGGCACACAGATAACAGAGACCGGCGCAGCCGGGCGGTAAAAGCAAAACATAAATAAACAAATCAAATGCATGGTTCGCAGCAATATTAAGATTGTTTCTGATTGAATGTGTGCATTTCACAATAGATGTGTTGCCGCAGCTTTTAAGGCCGGCTTAGAAAATAAGGCCGGCTTAGAAACCAATCGTGATACATTCAGACACCACCGTCCATTGCAATTCAGTGCCAGTGAGTATTTGCGAGGTTTTAGTAAGCGCTTTGCGAACTAATACAGCGTGCATTTGCGCGGCAGTTAAGAAAAGCTTATTATCGTCTGTAAAAACTACACGATACATCGTAGCATACAGAGCTTCATATTTATCGCGGGATGTACGACTTATTATTTGTGTGTGTTTGCAATTGATAATGCTTTTTGCTTGTATACCTGTGCGTGCAGATGGCTCAGCTAGATTGGTGGTTCCATATAAATACAACGTGTAAATGTGCTAATCCCGCTATTTTTTTTTATTTTGTAAGATCACTTTTAAAATTTATTTTTATTTTTGTTGTCTTTTCTGTTTTCAAGTTTCATTCAATTAATTGGGTTCATTTACGCTAGTCTGATGATAATATCTTATCGTCCAATTAAGCACTTCTATGCGAAGGCAGACGTTTACGCGGTTGGTCGTTTTCGCGATATTTTTGCACGCGTTTCGCTAGTTTTTTTTTCAGTGCTTTTTTTATATTTTTGTCTTTCCTTTTTTGGAGAAGGTGTATGAATGCGCAATGTTTTATTTTGTAAGCTAGCTTTTATAATTTATTTCCTGCTTTTGGTTCTTTTAAGATTACGTGCGACCAATAGTCTCCGTTCACACTATTATAACGATTAATTATACATGTTATTTCCGCCAATCATACATTTTTTTGCGCACATGCAGGGCGTCAATACACTTTAGTCAGTTTTTATGACTTGTTATTCTTTTTTCCGTCGTTAATTTTTGTCAGAGCTTTTTATTATTTTCTTCGCTTTGCACGGGAGATGTTAGAACTCATGTTTTTGTATTTCTAAGTTCATTTTTATCATTTCACTAGGTTCTGTATTTTCTGTTTTTAAGATTCCGTTCGATCAATGATCTCGATTCACGCTAATATGCATTTCTGCGGAAATGCAGGGCGTTCAAGGTTCGTCTGTTAGCGCGAATTTTTTATTCACGTTTTTGTCATTATTTTCGATACTCCTTTATTCTTGTGCGTTTTGTGGAAGAGCTGTATAAGATTTATATTTTTGAATTTTTTACTATCACTTCTAGATTTCTTATTTGTCTACTTTGTGTATTTTTTTTTTACGTACGTTCGACTAATTATCTTTATTCACGCTTTGTAGCGATCAATTATATTAACTCCGCCAGTATACAAATGCAGGGATGCACATTTGGTGCCGTACGTAGGGTACTCGACGGTTGGTACGTTCGCTCTAGAATCAGCCAACAACAATAGGCTTCTGTTTTTGTAAATGCGATTGTATGTCTCATGGCATAAAACGTATATTACAGTTATATGTTGGCTTTCGCTCGGCGGAAGAGCGCGAGAGAGCAGTGTTGGGGTCCTTTTATGAATCAATGAAGATCGGGGGCTCGACCTGCAAGGCCGGAGGCCTGTGCCTCGAAGGTGTCGAGTTCTCGCCTGTTCCAGTGAATGACATATCCATTACAGGTGTTCTGTGTCAGAATCTTCGGCAGGAGCTGAGCAGAAATGCGGCCAATAAACTCGCAAATACAATCGTGCCAAGACCAGAAAAACTACAGCGTTGACATGCCGCTGAGTGCCGCAAGAACAGCGGCCCAACGGGCTGAACGATGCATTTGATGATGATGATGATGATGATTAGTGGCTTTCCCTTTGAATCGGGGCGTCGGTTGTCAGCAACCGACTTGCCTGTTTTATTACGTTTACTTGCCCTACTCCCAGCTAACCTATACATTTGCTTCCTCCCTCCCATCTCTCCCTCTTTTCTCTTTTAAGCTCATCGCCCCCACCACCGCTTTTTTTCTCCCCTCTCTGTTCTAAATTCTCATTCGTATGATTACTCTGCCTGCGTACCCATCCTTTCCATCCTTTTCCTCCACCACCACTTCAGTCGCCTCTTCGTCACCTCTATGGCCTTGAAGTTGAGGTTCCCCCTCGCCCCAAATCCCAAAGCCTCCGCCAGCGTCGTTTCCCCCTCACCCTGCGGTGGCCGTATCTCTGTGCAGCTCCTGACAATATGTTCTATAGTTTCCCGATCACTGCCGCAGCATGCACACGTTTCATCCTGCTGCCTGTAGCCACCCGTGTATGCCCGGGTTCTCAGGCACCATGCCCGTGCCTCGAAGAGCACGCACTGCCTCTTGTATTGCCGTAGAATCCCTCCTTCCTAATTTCCCGTTTCTCTGCCCTATAAGTCTCCAGGGTTTTTTTCGCTTCCATTCTCAGTGCCCACTTCGTCGCCTATGCTGCCTTTACCTGCTTTTTAACTGTTGTGTAAACCCCGCTTTCCCTTACCGACTTTCCGTACCGCTTGGTCAGCGAAAGTTAATTGGCGAAAGTTAATTCTGGTACCATGACCCCTTTCCAGACTCCCCTTACCACCTCGTATTTGCTGTATCCCCAGAGGGCTCTATGCTTCATTATAGCCGCGTTCCGTCTTCCTTTCGTCTTAAGGTGAGCCTCATGCGCCTGCGTGTAATCTTCGCTGTTGTTCAGCCATACTCCTAAATATTTATACTCTTTCACCAATGGTATGTCTATTTGCTGTACTGATACTGTTTTAAGAGGCAAATACACCAACCAAGGGCGTTTATTCAAAGCGGTCCCAACGTTTCGGAGCCAACTCGGCTCCTTCATCAGGGGTGACTATGTACGAGAGAGAGAGAGAAACACTTTTATTGAGTCCTGTGGTCAGCGGTACGTGGTGGCCGCCGGTTGAAGCCTGGCGGCGACGGTGGCAGCTCTTGTGACCAGGTGTGTTTGCAAGTCCAGGTCCGAGCTGCCCAGCGCACGCTCCCACTGCTCATCACTATTTACATACGGGAAGGGGTCTTGGGGGCATGCCCACATAGAGTGGACAAGTGTTGCGGGGGCGCCACAAAGGAGGCAATTCGGTGAGGGATACTGATCGGGGTACATTCGATGGAGTACTGCCCGGCAAAAGAGGGTATTAGTTTGCAGGAGTCGCCAGAGGCGTTCCTGATAGTTGGTGAGCCATGTACGACAAGAAGCAGCGGTTATATAGTATAGTTGGTGTATTTGCCTCTTAAAGTTTAACCCAACCAGACAGAGTTCTGTCGAAGATGTTCACATTCATGATACTGTTTTCTGTTCCTCGCCGTCATTAAAGACCATGATCCCCGATTTTTCTCTGCTAAAGGATAGCCCTAGGTGCGTCGCTTCTTCACCGCATATATCCATCAAACCCTGCATACCTATCCGGTTGTCCGCCATCAGCAATACAGTCAAACCCGTTTATAGCGAATTGCAATATGCACCGCGATTAGTTCGAGATATCCAATAGTTCGATTTAGCCGAACCCGCCAATAACGCACTTATCGTTACAAGTTCGCAATCCGCGGGAGTCCCCCTCCTCCTCCTAAAACCCCCATCCCCGCCTGCAAAAACGAACACAGTAAAGTAGCCGTTACGATACCCCAAAATATTTCATTTATTGCAAGTATTAAAGCTACTTTCCGCCTGAACTGCCTACTTTGCAAAGAAAAAACGGGTGATTTTTGTTTTCACGTTCGTTTTGGCGGCTTCAACTAGCATAGTATTTCTCTACACGAAACATTATTTGCACCAGTTCGAGTCTGCGTCCTCCAAAATCTAAGAAGCATTGGCGGAGCACATTGACTGCCTAAAGCGCTTCATTATAAGCGTCGGACGGCTTTCACTCGCGACATCTTCGGGAATGTGGGGGAGCTCTTCCCACAGTTCACCGATGCTGCTGTCTTGGTCCGGACTCGCTGACTGCGCGGGTTCTGTCGTGAGTCCCGCGCGTCGGAAACAGTTGCGGAAAGTTTCGGGCGTCATGTCGCTCCGTGCGAGGCGCAATGTCTAAGTCGCAACTCTTGCTCCGTGGTCGCGGCCTATCCACATCTGAATCGCCGCTCCGAGACCATGCATTTCAGCGGCCATTCTAGGCGCGCAGAGTTCGATATATGGGATGTGAACTTCGTTAAAAGGAACATGTTTCCCATGTATTTCCGTAACAGAATTATTTTTGTTCGATATATAGCATAATTCACTCTATCCGGGTTCGTTATAGCCGGGTTTAACTGTATGTCGTCTGCATACATTAGTCCCGGAACCCGTTGTTCCACCACCTGCCCGTTTTTCATGTAGGATAAGTCAATCCCCATCGTGCTGACTTCCAGCTTCCTTTCTAACCCCGCCATGTAGATCATGAACAGCAGCGCAGAGAGAGGACATTCTTGTTTCAAACCCTTGTAGGTGTATACAGGCCTATTGTATGTTACCCCCTCCCACACTATTTGCCCTTGGTTCTCCCGGTATAGCTCCCTGAGTAAGCTAATGAATTCTGCCCCAACTCCATCGTCCTCCATGATACGCCAAAGCCGCTCCCTGTCTGCATTATCATACGCCGCTTTAATGTCCAGAACGGCTAACCACAAAGGTCGGTTTTGCATCTTCGCCACCTCTTTGCATTGGCTTACCACGAATAAGTTGTCGTATAGTCTTCTGTCCTTTCGAAACCCATTTTGAAGCTCCTCTAATATCCTACTTTCTTCCACCCACTGCTCTAGTTCGAACTTCACTGCCTGCATTGCTAACCTGTACAGCACTGACGTGACGGTTACTGGCCTATACGAGCTTGGGTTTGTCCTGACTCCGTTTCCCTTGTACACTAAGTTCATCCTGCTCATTTGACACGTTGCCGGTATTGCCTTTTCTTCTATCCTTGTTGTGATGGCTTGCAGTAGCTTTTCCTTTCTCTTTGATCCTAACTGATCAATCAACTCCATCGGTGTCCCATCCGTGCCTACCGCGGTATTTTTGGGGACCATTTCCTCTGCTCTTTTCCATTTCAGCTTGTCCCCATCTATCTCCAGACATTCGGGTCTACCCGCCGCGACATCTCTGTGTCGATGCGGGACGTCTTCATCAACCTTACCGAACTTCTCCGTGATGATTTTGTGTAGGTATGCCAATGCTTCCCCTCCTTTGAGCATCTGCCCCTGCTCGTTTTCTATAGTACCGCCTTCTGTGGGACTCCTACGTTTCCCTAATGCCTGCACATGGTTCCAAAACCTTTTCGGTGCGTCTCTACCCCTTCCTCGTATTTGCACTACCCATCGCTCCCTGTCCCCCTTTATTTTCGCCTGCACTAATTGCTGCACTTCCTGTTTCATTTGCTTATACTGCTCCCATTTTAGGTCCACCTCCTCCTGATGTCTCCCTATCCTCTTGGCCTGCCTGTGCTCCCTAGACGCCTGTTTACGCATCTCTATCGCCGCCTTGATTTCTGTGTTCCACCAGCTTTTGGCGTTTTTTTTCCTCTCCATCGATTGGCGCCCTCTGCCTTGACTATTTTTTCGTGCATAGTCTTGATGAGCCTGTCATATTCCCATTCTTCTCCATGCTTTTTTTCTATGTCAGCCTCTATGCTTTTGGCTATAACCGCAATTTGTTTGCTGTTTAACTTTGTGTGCTGCCCCGGACGACCCCTTTTTCGCCCCCCAGTTTCCCAAAACTCAGGTTTATGCGCTTGTGGTCACTTCCCAGACTGTGGTGCCCTTCCTCATCTATGGTCATTCCGTCCAACTATTCATAAAGTCCCTGTGAAATAAGGCAGTAGTCAATACTCGACTGCCTCCTACCACACTCCCACGTTATTTGACCCTCGCATTTTTGTTCCCTATTTACTATGATCAGCTTCTGGTACTCACACATATCTAGCATTATATTTCCGTTGAAGTCTGTGTACCCGTCTAGGTCTTCAATGTGGCCGTTCATGTCCCCTACCAATAGTACCTCCCCGGAGCGCTTCAAATCTTCGATGTCCTTTTTTAGTCACGCCACCAGTTTTTCGTTTTGTTCTTTGCTATCATTGCCCGTCCACAGGTAAGACACCCCTAAAGTCATCTCCCTACCCTCCACTATCCCGTTCATCCACACATGTTCTTTACAGTCTTCCTTCACTCTCTTCCAATTAGCCCCCTGCCGTATAAGCATACCTACTCCTCCGCCTTTTCACAACCCAGCCGTCCTGTTACAACCTTCCCATACATACTCTCCGATTACCGGAGGTTCCTCCAAGTCCCGTAGGTGCATCTCGGTCACAGCGTATACCTGGATATCTTCCTCTTCTAGCTGCTTAGTAATCTCCATCCACTTCTGTCTTTTCCTGCCACCCTGCATGTTTATATACGCGATATTCAGTTTCCCCCTCTCTTCTTTACACGCCGTCGTCGTCCCTTTCGTTTGCCTGCACCGACCCCGCTATCTCCATTTGCTCCTTGCATTTGTCTACGCCATCTTCCCAAAGGCCTGTGGATCCCCTAAATACCACAGTTCTCGCCACGTGTCGTCTTCCGAAGGCTGCTCCCACCTTCCCATTGAAATGCGCTCCGCCACGCTGGAACGCCCTTTTCCGGCCCACCCATCGGACATCCGTGTTGATGTCTACGACAGCGAAACTCAGCTCCTTGCCCAGCTCCCGTATGTCTCGGTTTACCGCTACAACTTCCCTTTCCACATGCACCCGCTCCCAATTATCTCTGGTACTATGCTCACGATGACCTGCACATGTGGGCCCACCGCCCGAAGTTCCTTCACCCCCTTTTCTAGCTGCTTGCGCACTCCCGCGCCCCTTCCCTGCAGAACGTCATTGGTTCCTCCTGCGATAATCACTAGGTTCTGCCCCTGCATATTTTCCCACATTTTATCCTTTGCTTTTTCTAACACTACCCTGATCGCCTGCCCCGGGAACACGCCAACCTGCACTCCCTCGTCCTCTCTCACCCGGCCTCTAATCTCCATTTCTGAGTACCGCATGTCGGAGTCCCCCGCCACGATCACCATGCGCCTTTCTTCCTTTTCCGGGCGGCCCCCCGGCGCGGCCACCTGCTCCCGCACCGGCTGAGTCAGCGCCAGTCGGGATCGTCTTCCGGCGTGGCGTCTTTGTCCTCCTCCTTTCCCTTCTCGGGGTCAAGCACTGCCGACACATCTGCCTCGTTACCTGCTTCATTGTCGGGATGTCACCCTTCGTCGCCAGTTTGACCTCCATTTGCGCCAACCTCGCTTCGAGTGCCTTCCTCTGCCCATGTTATTCCTTCAACTCCTCCTGTAGCTCACCTACCAGAACTCTGACATGCTCCTTTTCTTCCTCGAGCCGGTCGAGGCGCAACGCTAGCACACACACTCTGCACCTGAAATCCTGCCCTTCCGCGTCCTCGACCGACTCGAATCTCGTCTCCTCGAGTGGGTATTCGTGCTCGCACCCCGTGCACACCACTCCCGGCTTCTTCCTCTGAGGCATGGTACTGCCAGTCCAAGGCGTGTCCAACTCAGGCTTACTTCACTGCCGCGTTCTCGCGCGCTCCCCTGCAATCTAAAAGTAAGCCACAACGTGCGATTCTTTCCTACAGCATCAATTCTTTCACGAATTTCCAACTATCACGCTTTCAAACCGCCACGTGCAACAACCGCGCGACACATCTGATTCGGTCACTTCCCTACGCTAACAACTACCGCCCCTTTCAACTAACCTACATCTCTGTCTAAAACATGGTCGCTCTAAAAAGGAATAATAAATTTCAAACACTTATCCCTTTTCATCGTCGATGACTCCTCCGTGCTCTGTACGTCCGCACACCTCGACAGCCACCGCGCTCCGCCAGGCGGCAGAGCGCGGGGGAACCAGCCCGCTTACAAAATTTGGATCGGATTGTAGGGTTTAACGCGCCGACGCAACGCTGGCGATGAGGCGCGCCGTAGTGGAGGGCGCCGGATTAATTTTGACCACCTGGTGATCTTTAAAGTGCGCCGAAATCTCGTACACACGGGCGTTTTTGCTTTTCGCCTCCATCAGAAAAGCGGCCGCCGCGGCCGGGAATCGAACCCGCGACCTCGTGCTCAACAGCGCAACGCCTTAGCCACTGAGCCACCGCGGCGGGTGCTTACAAAATTTGGCTGGGGCGCGCTGCGATTGGGACGGCCGGAGCAAAACGCGCACGGGGGAATCTCGGAGGCCATGGTTTGAGCACGGCCTCCGCGATCAGCTGCCGGCGGCGCGCCGCCGGCAGCCGATCGCGGAGGCCGTGGTTTGAGCATAGAGTTTCTTACAGTGTACACTAGAGAGGTATCTGGCGCTAGCGTCTATGCGGCTCACATCAAGGTCGTCTGTTTCGTCATGGGCCGCCATTATACATCGCGCTCGCCTTAGTTTCATCATTTGCTTTGATTGAAACGGTTTAGTGACCCAAAATTTAATCAAAGTGCCACGAAAATGCGTAGAAGAGTGTGCAATTATGTAAGTGGGAAATAAAAACAGGCTGTTTTAAAACTAAGGAAAAAAGAAGTAAAGGGTATTTTTGCCGGAACGGTTGTGCCTGCTATTTCGCAGGCCAAGGTTGTAGTTACGAACAATGTTAATATTTCGGGGGTAACTCATTAGAGACTGTGATTTTATTAATTTTACCATTAGTTCAAATAATAAGGTGCTTGAGGAGTTTCGAAAGTTTTTTTAGCGTGCCCATGAAAACGTTGCCTTCGTGGCGAACCGGTGCACCGACCGCCAGCTAGTTTAACAATAAAAAAGAAAACGTGGCGTTAAACAGTCCTGCACGATGACAAGATAGGACGCATACAAACGCCCGTATCTGCCGTATCTTGTCTTCGTCGAAGTAAGTTTTGCTTCTTCATTTCGTCGGCTACAAATTTCGTGGCGTCATATTACCCTCTCAGTCATACGTCGTTCGACTGCGGCATGGGCAACGTCAGGTGCGATCACACATTGCCTGCTGTTTCACTGAACACGGCTACCACAGAAACGGGAGGATTTCGGCTTCCCTGTAGCTCGTAAACGTGTTAATGCATAGTGACGAAAGCAAATCGCAAAAACCGCTTAGGAATCCAATTGTCATGCCAAGCTCAAGCCAAAAAGGGGGTCTTCCCATGAACCCCCACGACGACATGGCTTACGAGGCTCAGTTTCCTCTCTATTATACTTACTAAGAAACTCTATGCGTTTGAGAGCATTTGTACGACATCTCTGGATCATGGTGTGTTGATCACAAATTGATTCTCTTTACATGCTGTGTTGCGAATCAGTGTCACATTATGCACAGGCAACAAAGTGTTTAAATTTTTTAGTGCCCTTGATGAGTTAATTTTTTATTACTTTCATTTATTCTCTGACCGCTTTTCTGGTGATCATGTTAACTATCTTTGGAATGCTTTCCTGTCACTCTGTGGTTATTGCTTCGAAATACTTTTTCCAAACAAAGCTGAGAAACAACACTCAAAATTCCGTGACAAGCTACAGAAGTTATCCATATTGCACGGAAAGTTAAACGTATGAGAAAGCGCAACTCCAAAGGATTGACATTTCACAAACTAAAAGGAGTGATTTTAGAAGAGATACGGTAGAGCAAACATTTCATTCATTAAGTAACCCCAATTCCTTAAAATTATCTCGCTAAGTTTTGGCCCCACAAAGATTTATCAACAAGAAAAGGGCACATTGCCTCGTGCTGGGCTGGGCGAAAATTATTCAAGATAACAAGCAAATAGCCCCAGAGTTTAACCGTTACGTTTACGCTGCCTTTTTGAAACCCATGCACATTTCATAATGCCAGTGGTAGTAATTCTGCAGAAATTGATCCCTAATTCTTAGCATTTTTATGTGTCTGTTCACGCTTCTGGACATTAAAGGGAAGATGAAGACGTTTTAGAAACAAAAGTTGACTAGCAGCAAGTACACATTGAATAGTTCCCGTGTACGAAATATTTTCGCAATACATGCAACAGAAGCGGCGCAATACGCAAATAAAAGTGGCCCTATGCCCCGCCCCCATCTCGGCGGGCTATGCCGGATGACCGAACAGCGGAGGCGAAAACCGACCGGAAAACGTTATACCTGGACTTCCGGCCGGATCGGCCGCCTCTTCCGTGCTTTTTTCGTCGTGTAGGGGCAGGCCGCAGGAAGAATGATACTTGTTGTAGTTGATAGCACTTATCTGTACAATTTTCGTTTTCACAAAGTTTGCACGAACGCCAAACGAGGCATACGTTATCATGCCGTATTCTTAAGCAGGATAATACCACGCCAGGATGTTTTATACCATACGGAAGCGACAGCCGAGGTAGCTGTGCTTGATGACAGAGAATATACTACACTACGTCAGATACTTTGTAAAACGCACCAATGCGTTTTTTCTTTCTTTGTGCGACGGACATAAATGTTTGCATTAGATGCTAGATTTAGGAAGGATGGTGAAAATTGCTGTACCTTGCCTCGCGAGATGTTTCATTCAGTCCCGGAAACAAAATCACATTTGTTCAGGAAATACCTGTTTCGTTAAACGCGTCGGTTTTATTTCCCTGATGGGCTTACACAGTGTTCAAAAACTCAATTTTTTGGCGAAACTAAAACAAGGTGCCAATCCTGGTAGAAGTTCTCTCCCGGCTAGTAAGTAAACAGTATTCCTACAAAGTAAAAGAACCAAGACCACCCCAATATTTATTTTGCAAGTTTACATGCCTCGAAAATGTAATATTTGTCTGGAATGAAAAAACACCGCTGCAAGCTACCACCGGACCATAATTTGTGAGTGAGTGCGGGGGCCTAATTCGTTGAACAAGAATCCGTGGGCCTGCATATTATAACCTGGCAAGCACTTGTTGCCGCTGAACCTCAACTGTGCTCCAGCGATAGTCGTTGATATAAATAACGATGAGAGTAAAAAAATTAGGAGCGAAGAGTAAATATACGGCCTTTGTCCGACTAGCGCGGTAAATGCTGTAATCTAGAAATGCTGAAACAGGCCAACGATTCACTATCACAAACGTTTGGTGCTTGTTACCTAGAGTAACGTAACTACAACGTAACTGCCTTGTCAGAGCGGTCTGTTAATTATAACGAGGTGGCCGTAATATTGTAGCAGAATGCGCCACGCACACGCGAAAATCAAGCCCTACTAGAGCCGATAATGCTGCGTTGCCACCAGTAGGCTACCGTGTTTTTAGAATAAATGCAAGTCAAGCAGTGACACGCCAGTCATCGAAGTGCAGCTGGCGATAGCGGAGGCGCCTTAGCGCCGCTGCCCAAATGGCGCGCGCGTGTGTGTGTATGGGGAAGATTAAAGGGGGTGGGCGACAACGAACCAAGAAAATTCGGAAGCAGAGTACGCTTGTTGGTTTATACGTGTACCGGCAATACGTTTATGCGTGTACCGGCAATACCGGCAATGCGTGTACCGCATATACTTTTACAGCGCATGAACGATACATTTTCGCGCAGTGCACGTACGTGCTTTTTCCCCATCCCAAATTAACAAGGAAAGAGTCAGTGGTATATAGACAATTGCAGACGAACTCTCTACTGACCCCAGTGATAGCTAAGCATATATGTCCAGAAGTGTATACCAGTGATCTGTGCAAACTGTGTAATAGAGACAGAGCCACGGAGGCCCATGTCTTATGGGACTGCCGAACTCATCCAGAAGAAGCGAAAGGCACCACGCTCCCGCCGCAGCTTACAGCAGCAGCGAGAGATGTCAATTACAACTCACAACTCCAGGCCGTCCAGCTGGTGGTGGCTGCCCTGAACCGTCAACGGCCTGAAAGTGCTCCTCCAACAGAGGACGCGCAAGTAAGCCTTGACAGGGGCCCAGCTATCACGACGTCCTAGGCCGCGTCCCCGCAGCAGGTGTTTTTCCTATAAAGTTGTTTCCTCCTCCTCCTTCCTGGTACATGTTTTATAAAACGCCGCTTAACTTGGGCATAAATGGTTTCGTATATCGTAACAAACAGTTCAGGCAGTACCTAATATTAGTATAAGAAATCGAAACCTCCTACGCTGGTTGCCCAGTTCAGAAATATTCTGACGGAACCCTCTAGCTGACGCCACAGTCACTGCTTTGGGGCGCTCGGTCGTGTAAAGCAAATTCCAGCTCCAAGATACTTGACCTAACAGCACGGAAAGTTGGAAAATAAACTTGCAGTCATGTGCGAACATTAAACTGCAAGTTAAATTGCCGAAAAGGCAAGCGCCGCTGCCATGCGATCGTTCCCAATGCTTCCGACAACCCGCGCGACCGAAGGGTGTCCTCCTTTGACGTCATGACGGGCGCAACCAATCAGAGGCGTCAAAGACGAAGAGCGCGCCTCTTTCAAACGGGACCGCGTGTTTTGCAAGATAAATTCCGGTTGGACTCATGTACGAGAAAATCTAATGTGATATTCGGAGTCAGAATGCAAGAAACTATATAAACGTGCCTCTAACTCATTTTTTTATAAAGCGTTTTAGCTTCCCTTTAAGACGAACTCTTTTTGCGGTCGGCACAAGCTACCACATGCATTTTTTACGTGGCTACGCCGAATCGCTTTCCCGCTTCCTTATCGCATGTTTTGTTATTTTATCCCAAGGGGTTCTTCTCAAAAACTGACGCAATATTGGAGCAAGTCCCGTGCCGAAAAAACGAAATAACAGATTTTTGTCTAACTAAAGACCAACATCACTCATAAGTACATGATGTAAACTGCTATAGCACAAATTTCACATTGCATGAATAATTTTTGTAGCGTGAGCTACACTGGCCGAGGTTAAGCAGTTTCGTGTGGCTACTGGAGAGCTGTGCTGCGCAAGCGCGGCACGTGGCGGCCCGGTGCTGATCATGCGAGGGGTGGCCGGGTGGGGAAGCGATGGCTCGCGCGTCACAGAAACGCCGGTGTGCGGCTGTGAAACCATATCCCACGCGTTCAACTTCTTTGCCGACCTCCGTTCTGCACGTGGCAGCCCGGTCCACTTGATGATCATGCGAAGTGTGGCCGGGTGTGGAACGGATGACCCGTGCGTCGCTACAACACCGGCGTGCGCCTGTGGAACCATCTTATCTATTGAGCGATTGGTGACGCTGCGCCGGAGCCGCTTTATAAATGTAAATGTGCCGCATAATTCGTATACCGTGTGTGGGTTATTGAAGCAGCACTAAGTTTAATAATGAAGCTAAGTATAGACAACCAGGACAGCTCAGAATACCCGGCTGAACCTTAGCTCACACTACGTGTATCCTGGCATAGCCGTGCTAAGCCACTGCTAATTTTTCAGACCACCAAAACCTACGGTCATCTTTCCAACGCTGTTTTTGTAAAGGTTTATTCACTACTACCCAATTAGTTATTGTATATATTCTGTCCTCCTATTTCTAAATAGATCCCGTCAAACTGATGTCTTCCTTGACTTTTGCAACGCATTTGGTAAAATATCCCTTACAAATTAGTTTATAAACTTCGGTGCTCATTAAAGATCCCCAGGTGGTGAAAGTTAATTCGGAGCTTTCCACTACGGCGTGCCTCATCGCCTTTGTGTAGTCGACGCTTTGAACCTAATAATCAATAACTCATTAACTCAAAGTGACTGGTTTTCCGTCGAACATTGTTAAATGGGCAACACCGTATCTAACTTCTCCCAAACAGTTTGTTGATGTAAACGCTACTTACTATAATCATCCTCCAGTCAACTCCGGTGTTCCCCAGGAAAGTGTCTTCGGACCGCTACTTTTTAAAATGTATATCAATGGCATTACAACCCGTGCTAAACATGGCCGTGATATGCGGTTGTTCGCCTATTATTGCCTTCAGTTTCGTTCAGTTAACTCCTCAGATAACCAAAATACCTGTACCAAACTATTGATGCAATACCCCGTGCGAATGCTGGCGCATGCAGATACCCCCGGATAAAAGTGCCTTTATGCGCATAACCAATAAAAATAACCACTGTTTTACTCGTACAGTATAAAAGGAACTCATCTCAGTCACAGAGTTGTAAATATCGTGGCGTCCCAAGTGCTAGTATTATAACTTGGTCCCCCCCATCCCCCTTCCCCACGTTGAAAAGATTTCTTCATCCGCACGTAGAAAGTTATGGTTACTAAGACCCACCTTCAGAAGTTCTCTCTTATCAGAACAAACTCGGCCCATTTAACACAATAATCTGGCTTCTTCTTCTTCTTTCTTCTTTAATACCTGGTGGAAAAATAGGAGAGGTTGACGCTTTATAGAAGCGCCGGCTACTCCTACAATCTGGCTTTATTGGGATACTGCTTCTGTGGTTTGCGATCCACCCATTACAAAGGATAACAATGTTGAGCGAACCTAAATATTAGCTGTTCGTTTCATCCTTAATCGCTTCCGACAGTCACACTCGCCGACAGAACTAACGATTAATAAAAATTACAACATTATAGCCCCGAAGAAAACTACCAAGACCTAAATTTCTTTTTTACCTATCAAAGAAAACGGTATTATGGACCTCTTATACAACATCACTCCGTTATCTTCGCGTCCTACAAAAGGATGACATACCTACAACTTCGCGCACATCTATGCGCGCACTAACTACTGTAAGCATTCCTTTATCCCTCGCAAACTAACCGACTGGAACAATCTGCAGCGTCCTATATTAGTCAGGAAATGTGCTAATATTAATCGAAAATTCTTTTAAACTGTGGTTTCAATCTTGTGTCTGAATATCTTCGCCACACAAATCGCTACCGAGAGATCAGGAAAGATTATTGCGTGCCCTGCAGGTCAACACCTTCCCGCATCCCACCAGACTACACCTCTTTGACCGGACACACGTTTCTCCCGTTTGCCGCTTTTGTGGAGAGCCTGGGACTCTCAGACACATAGTGGGCGGCTGCGACAAGTCCACCCTAGACCCCCCTAACATCTACCTTTGCACAGAGCTTTGGGAGAGAGCCTTGGCCAGCTCCGTCCTCGAAGATCAGCTGCGCCTGATCGAAAGGGCTGTCGACGCGGCCCGAGCTCAAGACATCCTGGAATGAGGACGCCTCTCTCAAGCATTTTCTGGATTAATTAAAGTTTATTCTCTCTCTCTCTCTCTCTCTCTCTCTCTCTCTCTCTCTCTCTCTCTCAATATGGTGATGGTGTATACCTGTGTGTTGTTCGCCCGCCTGCACGGTTATGTAATTGGTCATGTTATCATTCTAACACCTCCCCCCCCTGCCTAGGTCATTTTTGTGACCTGCAGTAATCCATAAATAAAACATAGTTTACACTGCCTTATTTGGAGGGTAAAAATTACGTTATAAAGGAGATGAAATGCCCTATAGTACTAACATGGTGAAGAATGGCAAATTTTCTATTGAAAATACGGAAACAAAAAACCAGTAAAAATGCGGGTAGGTGTTTTTTTTTTTTTTTCTTGAGTGAAAACTCTATATGCGAAGCGAAGTTTGATATTCACCTCAACGCAGCTGTAGGCTACACAGGAAAGCTGTAAAGATTTTTTTAACTTCGAAGCTGAAGGAAAATTTGTCCTAGTCCAAGATTACGACCCGGGACAACCGCTTAACCTGACAAGTCGCTCTACCAACGGAACTAACCAGGAGGCTAGCAGTTTGTATCGCGAGAGCGAATTGATCAAGAACTGTAAGGGAAGGACAGGTGTTAATTGACCAGGTTTAATAAATACTGCGACCACATCTATTTTAAATATAACATTCCTGGTATCACTTAGGAATTTATGTTTTGCGTCAAACATGCCTAGCAGCAAACATGCTAATGTTTTTTTTTTTTTTTTGCTCAACCGGCATGAAGCATGCTACCTGATTTAGCAGGTTGGAACTGTTTGCCTGTATCATCGCGACTGCAAAGCCTTTAACTTGCAACCGGTCAAGCAAATCGACAGCAGGGTCTAACCTGGTGATATAAAATGTCATCTGTGGTCCAAAGAATCGAGCTCGCTCACTGTACCCTGTAGCTGGTGCACAGAAAGCGTCGGTAACTTTTGGTTCATCCAGTTGGCATGAGATTCAGTCTTGTATTTGCATATAACACTCCACAAATGTATTCAGTGACCACGCTTGTGACATAGTTTTTCAGCAGTGCAGATATAGATGTCAGGTCTTTATTTTGCTTGCGACACTGCACATACTATGCGGAGTTATGCCTGCTGTCTTCTAATATCAAAGCTGCTGCTTTGCTGCCAATCATCATACATGGGGCGTTTGTGTGGCCAGTCACAATGTCCGGCATCACGGATGCATCTGCCACTCTCAGTCCGGTCACACCGCCACGGACCCTGCGTAAACGTAATGTTGACCAGATTAGATACCACTTAGAGACAGATTAGAGACATATTAGAGACATATTAGAGACATATTAGAGACATATTAGAGACATATTAGAGACATATTAGAGACAGATTAGAGGCAGATTAGAGACTGTATCAATCGGCAGAGATAATTGACAGGATAAGCGCCAGGGAGGGATAAACATACGCCTTTCCTTGCAGTGATGCAAGTAACTTTTAAACGAGAGGGGCGAGCTGGTGTGAAAACTGTTTTTAACCTAAATTTTATACTTCTCCTATGATGCCTATTAGATGCAACGCATCTCATGCTCGCCCATTTATCCTTCCTGCGTCTGTCGGGCGTTGTCCGCACAGCTGCGCCTCTCCTCCTCTCCTCTCTCCGATAGCGAACACTCTCTCCCAAACAGCTGCGGGTTGGCGCAGCACGCTCTCACTCCGTTGCTAGGCGCCGGTGGGCGGCGCTGCGTGCGCTGCGCATGTGCAGTACTCTCTCTCTCCACGCTCTCCTCTCCTTCGGACGCTGTGAATATAAAGCGGCATGCCGCGCTCCGACGGTGTCAGTCGACGGTCGTCCGCGTTACGCTTGCACTCTCTCGCAGTACTCGGCGATTGCTTGGTGCAATCGTCGAGCCCCTAACTGTGCACTTTACGGACCACAAGGCACTCATTCTCGTCTGCAATAAAAACGGTACCTGAGGATACGTGTACTGCATGTGCATTGCTTGGTGAAAATGGAAAATTACGCCCACCTCCCCTTCGCGTGAGAATCCCTGCTATAAGCGTAATCAATACGATGGAAAACGGCAATAGAACCCCCCATGAGATGCGTTGCATCACACCAGGGTTCCTGCGAGGGGAGGTGGGGGTAATTTTTTTCTTAATTATTTTATATCCACGTGACCAAATGTATGTGTTAATCTGAAGCAGAGGTAGCTCTCTACACTTCACAGAGTTCCCGACTAATTACTGACCAAAAAATTTAATTTCTAGCTATGCCGTGTACATGTACACCAGTTTATAGGCTTCTTCCGGCTTTCAAGTACAGAAAGTTTTGTGCTGGAAGTGTGTGAGGAAATTCAGAACCATTAGAAAAAAATATGCAGAAATTCGAAGAATCGTCTAGTAATGCGTATTATTCTTATGCCGCTTGTCTTGAGTGTGACTTGTTTAGAGGCAACTTTTTTTCTTCCCGATCAACTACCTCCATTTACGCTATTTTAACGAGTACAAGTATTACTTGCGCCAAATCTGATTTGTTTTTTTAATGAAGGGCGTTACACGGCTAACTATTTTCCGTATTTGAGTGACTGCATTCTCCGAATTTCTGTATTGCGTGGCTGCAATAAGTAAGACCGCTGAAGGCCTTGGCAATGAGACGGGTTTAGGCTTGACTGACTTCGAAGAGTTATAGTAGGCAGTTTCAATCCCACCCAAAAAAACCCGTCATGCTTATGACAAGCGGAAAATAAACAAGGTCGTCGCACCGCTCCACAAGCTTCAAAACAGTAACACCCTATCAAACTGTACATTTTCTGTTGCTTACCTAAGTCGTTCATCGACGACAGCGCCCGAATGCGAGCCCATGGGCGCAGTGCAGCAAGCATGATACGTGGACTGTCCGAGGTGGCGAAACAGGCACTCGAAGTACTCCAAGCTCCACAGAGGCCCGCTGTCGGTGCAAGCTGGAAACGTCACATTCCAGGGCCTGGCTCCGATGCTCCGCATAGCGTCCGAGCTAAACACTTTCTCCACAAATGTTTTCAGGCCTGCAGGATCAGACAAGAACAGCTTAACGCGAAACTCTCCCAGAAACGCCAATACGCGGGATCATTTCATTTTGCAGTGAAGAAGCGTTGATGCCCATTGTAAAGCCAATTCACTAATTTTTAAGGGCCAATTATTTTTAATGCGGTTCTGCCGGTACACACAACATTATTATTAGCAAGAAAGTAAAGCACGTGTATCAAGAACAAAAGTTCGAAATACATATTCCTTGCATTATCATTACAGATGTTGCGGTAGGCCTCAGATACCCCGAAAGCTTTCAAGTAGCCCAATAAAACTGACCAGTGCTTCAGTGGATGCGACGCCTAAATTGGACCTATAAAAACGCACATTATGAACAAGTTAAAAGGGAACCCCCCAAAAATTTGACCGCGTATCTGCTCCTTTACCTGCTTTCATTGCAAATATCCACGAAAGGCTACAGTCGACTGGCGCCCAAGTAAATGCCTGCCTCCTTTTTCCCGCTCATGTCTAATGCAGTTCCTTCCAAGATAACAGGCTAGACGTTAAATATACCTTATATATTTATATTCTGCCTTACTTTTCCGTTACGTTTTGTTCTTGTTCAACAACGTTACAAGTATGAACATTGACACCGGACCTGTACGTTGAAATTTGGCTGTGGGTATAGTAGACTCTTGCGCAGCTTCTGTTTAACTTTGGCCGGGTGGCTAAATCGAGTCACAGATTGACAGACATACAGACAGACCAAAATTTCTGTGTTTAACTAGCCCAAGAAAGACTATTGCCTTTAAAAAAAGCAACTAGGTTACCCTTACCTAAACTTGATGTTTCTCTACGCCAAACAATTGCGACACCCTGGAATGTTCATAAAATATTATATTGCTTCAAAAAGACCAAATAAGCGATAAAATTTTTCAGAATACAGAGGCCTCAGTGTCCTCATTTGTGCTTTCCGAAACAGATGTCTTTGTTCCGATTCCTTTGACCTTGAGTGTGCATGAAACGCTCCTCGCAAATTCGCAACTTTCTGCCTCCTACTGCTGACGCCGCAAAAGTATAAGCGCAGTGCGGAAAATGGTAAGAGGTGGAAAGCCGATTATTCGGGATATGTTCACTAAAGAAATGTTTGTTAATTTTGCAAACGCCAACGGAATAGCGTTTTTCTTGACTTTAAACGTGGCGTAGAGGCGCATAATTGATTCCCTGTTTTGTCTGCATAAACACGTGGGTGTCCGTTACACCAACCCCAGGCGACAGTGAAACGCTTGCTCAGAGGTGGGTAGAGCGCAAGAAAAAGGGGGATTGGTTTATGGTGTCGAAAATGGTTAAAACGATGAATGTCCCAATCTTTTCATTGCGCCAATTTCATGTTTATTATTATTGAGCTATACTCATACAAAGGAACCGGTAATGAGATTTGAATGCGAGTCGTGTGCGGAGAACTTTTCAAAAATAAAGAAGGAGACATTACTTTTCTGTAGCTTAACATGTGGTCCCAAAAGCGCGTGGCTGCAGATTGTTGCTGGCTTTTACTGCGAATGCGACAGTTTCAGTGTTTCCAACTGTACATCTTGTGAGCGTCGTGATGGGGCCAGCATTTGACCACCTGGCGCCCTCCGTCGTTTGGTAGTTCTAGCTTGCGACGGGGACGGGGTCGTGGGCGATCTTGAAAGTTATTTGCAAATTCCTTCAGACAAAGGCTATTTGTTGGGTACAATTTGTAGTAACAGTACAATTAGTTCGCCTTGATGTATACAAGATAGTTGCTAGCGTTTAGTCGGTTGAGGGTGCTTATCAACGGAAGAGGAGCCAACGCAAAAGAGATGAGGAGAGGCCCAAACAAGCTCTGCTCGCACACCAAGCGTCCTAAATGCTGCTTCTTGTGGCCACAGTTTTTGTGCATGCCCATATGGGTGGATAGCGCCACGATGTCTGCTGTGGGTTGCAACGTGGATTGCGTTTATATTCTTGGCTGCATCGCCCATTGTGTCCGTATCGACATCGCTATCCTGGCGTCACGGGGTTATACACGGCGAGTGAGTCCACGTATGGCTTCACGCGCTGAAAGTGGAAGGCGTCGGAGCCACGGCAGCGCTCGTAAGCAAAAATGGGCTCCGGGCTCTACGACGTAGTTTACAGAATACGTGCTTTCAACAACTCGGTAGAAACAGTGATACCTCGAAAGAAGTTCAGTGGATATTCCAGTGAACGCAAGGGGACCCCCGGCCAGAGGAGAGGGCGGGTGAAAAAGCTGCTCGCAGGCGTAAATTTGCAATGGCGGTGCTTCTCGAGAGCTAGATCCTCGTTCGAAAACGATTGCGCTAGCTGGCGGCACTCCTCCGCATTCGTTGACAACGTCTAGAATAAGCTTGTTGTCTGAACCATCAGTACTTTACGGGAGAATAGTTTCACGGCGACATGATGGCTGACACGTGTACGATAGAAGCAAGGAGGGAATCCGGTTGTGGACTGGGTGGTGAGCTCTCTAACGAAATTTCAAAGGTTCGCTTCGTTGGTTGGCATACTGGACTCAACTTATGAGAAGCACAAGGCCGATTAAATTACACTTGAGTTCTCAGTACAGCACATGTAGATTTTTGCCCGAAATGAGGGGTGCCCAAATTGCAAAAGATTGCCCACCGTCAGTGCTTCGAGATGCGAGCCAGCAGCCCAGGTGTTTCTAGAACTTCGCACCGCACGAAACATATACCACCACCACCCCGTGAAACGAAGGCGTAACTCACGAACTGTGCGTTGCTTTTATTCGCCGAACAACAACACGTACGCAGCATTAAAATACCCATCGTTCAAGGCAGAGCGTCGGTACTTCCTACAGGCTTACAAACGGGGCCACACCAAAGGTATTTGGAATCCACTCTTTACAAGGGCGTTAACTTCACAAAAACAAATGGAAATAGTGTCTTGAAGGAAACGACTAAGCGCGCTTTTGCGGGACCCTATCGTGTGATCCCGAGAGTCGGCGGGGGGTGCTATTGAGCCTTTAAAACTCAAAAAGAAGACTGCCATGGGGAGCCACTATGTGGTCGTAATTTCGTGTCTGTAATCGATTCTATTGTAGCTTCCAACCGCTTTTACCACCGTATACACTTAAGAGTTTTGTATTCGGCTCCGGTTCACAAACCAACGATCGTGGATGGTTTTTAACGACTTCAGGCATGACAGAACGTGCACATGCCTTGAGCGGCTGCCTTCACGTCATCGGGGTGCTGAAAAAATTGCGGGTCGATGTCTGGATAGTCAGCAGGGTTCGCAGGCCGTAGTCTGAGTGTGCCTCGTGACTTTGGCCTGTTGTGAACCACGGCCACTTGGAATCCAGGCTTGTCGGTTTGGGCACCCAGATAATTGTCGTAGCGCTGGAAAGAAGAAATTGCTTTCAAACAGCCAGTCAATAAAAAACGTAGACGCTTTTATAGTTCAGATTAAGGGGTTTAGCGCGCCGAAGCTACAGCAGGGCTATCAGGTGTTCTTGGATGCAACCCGTGTGAACTTAAACAGAGACAAACGAAGTGGAACACAAGGACAGCCGCTGGTCTAAAAACTAAAGTCTAATATCAAAAAGGGTAAATATAAACACTTAACACAAACAATAAAAAACACTGCTCATGAGGCAAACAAGATTACAAAAGCCACGGTGATAAGGCAACCAGATATACACCAGCTACAGTCAAGGCCAACGCAGATGTGCAATCTCTTTGGGATAAAGACACTCGCTTGCTTGGCAGACACACTTGTATCCTCTTTCTGCTGTATGGAATGCCTCTTATTTCGCGGGCGTTTGTTCACGGTGCCTAAATAAAATTTCAGTGCCAGGAAAATTAGGTTCGCATGCGCTGCACTTAGTACAATGGGAAGAAAGATAAGGTGATGGTGGGCCTTTTAATGACAATTCATACTCCCTCAAACGCACTTTGATACAACGACCAGTTTGTCCAGTTAAGTTCGGCCACAGGGTAGGGGAATGCTGTACACAACACCCCTTTCGCCGGCGACATAGCGGTTCTTGTGGTTAACACCACAATCACTTTTCCTATCACTTCACGGCTTTAGCTTTCCGTAAAGCCTGCCACATACAGAACGCAACTTGTTTCGAGCCGTGATAGCCACTTGCACTCCATAGCGATGGCCCACTTTTTTTAGGCGGTGCGTGATGGTATGAATGTATGGGACGACGGCAACTTTTTGGGCTTTTGTGTCTCCCCCGCAGCATCCCGACAGCCAGATTTTGTTTTCAGGACTTCTTGCACCCAACCCTGCCCTCCCTGATATTACGTATTCGTAGTCAGGCTGGGCCACTCCCCACCGATAATCTATTGCCGGCCCTGCGGTCACAGCTGGCTGCCCATATCAAAGAACTCGGTGCACCCCCACAAAGCACCCTACCATATAAGGACCTTGTGACACCCACTTCCTTTGAAGACGCGTAGTAACGTTCAGCTCGTACTTGAGTCACTCTCACTTCAGTCTAAAATGAAAAAAGTCTCGGCGTATCCGAGTATGTTCAGTCGAATCACCACTATAAGCGATGCGCGCGCATTTCGCCCAACAACTCAACGATATTTATGTGCGGACCCTTTCTCCGGATATATTGTTCTAGAAAGATATCATTCAGGCACCTCCAATCTAACTTCTACGGGACCTTCACCCTTGAAAAAAATCCAATTTCTAGGGAATTCCGCTAAACGATACCAAGTATCTGTGGGTCCAGAATCGTAACCCAAATAGCATCTTCAGTAAGACGTGCTGCTGGGCGAGTTGGTTCATATTACAGAGATTAGATTTAGCGCAATAAAAGACGCGGACGGTGAAAAGGACAGGACGGGCGCTAACTCGCAACTGGATTTTTATTGAAAAGACGGCATGCATATATACATTCGGCGTAATCACACATGTGTGCTAAAAAATTTAACAGACATCGGGTGAGTGCACAAATCAACAAACATCAAGAAAGCTATCAAGGAATGCACTCTCTTTTGCGTAGATTAGCAGCGATGGCACGCTCACGCGGTTATCTCCTTTTCGCTTGATGTAGAAGGCGTCCGCTACTTCACGTGCCGTGACGTGCTGACTTCGTTTCAAAATTTTTGTCTTGTCGAATTCGGGTACACAGTGGCATTCCTTGCAGGGGGGCGGCAAGTGTGATCCCGTCCTATTTTTAATGGAGAGGGCGTACTCTCGTAGTCGCTCATTCACACATAGACCAGTTTGGCCGTATATACCTTGCCAAAATCCAACGGTATCTGATACACAACACGTTCAGTGCAGTTAAAAAAGGGTTTAGCATGCTTCTTATCGCATGCTTCTTATCGCATATTTTGGGATGTTATCTTGTAGGGTGGGCTCGCATGCATAGCGTGCCAAGTATAAGGGGTGCTGAAAAGACAACCTTGTGGCGACCTTCTGTAGATTATGTGTGACTCGTTGCGCGCAAGGTATAACTTCATGGCGTGTTTTTTTTTTTGTTTTTTTTTGTGCAATGACTGCGTGAGCTCTTTTCGGGACAGTTTTCCTTTTGCGAAGCAAAGCCTCAGCCACGCCAGTGAGCATTGAGCGCGGAAGCCTGCGGCTTCTAGTCTGGTCATCTGCTGGGCAAAATGTTTTTCTATGGCATGCTCACATGATTTGTAGACCGAAGATTGGAGGAGCAATGCCGCTATAGCTCGCTTTACAGTCTTCGAGTGTGCAGAATCCTAAGGTAGCAGTTACTTGGCGGTTCGGGGTGAATATTCCCAAAACAGTGGTCGTCTAAAAGGTTAAGGTTAATATCTAAAAACTGGAGACTACTGTAAAAAGGTAGCTGATGAGTAAAAGTTAAACCCTTCCAATCCCGAATTAAAAGGTATAAAATTTCAGTCACAGTGGTGGGGTAGGTGGCTTTATCTTCTTTCTTCAAAAAGACTAGAAAATAGTCAACGTACCTAAAAATCTTTTTAGGTAAGTACCTAAAAAAAACACTTTGTCCGAGGTAATTGAGTTACTTTGGTCACGGTTGACACTCACCAAGAGAATGCTGCACAGTACTGGCGCTACACACGAGCCGATGCAAATGCCTTTCTTTTAAATGAAACGCTTGTCGTCAAACGAAATGCACGTTGCACTTGGGTAGAATTGAAGTAGATCCAAAATGTTGGTAACGGAAATATCTGCTGCATTTTGGACGGCCATATCACCATTTGCTTGAATGCATTCAACAACCACGGGCAAGAGCTCACTGTACGGTGCGGAATAAAACAAATCTTCTACATCAATTTAGAAGGCGTAGCCTACGTCTGTGTGGCCGCGTATTGCACTGATTACCGTAGTAGAATTTTTAATATCAAACGGGCCCTTCATACCCAAGCCGCTAAGCTGCTTCAGAAGGTAGCGACTGACAAGTGCTTGCCGAGAATCTTTCTCGCTCACAATGGTCCTGAAGGGAATAGCAACGTTATGCGTTTTGGCTGCGAAAAAAACGATTAGGCTGATTTTCTTACTGTCTCCAATGCCCTGAGCAAGTTTAGTAAATTCAGGGCTCTTTCAAATGGCTACAGCCTTATTCTTCTGCTTGGCGGCACTCACGTTTGTCAGGCCAGCAGCCAACGAGCTGCTAGCCTATTCAAGGCTAGCAGATCGTGGGCTGGCCCCCTCTTTTCCGCACTGTATTTGGTTCCTTCCTGAAAAAGGTCAGCTATTCCCTCAGGAGCATGGGTTTCCCGATGGCCTTCAGAGTTCCAGCCACATTCACTTTACCACCGGTGGCCCTCGGTAGAAGAACCAAGACAGTCCGCCATCAAAATTCCAAAATATATGCATGTCGTCTTTTCAATAAAAATCCAGTTGCGAGTTAGCGCCCGT
The DNA here is from genome assembly GCF_048455015.1 of Haemaphysalis longicornis. NCBI lineage: Eukaryota > Metazoa > Arthropoda > Arachnida > Ixodida > Ixodidae > Haemaphysalis > Haemaphysalis longicornis. The sequence continues at coordinate 56,558,964 of NW_027526295.1, read as the reverse complement.
CCCGTCCTTTTCACCGTCCGTGTCTTTCGTTGCGCTAAATCTTACATCTCCAATAGCATCTTCCCGTGCAAGTTTCGGCGTTGCACTTGCAAGCAACGCTTCTAAGCTTTGTTATGCACGACCTCACCTCCGCTGGCAATCCCAGGACCTGCCACAATTCTCTGACCACCTGGTTTGCGGGTTGGGCTGACATCAGGATTACTTCAATGTCGGGAAGGTCCTGTCTTGGCGTATAATCGGTGCTCAGAAACAGCAAGGCCTCCTCTCCTGCTGGAATTGACAGCGGTCCTGAAAAAAGTGACAAGAAATAGGTAACAAATTGCACGTATGCCCAGTCAGGATAAATGGCAGCATCCGTACCAACTTTGGTAGAATACTTCACATCAAAAATTTTACGTAACCAGAATATTTTATTTTTCAGCTTTTTGTTTGATCCATCTTAAACGAGCCAGTAACAATGTCTAAGTGTAACGCAGAGTGAGGAAGAAAGCAAAGGGAAGCTTACGAGTAACTCATAATTTTGTATTTCGTAATGCTTTATTCATTGTTGTAGGTCATTCTGTGCGCCTCTTTTTTCTGCGCATCTACTGCACGTAGTAAAACACAAAGCAGGCATGTTATGAAGCTCCTCCAAGTTAACGGTGCTTTTGAAAGGTTAAGTAAGTGTCCTGCGATGAGTTTTCGCAGTAACTGCACTCTTACAATTCTCATATTGCATTTCTCGTGCTCCTGATCATGCCGAACAACGTTATGGCGATGATGATGACGAGGACTATGATAAAGATTATTATAGGATGATGATTATTGTTATTATGACGATCATGCAGACGATTATGACGCCGACGATGACGGCATAAGGTTTTCTTGGCTCAAGTGCGTCAATAAAACAAGCGCCTTTGCTATGATGGCGATTTAGTAAATATATAAACTAGAAGGCGATGTATAAAAAGATTCAAATTTTTGACAACCTGTTGGCCTAGAGGATAAAGTAAAAACAAGAGACATCGCATCATGCATAAGATATGGTTTCGCAAGAAACTGTCACAAGCTGCAGCAGGATGGAAAGTTAGCCGAGCTGGTGTTTCGACATGGTGAAGAAACAGCTCGGGAAGACGAAAAACACAAGGAAAATAACCACACAGAACGGCGTTCACCCTGTCTGGTTATTTTCCTTGTTTTTCGCCTTACCGCACTGTTTCTTCACCATGTCGCAAGCTGCCTCTGGGCCCTTCCCTGATTCAAGCCAGAGGAATGGCTACGCTCATGAGTGATACGATACCGTACATGGGATTAAAGCACTACTTTAGAAAAGCGTTCGCTCGTTGGATAAAAACAGCAATCGATTTCGAGGTATGATGTGTGTATATAGTTTTCGGAAGTGCTGCTTTTTAGTGGTTTCAACAGTGTACGTTAAACTGCCACATGAAAAACTGAAAGCAACCCTTAACATCTCGTGCATCTCAGCTGTTCAGCATATTAAATTAGTCCGCATAAGTCCGCACGGGTACGCCCCAGCCTCGGTATACACAAAGTAACTTCTATGATCCTTCCAACTTTGTTGGGTGATCCGTTTACGTATTTCTGATTTGATTGCGTGCCATTTATTTGCTCTCAACCTATTCAAGTCTTCCTGCAACTTCTCACCGAGAACCTTCCGTAAGCATGATTTAAAAATTGTCTGATGGGAGGTATCGAATATCTAAATTATTTAAAAGAGTAGCAACAGCATTCCTCTCTGCTTCCTTATTTGCGCCTATACCGCAGTTGCCCAGGATACAACAGCCAGTGCGTTCCAGTTTCTGTTTGTGTGCCAAGCCCAATTGTTTTAGACGCGTATAAAGACTGTATTATTTTGCAATTTCCTTGAAGGCTAAGCATCGACTGAGTTTGAGAATTTGTAATTTGACAGACCTATAGACTTAGCCGTGAATTTTGCCTTCTACGAACGAGCCGAGACCGTGCGTTTCATCAGTTAAAATGGGTACGGTTTTAGGCCTAGTTTTGACCTACACAAATTAGGAGAATGTGCCGCAGATGGTACTTCGTCTGTGGGCTCAGTCGTCTCTTTAGATCTGGAGACCTGAGACGCTTTGTATTCGTTTGCAGGTACAAGAATTGCGGAATAAACATTTTCTTGCATGTTTTCTTGTCAGCCATGGCATATATCCAATCGAGGGACAAGGTAAGCAAAGCTGGTTTTCAGAACATCAGCGAAGGATTTCGTTGTGTGTAGTTACTGCATTCCGTAACAGAAAATCTTTGGTTATTGTTTAAACAGAGAGTTCATAATGCTTTCCTTGCTATAACAAGTTCAAGCTGTCTTCATCAGAGGTTACACCTGTAGCAGTGCACATAAATTGGTTGAGCGTTACACTCGAAGAGGTTATTTCTGTCAGTTTCGTGCACTCTTATGCATCATGACTTCCTGTAGGAAGTCTCCAATGGCTAGCTCGTGCCCACCTCCATTGCCTAACTTTTTAGCTACGACTGCCAATTCGTTCATTAGAACTTGGCTTCGAGAAATGGTGACAGACGTGTGATTGTGGTCCCATCCTTCCCGCACTGCATGGCGTGAAGTTTTTTAAATCATTCTGGCTTTTCAAAAATGAAAAATTGCTGGAATACTTCTTCACACCCCATTTTTAGAGGTTATGGTGAAAAACATTTTCTTGCCATTCAAGTGACATTTTCAGCGGCCGTACTGGCCGCCCGTCACCGGACCCAGCATTGGAACGCGCCAGACACGTTAGCCATGCCCGGTTGCTATACCCTCCTTTAGGTACTCAACCTTAATTGTTTTTAACAGGGTTAACCATCAGCACCTTGAAAAGCACGGAAATAAAAAATACAGAAGATGGCAGCGGGGCGTAAGGAAGAATAAAGAAAAGTTTAAACAATGAGACTTGGAAAGGGAGAGGTGCCTGGCTGATTCTCTACGTGCGGATCAGACCGGGGGTACCGTCTGTTAGAATTGGGCACCAAACTGGTGCGTTGCCGCTCCCGGTTGGCCATGAAGGTCTCAAACAACCCTAACTTTGGCACAGCTACCAAGATGCCTTTTTGTCCAGTTGCCGCAAGGCCCCCAGCAGTTCAAGGCGGGGGCGGGTTTACCCCATAAGTTCTCAGGACTAAGGTGTCGCAAGGCGCTTAATTCCTGCCAGTGTACCAGTGTAGGCACCCGTGCGGAGCTGGGAAGCGTGGAGGCGCTACTCATCAAACATTTATTACTCAAGGTGCCCCCTGGATCGGTTCAATTAAAGGGACGCCGTATTCGTAGGTTTCGCTAGACGGTAGGCCATCTTGTATTTCTATATGAATGAGAAGCCGCACTCATAACCTCTGCTTAGTTGTCTACATTGCTCTTCTCCTCAGTCCACTCGACCCTACACGCGCAGCCAAAGCTTATCTTCCGCAACTTATAATCTAAGGTTTGTCATAGAAATGGCCCATATAATTCATACGTTGCAGAGAAGTGAAACAAATAAGCTACACTAACCAAACACGAAGTCGTGCTGATCAGAGCGGAGAACATTTATTGCATTAATCTCCAATTTGACGCATGCTTAAACAAGGTTGCGAAATATTAAATCCTTATAAAAAACAATCAGCCTTCACACTTTGGAGTTTTGATTTGCATTAACATTGCTTAGATGGAAATAAAACACATTTTTTTGAATAATGTGTATTCCTGTTGTCACACCGCACTACTTTGTACCAAACAAAGATTGTAATTTTTCACAAGCAAAACTTATTACTGCGGCAGAATTTCAACTTCGTACCCTGGTTTTATTACGTTTATTCTTTAGAATTACTCAAGTATTCGCAGGAAGAATTCCATCATTGCCTTCATACGGACGGTAATATAGTATCAGTTATCACCGGTATGTTTGTTTTTATTTTTTTCAAACCGATGATGTAAGCGCAACTTCCGCTTTCAGAAATATTACCGCCTACTTCCCGTGTGGCAAATCCGCAAAACAGCCCTGCTCATAAACGGTTGGTAAATGTTGTTAGGACTGACAAACACAGTACGCTGGCCCAAGTTCGGAAACCGCTGCTTTGGATTATCCTGGACTTCGCAGAATGCACAAAATATCTTTACCGTCAGCTTTGAACGAAACGAAATTTTGTATGCAGGATTAACGCACATCTGCTAAACTTGCCACCAATTTTTGCGCTTTTATTGCGTCAGTGTAGTTGTCGAAATTTTTATGGCGTTTTGCTTTTGCAAGCGATGCTTCGAAGGGTGGACGTAATGTCGTCATTTATGGCACTGGATATCCTAGGAGGGCGGGTGGATTATTTTAAGAACAGTAAAACGGGATCATATCATTTACTAAATTTCTCCAGTTCTCCTTGTAGGTCACGCCAAGCACTCTCGCAGAACAATAATAACCCGGGAAAGGCATTTAAAGTAAGTTATGAAAAACTATTCGGAACGCTTTCACAAAAAAACATCACACAAACACTTCGTTATTGTTCCTAGCCTTCAACGGCCATTGTATACAGCCTTCTCATTCGGCCATCTCATGACGTCCACTTACCGCTCCTGTTCCGGGCGTACAGCGCTACATCGTCCAGGTTGAAGGGGTCTAGTCCCACAGCAGAACTTGTGCCGACAGGAAAACCTGGGAACAAGATCACGTGGTCCTGGAGGTTCCGCCCAACAGGAAGATCAGCTACCACAGGGATCTGCAAAGTCAGGAGGGTAGTAAGAAGTATTGTTACTTTACGCACGAAAATAAACTTCTGTTCGAGGTTTCTCGACGTGAAGATACGAAAGTAGTGTTTATCTGTTATAAAGGTACCAGATCTTTCTCCTCAAAAGATTGTGGCAGCGTTCGCACACTGGATTTATTACTTTAGCTGAAGGCCTTATCCATGTATGGCACCTCTGCTACATATGATTGGTACAAAAGAACAAAAAATGTTCTACTGCGATTGTTGGAACAGCACAAAAGTTTATTTAACGGAGTATGGGAAGCGTTATGCTCAGCTTGAGAAGAGTACTCCACATCGTCGTGTCTAATGATTTCTTAACGTACATTCGTCCACCAATTGTTTTCTACCGCTTGCCTTGCATCTAGTATTTTTCAGGCCATGAAAAAGGCAACTCTCCGTACCCTACCTAATTCGGTGCAATACTATGCAGTCATGCTTTGTTTAAGGCGACAGTTGAATAATTGTATTGATTTAATTTGTTCCCCGCTTTTTCCATAAACAAAGCACAAGTACGGTGACCGGTAAGTGTCATAAATGAACCGTTCCCACACCAAATGAGCCAGTACTAGTCGAAACGTGTTCGTAACCGCAAACCCAAGAAATGTTTCAGGAGCAGGCGTAAGTTGCGGCGAAAGGGCATCGACAGCAATAAAACACCAAAATGCTTATTTATTGTTTTTTTTTCAGTTATAACCCAAATGTGCGTCCTACGGGTCTGAAGTGCGGAAAAGGGTTAAGGCGAGAGCCTTACAACCTTTCCCATTCCTATTGTGTAAAAAGCGAGCGTAGTTGTGGTTGTTGCCGTTGTCGCAATTAATTGTCGGCTGATACATCAAATAGCCGTCGCTTCGAAAAGGAAAGAACACATTTGAGTTCGTAAGGGAATCACTGATTGATTATAGGCTTTCACGCGCTGACGCAACGCAGGCGATGAGGCGCGCCGTAGTGTAGGGCTCCGGATTAAATTTGACCACCTGGAAATCTTCAACGTGCGCCGAAATCTCATACACACGGGCGTTTTTGGTTTTCGCCTCCATCAGAAAAGCGGCTGCCGCGGCGGGGAAATCGAACCCGCGAACTCATGCTCAGCTCGCATGGGAATCACAGCCGGGTCTTCAGAGCAGGAGCAGAGCGGGTTATCACCGCACCTCCTCAGCTCGTCGCCAGCAGTTTCGCCGACTTCACATCGCCCTACAGGGGAATATGACGACACCTGAGTAGAACGGGTGCCCGCCAGTGACGAAACCTGTCGCGTCAAGTGCGGTCAGTCGAGTAATGCACGCTAAAACACAGGTAAACAAAAGCGAAAAAGTCGGCGCAAACAGAGGTAGCAAAGTACTGGTAACAAAGCATTTCGAACATGTTGCTTGGCCTCCGCCTTCGAAGCATGTCACAAATGAACTCCACGAATGTATTATGAGGAATTTAGATGTACGGGTATACAAAAGCCTTTACATCAAACGTTAACATTGTCATGGTGCTAAAGTACAATACCACTGATATTGCTTGAAATGCATCCGAAATCCTAAAAACCATCTCCCTTCCTCTAGCAAGGGTAGTGAGGCTTCTGGTGCATATTAGAACTCTCAGAATTACGCTTGCTGTTGAGAGGTCGGAGGTTACACGGGGTACGATGCGAGCGTAGAGGTGTTTTATTTAAAAGAAGAGTTCGTCCGCTAAACCAAAGGGCTCGCCTCCTCAGTTTATAGGCGCCACATATGTATAGCGGTGTTTTTCTGCACGTGATATTGCGCAACCGTCTGCGACGGTGCACCAGCACTACGGGGCCTGACGTATTGTTTGTCTGCCTTGGCCGTCCCATAGCCCTTGGAAGCATTGTACGGAATCTGTTCACAGTTAAAATAAAATAGTTTTACTTTACCATTTAAGACAAACTACACTCGGTAGGACCCCACAAGCATCTTAGGATTAACGTAGAACGCCGCTTCTTGTTCGAGTGGGGAGAGTGCATTTTTTGCAAGCATACATGTGAAAACAACACTACACGTTTGTTCTTGTTCTAACACACCACAATGAGGGTGTGGCATTTGTAGTGCTCGTTTCTGAGGGCTGCCCTTCATAGGGGTAAACCTCGGAAGGCCCTACGCGTAGGGGGAAATCCATGCCGGAAATAACAAGTGCGCCGCTACGGAACACCTGATGAATGCGCCCGTTGGAGACTGCCTGACACATTATTTTATTTAAACAGGGCGACAGCCGGTCCCAAGTGTGAGAAGAATTGAATAGGGAAGGACGTAGGTCACACTCAATAACGTGCGCCCTTGGCAATGCTTAACTGGGCTAATGTAACTGACTGATCTTTTCATGTCTTTATGTACAGCTTCAATATCATATTGTTGAAAAACGCTATGGTCGTGCCGATGAGGCTTCTCTTCTGCAGCAACCTCACGTTTCTTTTGAACCGCGGATCCGCACCACTAATTTTCGCTCGGCGCCAACGACAACCAACCAACCCATAGTGAAGATATACCTGAAGCAAAATGGAGAGACGAGCTAGTTGGTTCACAATTTCCATGAGTGAAACTTGAGCGCAAAATTTTTTCACAGGGACGAGAAAGGGAACGACACAGGCGCTTCTTATACAATCGGGACCCTTAATCCGGTTCCCTGTGTCGTTCCCTTTCTCGTCCCTGTGAAAAATTTTTGCGCTTAAGTTTCACTCATGGAAAAAGAGATATACCTCCTTAAGGGATCGGTAAGTGACTATGACAGCTGCCATCACTGGCTAGCGCCCGCCTAATAACATCTTATTGCCTTAATGGTTTCGCATTCAAATCTCGTCAGCGGACTTATCTGACTCCACCAATGTTTTTTTTTTCGGAACATGCCGCGCATGACCGACACTCGTAAAACAGGCCAACAAATACCTCAGTGATAACAAATCTGGCCGTGCACTACAAACAGTAATTTTTGTGAGCCTCCAAGTGCCAATTCTAATTCACCAGTACCCATCTCCCCCATTATATCAGGCGATTGCAGCCCCAAAATATTTAGGTACTGTTGTATGAAACTATACAGACCCCCTCCCTACCCTCTCCCTCATTTGTAATCGTTCAGCCCCCTCTCCTAAGCCAACAGTCCAATCACCATCACTGTTACTGAAGGGATGACATCAACATTTACATTAACAATATCACGTACTAAAACAACAGCAAAAAATCACGTGTAGTGCAATTCTGAAGCCAAGAAGGGTGCAAGCGCCAGTATGTAGTCGGTATCTTGAAGCGCTAGAACACAGGGACAAGCGAGTCCCTGTGTCCCACTCGCGAGTCCCACTCGCTTGTCCCTGTGTTCTAGCGCTTCAAGATTCCGTCATGTCATACCAACAGGCCCAAAGCAGCACCCTCATGTAGTCGGTAGTTGTGCCAGTTACCCGCACACTTAATACTTCATCATTGTAGCCAGGCACTGCGGCTTTAGCACGAGCCGTGCTCGTAATTTTTAGCTTCTCCCACAACCCAATCAGCAGTCAAGATTTCCAAAACTGACCTTTTACTCTCCTTTTTTACTGACCTCCTAACTGCGTGGAAATGTTTCCTGGTAGAGAACTTGGTTCGAACACTTTCTGCGACTACTCAGAGGTAATACTAATCGAGCGTGCCGCGCACGGCGAACCCGCCTGCAGTCGTTCGAGGTCCTCCTTCGGTCCCACGCCGGAGAGCATCAGCAGTTGAGCAGAGCCCACGGCCCCCGCCGACAAGATCACCTCGCGCCGCGCAGACACGTTCATCACGCGGCTCGACCTCGAGAACGTCACACCCACCGCCCGGCTTCCTTCGAAGTTCACCTGACGGAGAAAAAACGGAACCGCGTATTAAAATAAGTTTCCAATTTTTATACCACAAAACATCTAAGGAGTAACAAAATAACTAACAGGGTAGTGAAGATTCAGAGATATTTATTTATATATTTCGGTACCTTCAATGCCCAGGGGGCGTTACAGAAGGGAGTGGGTTTCTTTTTTACACGGTATTGAAAAAATATATATACAATAAGGGGAAAATATACAAAGCAAGTATAGATGCGATGCCTTAAAGGCAAGAGCGAAAAAGTAAACAAATCACAGGAGGTAAAAACTATACACATACATATATATATACATACATACACACATATGCATATATATACACATTCATATACACATACACGTGCATACACACCGAGAGAAAAAAAAAAACATTTGGTGCGGAGGGAAATATAACTCAAAAGCTGGGGAGTTATACAAAGAGAGTTGTGAAAAAAAGACTATGTAAGAAAATTCATTTACAGTGAAAAATATGCAAGTGTACAAATGAATATCCACGCAAAAAAAATTGATTATACAATGCACAAGTGACGTTCAACTGCCGAACGAAATGCGCGCGCATCTGTGATTGTAGCTATTGAAGTTGGCAGGCGGTTCCACTCATCTGATGTTTTTGGTATGAAGGAATGGAAGCACAGATTAGTACTACAGTGAGGGACGTTTACTTTGAAAGGGTGATCAACGCGCGATGATAAGTACGACGGGCTGGAAAGGAGTTCATTTTTTAGTTGTGGATTGAAGTGATAAATTTTGTGGAACAAGTTGAGTCGAGACAGCTTTCTGCGCACGGAAAGCTTCGGCAGATTTAAGGTTCGTTTCATTGAAGTTACGCTCGCTTTGCGGTAGTAGTTAGTTAGGATAAAGCGTGCACTACGGTTCTGTATGGATTCTATTGCGTTAATAAGGTAATCTTGTGCTGGGTCCCATACCGAACAGGCATACTCGAGTTTAGGGCGAATTAGGGTTTTGTAAAGGATTAGTTTCAGATCGGAAGGTGCCATAACAAAATTACGTCGCAGGTAGCCTAGTGTTCGGTTTGCATAACTAATTATATAATTCACGTGTGTTTCCCAGGATAGGTTGTTGGTTATGTGTACTCCTAAATATTTGTATGTTGCTGTTGTTTCAAGTTGGTGGCCATGAATGTTGTATGATGTTGGTGACCTTTCAGAAATATTGGAACGTCGCGAGATTCTCATCATTTTACATTTGTTAGTGTTCAAACGCATTTTCCAAATGTCACACCAAGTCGATATCCTATCAAGGTCAGATTGTAGTGCGGATGGATCAGACGTTGATGACATCACTCGATAGAGCACGCAGTCATCTGCGAATAATCTAATGGAAGAGGTTATGGCGTCAGGTAAGTCGTTGATAAAAATAAGAAACAGGAGAGGGCCGAGTACAGAGCCTTGCGGCACACCTGAGGTGACTGAACAATAAGAGGAATCGTAATCGTTGGCTGTTACAAATTGTGATCTGTTCGATAAAAAATTTTCAATCCAAGCGAGAATTTGGGGGTCAATGTTTAGTTTACGCAGTTTTTGACAGAGCAAGTGATGGGAAACAAGATCAAACGCTTCGGAAAAATCCAAAAAAATACAATCAACAAAATTACCATCATCAAGGGCACAAAAAAGGTCGCGTGTAAAGGAAATTAATTGTGTTTCGCAGGAAAATGTTTTCCGAAATCCATGTTGGTGTGGAGAAAAAAAGGAATTATTTTCAAGAAACGTAACGAGGCTCGAGTAAATGATGTGTTTAAACAGCTTGCATGAGATGCTGGTCAATGAAATTGGGCGATAATTAAGAGGGTTATGAACGTCCCCAGATTTAAATAACGGAACAACTTTGCCAATTTTCCAATCGTCGGGTAATTGACAAGAATTCAAAGATTGAGAAAAAATTTCCCCTAGATATATAGAAGAATAAACGTCTATGTTTTTCAAAATTTTAGAATTTATACCATCAATTCCTGACGATGAGGAAAGTTTTAATTGGACTATGAGTGGAACAATTCCAACCCAGTCAACTACCAAAGGCTCCATTGGAGGAAAGTTTGAAGTTTCACAGGAGTATGCCTGATCATGTGGCTGATGCGGTATAAAGACCTTTCTGAATACGTCATTCAGAAGAAAACAGCTTTCAGAGCAGGGTGCAATGTCGCCGTTTTCATCTATTAAAGATATCACATTGTTCTTCGTTCCACCAATGACGTTCCAAAACTTCTTCGTGTTATGTAGAAGCAGAGAAGGGAGGGTGTCATGAAAAAAAAACACGCTTTGCATTTTTGACTGCGTTTTTGAATTCCGAATTGACACTACGATACGCAGACCACATGATCCGGTTATCACTCTTTCTTGCCTTGCGAAACAGCCTTTTCTTCATATTCAAGAGACGGTGAAGGGAAAAGTTGAACCATGGGGACCGATGGGTGCAGGAAATGAGCCGTAACGGTATGTACTTTTTGATTAATGAGTGCACTTTATTTTTGAAAAGATCCCAGTTTGTAGCTACACTACGTTCGTAAAATGTGACCATATATTCAAAAAGAAATGCTTCCAACTCTTTGTTGATCGACAAAAAGTCAGCTTTTCGATAATCACGGACGTACTTGGGCTTGCTAACTCTAGTATTTGTACTGGCTTTAACCGCGAAGTTGATGAAACAATGATCGCTGAGCCCTGGCGTGCAAGTGAGTGAGTGAACAAGGTCGGGGGAAGTGGTTAAAACCAGATCAAGCACATTAGCGCTTGTTAGTGTAGTGCGGGTTGGTTGGGTAGCAAGTTGTGATAAATTAAAGTTGGAACACAAATCTACAAACTGAGCAGCTTCGGGTGAGGGGCCTGAAACACTGAAGGAGGGTCCAGTCCAAACTATTGAGGGGTAGAAACATTACATTACATGTACATTACATGTACATTACATGTACAGAAACATTACATGTACGTAGTTTACAAGAACATGTACATTACATGTACATTACATGTACATTACATGTACAGAAACATTACATGTACTATTATGAGCAATATGAAAGGGAACACGGGAACGCATTGAAAACACCCTCAGACCCAGATATGCGTGATACGCAGCGGCTGCCGTCGGAAACAAAGTGGAAAGGGGGACGCTGCTCTAACAACTGTTCCCATTCCCGCTGTGCGTCTTATCGGCTGTCGGACGATACCATATTATCGGCGAAATGACGTAAGCTGCTGCTTTGTAGAAATCCCATCGTGGTGGGAGTGCCAACAGTTAGTGGAAGAGCGCCCTCCTTCTCCCTTTCATTTTCACAGCGCCATCCGCGTATCGCTCCGAGTCGTTTCGAGGCTGTTTGCCACGCGTTCCTGTGTTCCCTTTCATATTGCTCATAATAGTACGTAGTTTACAAGAACTTGTTGATGCGCGAGTTGGCGCATCTTGGTGAATAGACGCGGGCTTTGCACAAAAATGACAACACATACAGGAAGGACGCTATGAGCACAAACTGTCAACTGAATTTTATTGGACGGATCAGACAAATATAAGTACACTTTTTATCAGAGCACTCAAGCGCACTTCCTACTTCTGTACTCCCACTTCCTCTGTGCGCACTGCCACTTGCTCAATCTGTTGTCATTTTCGCTCAAAGCCCGTGTTCATTCACCCTTACATCTGCGCGCATATTTATCTCGAAGACCCTAATCTAATTTAATCCACCTTTATAATATTCTAATTTATAATAAACCCCTTAACGTAGCTTAACCCACCTTAATCTGTCAAACTATTAGTCTATCTTCCACATACAAAAAACAGGACACAAAGGAGGAAGCTACACACACACAGCGCTGTTTACCAACAGGGTGTTTATTTGCCTCTTGGGAACATAAACGAAGCGGTTGACGAAAATCAGAGCAAAAAGAGTAGATACATAAATCTGTACTGGTTTCGGAGAAAAAAGTACACATTTATGATTTATTTCGGTCTGTCTCGCAGAAAATGTGGCATAAACCACGTGCAGCCCTTCTCCAAGTGCAGGAACTGCGTTGTTTACTCCATTCGTTTGAATTGTGGCCTGCGGTATGTAGGAAAAACTACGCAGTGCCTGAACATTGGGTTTATGGAGCATGCACCCAGTGTCAGAGCAAAATCCGGTGGCTGACTCACCTCGCACATTTTGTCCTGCAAGTGTACCCCTGAATGTGAGCGGTGTCGAGTTTTAAAGCATTACGGAAATCAGCGCACACATTAGCTGCTGGAAGCGCACACGATACATAAGAGTTACACTGATTGTGTAAGCACCCCTTCTGTTGCCTTGTCTCCAAGGTAGATAGCGTTTATTGACGACTAAGCTTCACCTTACAGTAGCGAAATAGTCGAACTGTTATGATGAAGGAAACTGCTTGTTTTTTGTTGATACCTTTTAATATTTTTTGTAATGTTTTATGTATCTTTACTCTTTTCGCACTTATATTGGTGTGCCCTTTTCGTTTATATGGCCGAGAGGCAAATAAACACAATGTTGGTAGACAGCGCTACGTGTGTGTAGCCCCCTCCTTTGTGTCCCGTCATGAGCGCTGCTTTTTGTATGAAGTATGAACTAACAAGCCCAAACACTTCAATTGCTATGCCTTCAGTTTGCCTCTAACCATGGGGATACCCGTTAACGTGACCTGATTTACCGTAATGCATATTAAAAGATCATAATCTACACCCTAAACATATCGGCCAATATTATTACACCCTAATCCACATTATTGCATCATTGCGCATTTTTATTCAATTTATTTCAATATATTCCTTTAAAGTCCATACTCATTTACAGCAATCAGCACAAAAAATGTCCTAAACTATCTCAGTACACTTCAATATACCGTAATTCATCTCCATCTTAATTTACTTTAATCAATGTTAAACCATCACAATCCACAGTACTCTACGTTCGTTCACCTTAATCTACTTTAACTCTCCTAATCTATGTTAGCACATTCTATTCCGCCCTAATTACCCTACGAAGTTCCCTTCACTGCCGATCGACCCATCATGAACGTTTACGCCTTACTGGTGGGATTTGCCTCCTTATAGACGGCGCTGACAGCTTTGAGGCACGGTGAGCAGCGTTGTTGCAAACTCAGTAGGCAGGCCTTGCCTTTGCCAATCCTGACAAGAAGCTCAAAATCCATGTTTCGCAGGCATAAGGCAAAGACAAAACAACACCTTTGTTCATAAATCAAGCGTGACAATAACGTTTCCAAATAACATACAAAAACACTGCAGGCAATGCAAACAAAGTCCACCCTTTTCCACGTAACCTGGGAGTGGCGGACCATATGAGGAGTTTTTTTTTCGAAATCAGCCAGATCCAACTAACGCGAATCTGAGCAACAATCGGAAGTTTGTTACCGCATCTAACTGCAACATCGCGAAAGGTATTATATGATATATGGCAGCTGTTAGAAGTTTATGGCCACAAGTAATTAAAAATTAATCCGCGAATTTAAGCATTACAGTGGTAAGATTGTATTTGGCTTATATTTATTTCGAAACTCTAAAATTGATCCGGAATTCTTATGAAAACTTCTAAATTGGCTTTCAAGCATGGTGCGACTGAGTTTTGGATGACAAGGCATTAAAATATGCAGTAGGTCCTTAAGAACAGTATAACCTTAGATGGAGAGCTGGTGAGTCATCTTGGCACCACTAACAGGTATTTTCGAATTCTTTCCTAGGATAATTTTCTTCGCCACGACCGAAGGCACTCCGAGGAAGCAATTTCTCCATTCCTGTGCCATGAATTTCCAAAACGCTTCACAAGAAGGCTGCTCATAACTTCTTCACCTTAATGAAGTAGTTCGTACTATCAGAGGTAGACGAGGAGGGGGAGATTTGCTAGGGCTGTAAGCGTCGGCTATTTAGTTATGCATGTAAATCGTAAATATGGGAGTAAAGAAAATAAATATAACCAGAGTTATTTCATAGGGAGTTTGGAGACGAAATGAAATGATTGTTTCACGTCTCTCAGTTTCATTTCACTCACTTCTTCCGTTTACTGCGTCGCAGACATCTGGAGACAGATGTTTCGGGTATCTCCCAATTGCCGTCTCAATTCATAATAAGCCAGCTCCGAAAAGCAGAAAAAGAAAACAAACTTCCGAAAGCACCCACGAAGCAGAACAGTCAAGCCAAAACCAAACTCCCATTGGGCGAATGGGCTCGGCTCATTTTGGTCCGTGCAACAATAAGATCTGGCCCATTTTCGATGCGAACTACGATATGCGTGCATGTTTTATGGGCGCTATCGCAACTGTTTTCTTGACCCCCCTTTTTAGGAGAAAGTTGCCGAGTTTTTCTTGTTATTGCAGTTTTATCCGACTAAGTTTAGGTTTCTGGATCTGGCTAATTTCAAAAAAAGCGCCTGATATGGCTCTAGAAGAATAAGAAAACCCCGAAAACCCTATAAGATACGTGGAGGGGGTGGGGGCAGCACCGGTCAATTCGGCCTTAAAGGACCGAGTAAACTTGGTCCCAAGGGCAAGGCAGACTGCTGCTCAATATGGGTTCCTGAACTTGGGCCCCCCTTTATTCTCTGGAGCTCTCGCCTCTCCCCATATCTTCTAAAATAATATATTCACCTGAAAAATGTATTTTAGGGTAGACAAACACCGCTCCGCCGTAAACGTTTCAAAATTACCGTGTTTCAGGTCAGTTCCAAACGCTTGATCATAATAAAGTAGAGAAATAGCTGTATCCGCTCCCTACGCAAAAAGCACGTTTATTTCTTTTAGCTACTGCAGAAGAATTTCAGTGTTAATAACTTATACCCCTCAAGTAACACACTTCATAATAATACAGAGCTGGGCGACGCTCACTACACCTTAGCGTGTGTACTAGCCTTTTTCGCTCGTTTTTGCTGCGTCTGGCAGATGAATTTTCCGAAGGCGTGTGAAAGGGAATATTTCAGTTTGGAGCAATGTGTGAAGGCGTGTTAGGGTTTCAGGCATTCATTTTGCATAACTCTTTCTTCTACCCCAGCACTGGGATGCACTCGTTCCAATAATGTGTGCTTTCAGGAATAGGCGAATGCAGAAATTAATGACAGGTATCGATATTGGCGTAAAACATGCGTCCTGTTTTTGTTTACGTTGGCATTTTGTTGCCACCTTCCGGCTTCGCCGGGCTTTCTGATCTTCATTTGGTAATGGCCCGTACCCACTGAGGAGAATCGGCCGTGGCTTGAGGTTTGTTTAATTATTTAGAAAGTGTTCTTTAAAATTGGAATTTAATGTTGGGTAATAGAAAAAAACAACACATACGCTCAGTAGGGGCGCGGGAAGATAAGTGATTGTACGAATCAGCTAGCAAATGAGACTTCCCGTGGCCACAATGTATTCGCGAAGGAGGAAGTAAATTTCTTTGCTTGGTTTGCCAAGGCTGCTAGTACCTGAAGAAAGAAGAACTAAAGTTTTTAGTTGAAGTCGAAGACATTCGAATGGGACAGTAAGGTAAGTGTTTATCTGCTCTGTGAAACAGCGGAATTCAAGCAAATAGTGTTTTAATGATTCCGGTTGTTACAATACGAGCACGCGTCTCTTAATGGCAATCGTGACCTGCTGAAAAATAAGTTTATTTTGGAAGGAGGCACCTGTTTTCAAAACGAAGCGCATGTTCCCTGCTTTTTCTTTTGTGTGCCACACAGGCCATCTTATTTTATAGGAAGAATGTTTACCCTGTCGTCACTAAACTAGTGTGTTCATCTCTGACAGTCGGAGTTATCGATCTAATTCGATGGTTCCGGAAATAATCATGGGGAAAGATAAATTTTCTGGGAAAACGCCGCGGCATCCGATTCGCCGACACTCGTCTGTGCACGACAATGTGTACACTGCTCCTTCGCCTTTCTTTAGCGGTGCAGAAGTTCGCTCCAATACACTTTGTTCGTTAAAGAAACCTGTATCGTCCTTGGCTACGAAACTATACGGTATGTGGATTCACACAAACGCAACAGCAGCGACGGTGCGAAATTTCTAGCATCATCATGTGCACCAAAACATTCAAAGGTATGGCTTAATTAGTCAAAATACAGCGAATTCAGAGCGTCCGGTGAACGAGCACGTAGTTTCAGACTTCACACGCTGTCTCGCACCACTGGGATAGTCGCCCATCTTACCTTGGTGACTTGGCTTAAGAGGACCACGTGGAGATTCTTTCGCGTCCCAATGATGGGCTGAATGAAGGCCGTGCTTGCGCTGACTCGCGCTCCATCCTTCGTGTTAGTCTGGGGCCGGGAGCAGCCTTCGTGCAGTGGAAAAAGCAAATCCGTAAAAGTTCGCTTTCGTACAGTAAAGTAGTAACAAACTGCGGAACTCAGACATTGTGGTGACATGTCGTCAAGTTTTCCTCTAAATTATAAATATCGGTTACCTGACATCGTACGTCCGTTGTAGTCCACGTAGGGATAGCCGGACTCATTGCACGCCGCCAAGAAGGAGTCGCTGAGCCTCGTGCGAGCGTTGGCATAGTTTATGGTTACCTCGCCACCGGTGCCGTGATACTCTGCTCAGAAACATACAAAAAATCGGCTTTGGTTGAATACAAGCGCAGGGCTCAGTTTCGGACAGTAACCTGCCAGCACACGTCGCCAGAGCACCGCCGACGGCGGCCATGTTGTGAAAGTCTGTTCGGCCCCGTTGGCTTCCTACCCAATAAGCGCCTTGATCACCCAGTCAGTGGTGCAGCGTCTCAACATTTACCCGGTTTTGTGGGTTGGCGCAATCCTGTATGGGCTTTTTATATTCTCTGCGCACGCTACAAAGCTGAATATAGTATTTTACTTGTTCTTTTTTAAAGTGTGTGGCGATAAAGCGCCACTGTTCCTTCTTACCTGGTGCCCCGGGGCTCATCTCCCGTCAAGTTCTTTTTCCCGAACCAATTTCTTCGGCAAGGCGTGACGACTGTGATGAGTGCCGTCGTCACGAGCGCCATGATCATCTCATCACCGACACGGCCAGCCGAGCTCGCCATCGGTTCGCAGCTACCATCACCGACAGCAGCGGGGCTCGGGTGGCACGTATGCGCACAACGACCGGGGAGTGTGGAGGAACAAGTGCTCGAAACGAGGGGCTGCTCTCGAGGGCACCATCTTCATCGAATGCTGCTCGCGGAACGGCAATAATTCGAGCCCAGAGGTGGACGAACAGCCGTAGAGCGACATTTTGGGTTGAGATTACGTTTTCCCGTGGGTGCAATTACTGCTTTTACGGTGAGCACCAAGCATCATCTACTGCTTCGCTTGCAACACTCGTATTCTTCTGTGAAACTGCTAAAAGAGCTCCGCTGTTCTGACTCAGTAGCGTAGTGGTATATTCGTAAGGTTTCCCAACTAACGCCCCGTGTTCGAGCCCCAGCGATGCCAATATTTTTTTCCCAAACGCCCGCAAATTTTTCTTGTAAAATGTTCTCTTAGCTTAAGTCTGCACGTTCGAAAGTAAAATAGGTTCGGAATCTTTTACGTCGGTTTAAAGGTGGGGCGCAGCATACCAACACAATCGTTTTGCATCGAGCCGAAAGTACCGGTTTTGTGCCTCTCTTGGAACAAAATATCGCCATCCCGGGTGCGACTAGATCTCAACGGGCGACCCACGATGCTGGAGCAAAACAGCGAGGATGGGTGGAACGCACCCGTGGCAGCACATCCTCACGGTCCCCCAGCGCGCCCTAACAGCGAGCGTCACCGACCCGACGCCATTGCCAAATCCAATCGGGAAGTGCTGTCCTTCGATGCCCTGCGTAGCGAACGCATCGGGGCACCGTTTGACTTCTATGTGTTTTCTGTGCTTGTGTACCGCGTCCGTTCATCGTTCATCATGTTCAAGTAAAATGCACCTTCTCCCACTTTCGTCGTCTTCGATCTGTATCGTGCACATCATGAACGTGCAGCCATGATCTGTTGGCCATCTGACCCGCAACTGTACAACAGCCTTCATGTTCAGATTGAACATGCCGATTTGGGTGGAAGGTTAATGACTTGTTGCTAGGCACTCACTTTTATTTCTAATAGTTGTTATCGAGTTCTCAGGTTTTTAGCTTTGTATCACTTGTCAATTATACTTTCGAGGAATTTCGACATTAGAAACACTGACAGTGAGCAACGGTGTTTTGCTTGTCTACGACTTCTGTTATCATAGCAGTTAGCGAGCTTTGGGAAAACTGATGAGAAGCCGAGGAACTGGTACTCAGGTGCCGCCGCTGTGCTTGCTCTGATGGCCACAATAGACCCATAGTTGTGTGTGCCTGGTAGACAGACGACGGGAGGGGGGGGGGGGACCATCGCCCAGAGCTGGGCTCCCTCGTCTCACTCCTAAAGCAGAAAAGCAGCCACCGCGGCCCAAAATGAAACCTGTATCCTCGTCCACAGCGACATGAGGATATTTTGGATATTTTTCTGCACCTCTGCAAGTTCTGAAAGTTTTTTCTCGAAAAGATGTCGCAAGCAATTTTTTTTTATAAAATCCTGATGCTCCTTATCAGTACATTGACCGATTCAAGGATATAAAATCCGGTATCAGTGGAAATAATGCAGGCTGCGCACGTGTCCTAGTTTCACTTCGCTTCACTTTCATTTCACTTCGCATGTTCCCTATTATGTGGGTGAGAACTGCTTCCTATGGCGCTGAGGTCACTCAAAACACGGAGAGGCTTATCAATGCCGCCGAAGTAGAAACAGGTACCCAAAGACGTGTGTGTCGCGAAAAATAACATTTTTCTACATGCACAACTTATTACAACCTCAGACGCATTCTAAGAAGTCGTAAACTATTACTTCCGGAGGGAGGGTTCCTGCATGCGTCAAGTGTCCAAATGACAAAAAAGCCACAACCGTTCAACGAAGAAGTATCATTGATACCATACGGAAAGTGCGGGGAGAGAATCTTCACACGCTGTTTTTATTCCAGTGGATGAGTTTGAAGTGCGTAGGACTTAAAACACTGAGCAATACAAAATCTCTAGTTATATAAGGTGCTTACCGTCAGGTGTTGCAACACGATAATCCTCGATTTCCTTGAAGTGTTGCAGCACGTCTTGGTAGCTCCACCCAGTTGCGCCGTACTCTTCCGACCAGCGATCATAATCATGGCGGCTCCCCCGAGTGTAAAGCATGAAGTTGAGAACGCTGGAACCACCGAGCACTTTGCCTCGGGGCAAAGCGGACCGCTGCAATAGGGCACGTGGAAACATGAAGTTGTATAACATGAAGTTTCAGGGTTGTACAGGTGCTGTTACAACGTACACCGAAAGCTTCGTGCACTCTTTTCCAGCTGGAAAACTAATCTTTCAATGACAATATATTTTAACTGAGGTATGTCTGTTTCATGCCCCTTAGCCAACTACCTTTGACCTGGTTGAGCTCTAAATTGTCAGATTGAGATAATTTATGCCAGGGTTGTGTTTTCCGCTGAACCGCCCCCAGATATTTTTTCCAGTGAGTTGTTCAAACTATACAACTTCAAGCATGCAACTCTCCCAAAAATAAATTAAAAAGAATTGCATAAAAAGAAAGGCCCTTTCTGCTGCAACCAATTGCTACTTAGAACAATACCACGATGTTCCACAGTTAGAATCATGACCACTCATATTTACGGGCAAGCAGTACCAAATGAGAAAGAAACACCAAATTTGAGTGTAGCAGTCGATGTATCGGCTATCACCATAAACACCAAGAGCAACGTCAAATTTTGGTAATCTCCTCAAGAAATGTGACAACGAATGGTTCAGGCAACCATATTCAACACAAAACATTTTTAATTAAGGGCGAAAAATACATTGCGAAAATTATTTATAAAATGGGGCAAGAGTAATTCGCAAGAGTAATGGTGACGCAGTACGCGGGAGAGGACACTCGAGTGAGCCTCCTTTTCGTCGATGGCAGGATTGACGGCGTCCCCCTTATCAAAGCACATCTCGCGCTCTGTAAACGGCCATCTCAGCTGTCGCCGGATGAGTGGACTGTGAGATTGCTACTCTTTTCTAAGACAGCATCGCCTGTATCCAAGGGTGCGCTCTTCGTAGAAGATAAAGATACCCACGTGGTGATAATGACGCCAGGTGTCGCTGCAGGTCCAAGTGCTAACCTTGCAGTTAGAGTTCCTCTATACAGCTCTCATAGTGAGCCAGAGTTGCGTGATCATACGCCATCTTGTAATCTGGACGGAGGAGGAAACGCCACCCGGTTGAGCCGCCAAAACGCGCAGCAGCCCCGTGAGCGTAGCACCACGGTGTCAGAAATTGTGGTCGGTGCTAGGTCTTTCCCGCTCAATTTCATTCTAACTATTCAGCACTTTATAGGCAATTTCTAACATCAAGCATAATGACAGCATTCGCCTCGCTCATAGCAAAACACCTCGTTTCACTGAGACTCCGCTACACTATGTGAGCGCTATTTCCTATTCTGGGACCTTTGTATCCGCGGGTGGAGGAGGGACACGGGGTGTATCTTATATCTAAACAACAAAGCTTGTGCTGGCCTAGCTTTTATTCAAAATTATGTCTGCGATAACATGGTACCAAGTGACAATTTCTAGTGCGAACGAATTAACCCCCTTTTCTTGCTAGAATTATTTGTATTAGCTATCTTATGCTACAGGGTATGTCCAGATAAGGACAGCCAAAGTGGTGCCATATGACCATTTTTTGTTTGGCATAAATCTTTTAATTTGCCTAGTATATTGTATTCTTACCATGATCCCGACATTCTTGGCGAGAAACCCCATAGATGGGGTAGCAAAAAAATATTTAAACGCTATTGGACAGGACTACTTTCATGGTTCATGGTGTAAGTTCATGGTGTAGAAACTTTGAACACCTGCAAAACAAAAGAGAAAATTTCCCGAATATTCATAATATCTTGCCCAAATAATTGCCCACTTTCCTATTGAATTGACCAGAATTGAATTAGTACTTGTATTTTTCTTGAAAAATAGTTAGAAAACTACTAGGGAAAACAAGGACGTTCAAAAAGGGCACTTTTGAAACATTTTTGTTCATACATTGGCTAAACATGTAAGCTCAAAGTTTTTCGCCTTGTTTACGAGGGGCGCTAAACTTTTTTACCCTGCTCATTTCCGTATAAAACATGCTTTACAACATGCGGCTGTATGAAGAGCGCAGAAAAATGATAATCTCTAAAAACAACTCACTTTTCGATGCGAATTAAAAAATATTGAATATAATTTGCGTGATATTTTCTCAAATAATGCCTGAGGAAATATTATTCTGAAGTTCTAAAAATTTATTGCATTTTTTTAATTTTAACTAAGAAAAACGAAATCATAGTCAACCTGATAATTTCAAACGGAGGGGTTGCAGCGCTTTCTGTTAGACGGCAAAGAAAAAGAGTATCATTGTGGATCGAGATGTCTTTCGAGAAGTAGGAGTGGGGCTTAAATTCAGGAATGTAGATATTTCCCAATTTTCTTGGAGAATTTTGCTGATTTATTTTGTGTTTCTTGAAGCACACTTCTATTTTGTTGTAACTTGAAGACAGCGCACCTTTTTTGCTCCCAATTTAAGTGTAACCAATGTGAGGGCCCGCTTCCAGAAAGCTTTGAAATTTCTCAAAAAACATTTTTAATGATATTGCCGCGAACCATGCATTGGGTTTGTTTATTTGTGTTTTGCTTTTGCAGCCCGGCTTCGCCCGTCTGTGTTATCGGTGTTGTCTGTGTGGGAAGAGAGGCGCGTGTTCCGTTCATTCTTTCTGTGCAGCATGTGTTATTTCTTCTCATAGGGAAAGCGTTCCGAACTAGCGTAAGCAGCCTAGAATATTCTTCTATGTTCTACACACTAAACTTTTTAACACCCTTAAAGGTGCTAAAAAGGTGCACTCAACATTTTGCACCCTTTTTGCACCTTTTAAGGACTAAAACATTGCTCCGGCACCCAATCATGAGGGTGCCACATATTAAGGGGTGTAAATCTTAACATTTTTACACCCTTTAAGGTGCAAGGAGAGTGTACTGAACATTTTGCACCCTTTTTGCACCTTTCAAGCACCCAAATATTGCTCGGGCACCCCACCTCGAGGGTGCCAAAATTCAGGGGTGTAATCAACAGTTTCATAGGGTGCTACGACCGTTAAAGGGGTGCTAAAAAGTATTTCTTCTCGATTGGGGTGTTACCACGGCACCTTACGTTAGGGTGCCTAAAAGAACGGTGTGTGAATGCAGGCATGCAAAATTGCACAAAAACAGGCTGAATGTTTAAACCGCACATTGCACTATTTCACCGCCCGTTGAGAGAATAAATATGAACTCTCCACATAGACCAGGGGAAAGGCTCTAAAATTGCTGTTCGTAAATTGAACAAAACGTGCTGAATGTTTAAATTCCACTCTGCACTAATCTACTGCTTCGAGTGTATCACAAGGTTCGTTTCGATGTCTGGGTGCACGGGAAGGAAAGGCTACAAAATGCCTCTTGTAGTCCTATAAATAAAACTTTTACGCGAGGCATCGGTGTCCTCAACGAAATCGAATTTACCTAAGAATTTGTTCCCATATTATTATGCCCCGGGCAAAAATTCCAACAAGACTTTCTTGTTGGGCTCACAGCACGCCTGTGGGGCCAATACGAAGTTCTGTCGGCACTCTATCGTTCCAATAGCCTAGTCTTCCAACAGGGAGTTTAACCTTGATGGCGTTTGTGGGGCCAATAAGAAGCTCTGTCGGCACTCTATCGTCCCAACAGCGTAGTCTTCCAACAGGGAGTTTAACCGTGATGGCGTTTACCGGCTCGCCAACACGATAAGTCAACGCCAACAGACGCCTCGTTCGTAATCAGCGGCGCGATCGCGCCATCAGACAGAACCGACAGACGCCCTGAAGGTGGTTTTTAGGGCCTAAACAGCAGCGTCTATGTCTGGCATAGACGCTAGACGTCAACGTTTGTGTTCTGAATTTTCCCTTCAGTAAGTAACAGTCAGACGGACGATAACATAACTATGTGAAGATATGCTTTGGCTCATACCGCGGCAAGCGCAATCGTTTGTGGCTGCAGCCTCGGTTGCTCTTCGTCCACAACAAACTGAATCGGCTGTACAGCTTTCTTCGAGGGCGTGTATGCAGGGGTTCTATCTTCCTTTTTTGCGCAGGCCGACGGGGGCGGTCGTGTAAAATCATTTTCGCTCGTCGCTGCCGTAGGGTTGCCACCTTCCTGGTTTTGGACCGGCCCGACCGGTTTTTTAAACAGCGGGCCGGTTTCCGGTCCATATCTAAAACCAGCCGTCATCAGCCGGTTTTTTGGCTTTTGTGCCGTGATTATGCCCGTTTTGGCGTTTTATAAGCGTCAATTCAACAACTAAGACGATAAATACGTGTCGACAAGCATAGGCGTGCGCACAGGGGGGGCAGGGGGGGCGGCCGCCCCCCCTAATCATCTGAAGGGGGCGCCAAATTTGCCCCATGCCTTGCCGATGTAACACATGAAAGTAAAATTTCTGCTCAGAAATATTTTGTGTGTTGCAATTCCATCACATTGAAATAAAAATTTTATAACCATCCCTCTTTGCACTGCGTTCGCACCGCAAGGCCTTTAGTGAGAAGAGGTCGGGAGTTGCTCTAGGGGGGGGGGGGGGGCGCAGCGGTAAGACTTTGCCCCCCCAAATTGAGAACTCTGCGCACGCCTATGTCGACAAGCTGCGCAAAGACACGCGAGCAGAGAAAATACGCGGGCGAGCGCGCTGCCTCAGATGGAGGGGGACCTAAGGGAAGAACAAAATAACGAAATTCTACCGCCGCGGTCAGCAATTGCGGTTACTTTTCAGTGAAGCACATGCAGAGCGATTAACCAAGCTCTCAATCTCTTTCAGTACAAACGTTATGTTGAATTCTCTCTAAGAAAACACTACAATAAATGGCACTGCATGTTAAAAAACATGGCGTCTTTTTTCAACACAATCCCCCCTCCCCCCCCCCCCCCGGAAGGCCCGTTTTTTTTTTTCGGGGAAAGGTTGTAACCCTACGCTGCTGTTCTGCCTACCTGCTTGCTGTACCTATTACGTCGCCGCCACCGCAAATCCCCACTTGTTACAAACTCAGAGGTTTTCGCACTGTTAGCAGTCGTTTTACACGATGGGTTTGATGCGCCTGACATGCCAGGAGTGACATCGCTTGTAGTATTAGAGCGACGTTGCTTGTCTGCAAGACGGTGCCGGTCAAACAAGCGTTATCAACGCCATAATTCTAACGGCACACTCCATTTATTTCGTGGCTGCCGTGGCTTGCGCAGAAAAGGTCGGGTTGACTGCGATAGCTTTTCTTGAGTCAAAAAATGGAGCTTTGGCTCAATCGCTTGCAGCGCTAGCAATGCGGCCTCGTCTGCAAGACCGGTGCGTGAGAAATAAGCGTTAGGACAGCCAGAATTTCAAAAATGCAGCATAAACTAGACCATCGTTAAAGGAGGCGATGACTAGACACAAGCAACAATATTCGTTGACAACTTACGTAAGTATAGAGTTGTTTTAGGCGCCTCAAACCCCGCCCGCCGACATAGCTGTTTGTTAACGCGTCCGTTTACTGTTTTGTAGGTCGATGGTTCGATTCCTCGTCGAACGTTTTTCTTTTTTTTTTTTTTTTTTTAAGTGAGGGTTTCATTAGCTCCTTTTTTAACGACCAGGGTAAGCACTTGCTTTCTATCACGCCGACATTTACCGCCCTCTTCCTAAACCCAAAGTAGCTCGTTTTCTCGCACGTTCTCTCTTGAGAAGCCCGCCGTGAAAACAAAACCAAAACAAACGTCAAACCTCTTTACAATATCAGTATATATGTCAATTACTTTATGTGTATTCACTTTTTGTGTTTAAAAACCTTAAATTTAAGTTATAAACACATTTCAGACTTTGAAAGCAGAAAGATAATTACCAACATTACAGTAGTAACACAATTTTCGTCAAACATAGAGGTGCTGCATTTGAAGTCTGGCAACTATCTCTCACTTTTGTGTGTGTTTTTTCATGGCGTTTTGTGCCGAGTGATTGGTGGCGTGATTTAATCTGTTTTATCTATTTCAAGCTTAAATCATAGTTATAGAAGCTTTATGGGTGATGTCTACCCTTCTAACCTACGCGTGTGTTGAACATGGGGACCCCGGAAGAACGATCATCGCCGGATAAAATACTGCGCGTCAAAAGTGGATGACATTGCATCAGAAGAAAGCGTGTTCGTGTGTCCGCGAGATGAAGACGACAGTGAAGGAGAATTTTACGTTGGAAACATCGTTTTTGCTCGGGTAAGTATGCATTTTTTATTATTCTGTATTTGGTTGGAACGAGTTCTGGTGTTTATGGGTCAGTAATTCGCTAGACCCCCATCTCGTTTGCTCTGAGAGCCTACGTGAGTTAGTATACTTGTTTGGCGCCCAGTCCACCGTTTCCGCAGAAGTCAGCATCAATTTACGCTGAAGCTAGACCTTGGCTACGATGCTCGCGCTATGGTACACGGCTGCTAATAATTTCACATCACGCAAGGCTCTTTAACACCGGGGCGTTTGTTTATGTGTCTCTCAAACAGTGCCTTTGCGGTGGCAGATCGCAGTCGCAATTTCGCGTGAGTGGCACAACGCTGTGATTAGTCCTCCCTCGTAAAATACCCGCGGTATACCAAGAAATAACATGAACAGGAGGTTCCCTGGAAGTGCATGTGAAAACGCGTACACGTGATTCCATGGCTGGCGTCTCCCCCCCCCCCCCCCCCCTTCACGAATTCCGTGCAGTGCGCTTCGCAGCTATTGCGCTCGCGAGACCGGCGACCGTACGCCTCGCGGTCTTCGGGCCGCGATATGTGTGCTGTTCTCGTGAAGCTCGACAACAGCGAAATTGCGGTACTCGCTCGCCAACGCGCCCCGACAGCGTACGCGTCGACCGGGTGCTGACGGAGTTGTGCTGGAAGAAAAGCAGGCAAGAGATGAGGGCGCACGAGGTGTAGTTAAACATGAGAATTTACAAAGTGCAAGGTGGAGAAAATAGTATGCAAGGGCCGGAAACGGTGAGAGAGTTCGGGCCGTGCGCCAGCGAGCGAGTGCGGTAATTTACGTTGCCGAGTTTCACGAGTCCGGCACGAATATGACGACGCCCGTCTGAGAGTTCATAGAGGTATAGAATTCACATACGTGCAAATTGAAGGTGAAATGCGTGCATGTGGCCTCGCAGGGAGTTAGCATAGTCTCGGGGTAGTGGGGGAGATTTCACAACGCCTACGAGGCGCCTGCCGATTCTGTCAGAGTAGCTCTCGGGAAGTCTGGGGCTTGATATCAGAGGCATATGTATTGTTTAAATTAGTGCAGAAAATTGAGCCAATTCGCAAGTTCTCATTTTCGCAAAACCGCAGGCCATACAGAGACTAACAAGAAAGCTGTAGGCACTCACTCAACTCGATTTATATTGGAGAATTGAACGTGCAGATACAAGTCAGACATTGAAATGGAGGAGCCTCAACTATCACACACCAGTTCCGATTGAAAGCAAGGGATACAGATGAGCTGCTAGCATGCGTTCCATGCAAATTAGCTCAGTAGCTAGATTTGCATATATCATGCATACCCCACTCACAGTACCTGCGGGTCTAATAAATACATTCTTACTGTGACCTAAATTTCACTTGGGGTGTTCCGGGAATGTTCTTATTAGTGCCTTGGAGGTTACTGTCTTTAAACGATTAAAAATCTACTTGATGTAAGCATTCGTGCTTAGTGTGTGCTCTTGTATTTCAACAAGTGTCAGCACACTCACAGATTATGCACCTGCAGGTGCTGCTGCTGGCTGTCCTGGGTCAGCTGCCTTCCAGTCCAGTTTCAAAGGCTTTGCCAGGGCCTCCCTTGGCCAACCGACACTGCACCTGCTGTACCCAAGTACTGCCTGGCCTTTCGTTGGTGCTCCGTACGCTTTGCCGCCAGGAATGGTCATTCATCCATCATCTGGCCGCTTGGACCACCCGTTCAGAAGTCAGCGCATTTGCTCGACACATCGGTCCAGGCACTGCTGCCATATCGGTGCACCCACCGATTATGTATTTTCAGGTTAGTTATTGCATGTTGTGGAACTTGCCCTGATGTATACCTGTTAGCAGTGCTGTGGCCTCTGATTATTTGAAACATTTTCATGAAGCAGTGCTGTGCGTATGGAGCGTGTCATTGCTTAGCAGAGATATTGAAGAGAATCGGGCTGACGACTAAAGGGCAAGAAGAGAAATTGAACTGACTTTGAAGCAAGTATTCGTATGTAATCAAGCCAAGCAAACATTTAGGATCTTTGGATATGGTTTTAAACTTGCAATACAAACTGGTCTACTTCAGATCATACTGGTAATAATCATACTATACCGAAAAGTACATCCCGCAGTCTGTAGAATTCTGACAGCGCTTTTTTCGCAGTCTCTCATGACAGGCACTAATCTCAATGGTTGGAAGATAGTCGAGGTAGCACCAGTCTTTAAATCAGGAGACGGTACTTCACCATTAAATATCCCTAACAAGCACCATATGCAAGGTCAGGAAACATTTCATCCACTCTCAGGTCGCTAATTATTTATAAAATCAAAATATCACATTCGAGTATCACAACGGTTTTCACAAGGGTTACTTGAGAAACACAACTTTCAGGATTTGTTCACGATCTGCATTGATCCATTGACACAGGCTTACAAACTGCGGTAGTTTTTCTCGATTTTTCTAAAGCATTCAATCGCATTGCACACCACAGACTACTTCTCAAACTTCACCCTAATGTCCTCACTTGAGCAAAAAATTTTCATTCTTCTCAAATGCAGTTTACTTCTAATAACTATATACTTCTTTTGCTCGTGCCACTTTGTTGTCCCCCCAGGCAGGTTGCTTGGTCTATCTTCCATGTTGCATATCCTCCCATGTAGGTCTATTTGCAGATGATGTTGTAATTTATCACACAATTTCTTTCAACTACTACCGTCAATGCTTTCAATCTGATCTTAACACAATTAACTCCTGGTGCTGCAAATGGCTAATGTCGCTTATCTCTAAAACAAAGTGCATGACTTTAACGGTGGCAAGTCTCGGATTGTAAATACTTACTTCATTAACAGCCTGATTACCTCTTGAGACAAAGGTGTTTTGGTAGGCCGGTAGGGGAGGGGGGATTGCATGGTGGATTTCAAAAGGTACATCGATTGGGAAAATAAGACGTGTGATTAATATTTTCATTTGCACTCCAAAACTCGCTTTATTTCATATGTTTAACCCACTGCCGTGGCTAGGGTGGTGTGCTGTGGAGGCGAATGTCGGTTAGATACCGCTTGGTGTAGCCGCTTTTCAGATGGAGGCAACACGTAAAGACGCCCGTGTTTGGAGATTTCGATGCGCACAAAAATACCCAGATGGTCAAAATTAATGCGAAGCCTTCCCCTACAGTGCTCCCCATATCCCAAGTGTAGCTTTGGCGTGTTAAACCACCGTTTTTTTCATGTTTTTGGTATAGTACCAGCTGCTGTAGCAGGTGCAACTTAAAGGTAAAATTATACATAATGTTTCCAAGAGCTAAATATAAAGGCCATATTGAAGTGCGTTTATGGGTCTATCTCATAGCAGTAGTGAAAGGTTATATACTCTGGTGCAGGTTAAGAACGCCAATGGCTCATGTGGTGTAGTCCAGTGTTTGACGGAATGCCGTGTAGGCAGGTAAAAGCATTATTGCAGTGATGAAACGTAGGTCACTGACCAAGTCAAGAAAGCCATTTAACGGTTTGTTGCTTGTTCACGGTGAGCATGTGTCGTGGAAAACGAAGCTATATATTGGGCATTACGCGGCGCAATGAGTTTGCATAGATATGGTGCAGATTGCCATCCATTATGTTGATAATGTTGGGCGTCGTCTGAACAATGAGGGACTCGAGCAGTAATCGAGAAGATAGATTGCACTCAGTTGTCAGTAATTTTGTCTTGTTCCAGTCGACCACGTGTCCCGTCCTCTCAGGGTGCTCTGCCTGTGGACTTGTTTTTGCATGGCCCTTGTTCACTTCGTTCCAGTGCTGCATTAATCTTCTGTGCAGATTGCCCGTTTCGCCAATGTACACTGATTTGCATTCAGCGCATGGAATCTAATAAACAATACTCGGAAGCTTGGAGCGTGAGAGGGGGTCTCTCACGCTGACAATGTCAGAACGCAGCTTGCTAGTGGGCACAGGCACAATGTATGCACTGCGTGTCTTGAAAATGTGTGCGAGAGTTTCACCGATGTGTGGGACGTAGGTAATTGCTGCACGTTTTGATGCAGTCGTTGTCCTGAATATAATGCCTAAAGCATTATATTCAGAAAGAAGCGAAGAGGGCGACTAGCAAGAATCCACATTGACATTAGCAGGCAGAAGCGTCCACAAGGCCTGTGTCAAAACGTGCTGCAATTCTCGTCCTACACATCAATCAAACTTTCGCACGCATTTTCAAGAAACACATTGTGCACATCGTGCAGGTGCCCACTAGCAAGCTATGTTCTGACATTGTCAGCGTGAAAGACCCCCTCTCACGCTTCAAGCTTCCAGGTGTTGTTTATGTTTTGAACAAAAAAAGTGCCATTTAAACGTGACACCTCCTTCCTTGCCGATTTCTGATGCCTGATTGTTCAGTTTGTGGGGATACGTTTAGCAGATTGCTCACATGTCTAACCTGTATTTGTGCTTGAGCAGTCAAACGCTGATGTTAGCAGTGAAGTAGGTGAAAATTGTAGTTTGATTGTAGTTGTGTGCAGATTACCTACATTGTGTTAATTCGTAGAAAAGCAAAATTGAGGTAACCCTGCTAACTGTTCCGCATTGCAGCATTTTATTATGCGAACGTTAAGGAGTTCAGCTGCTTGTTAAAGGTGAAATAAACAGTGGTACAAAAAGAAGAGCATCTACTAAACAGAAATATCTTCACAATCGCAGGATGCCAACGGTCCGCCTACCAACTTGTGTCCTGCGTCGTTTCTGCTGGCTGGAGCGGTTAATGGAGCATTTTCCAGCTTCTCAAAGTTTGTGGTCAAGCGCTCCTCCAAGTGAAAGATGCCGCAGAGGGATCTTTTGTTTTAATGCCACAATTTCACGTGCTCAGCAGCAAATTTACTCGTAAGGCTTTTTAAATATTCATCACCCAAGAGGGCATGTTACCTTCGTCTTCGGTGGAATGTGTCTGCACTCAAGTTATTTGTGACAGAAACAAGTGGACCACGTCATGAGAGTCATTGAGGCCTTGTTGATTGTGCATGCTTCTGAAATGACATTTTCATTAAGCTGAATACTTTCCACATATTACGATTTGTGAACAAATTATGGTAAAAGTCATGATTAGTTGTACTACACTGCAGGAAGGAAATGCCAACATACGTTTTAAGCACCTCTGATATTTCAGATCGTTGGCTGGTGAGCAATAAAACAAAACTGAAATTTTTTAAAGTAAAATCAAATATTCGTTGTCACCAGTGCATGACCATAGTAAAAGCTATCTAGTCACCAAATTTAGAATTAGACACGAAATGCCAAGAAAAATAGGGAAATAAACTAGACAGCTGGCTACAATAAACCAATTCGTAAAATTCCTCAATGTCTATCAAGTGATGATTCAGGCGGGTTAGTTAAGATGTCAGTGGGTTTACACACCCAACTTGCAGGGAAGCACATGAGCTCCCAATATTAACATGTTTTTAGTGAAGACCGTCTTCCTTCATTAAGCTGCTTTGCACATTGATGCCAGTCTGATAAATGTCCTGAATTTTTGTTATGATCAATCTTTGTATGGGAACCATATATTTTTATATGATGTCGCTGTGTATTTCTGAAACTGTATCTAGTCACTAATTCCAATTTGTCGTGGTCAGGTTTTTTCAACTAATTCGTAGCTTTTTTAACAATTATGGTATATTTTGTGTGCCTAAAGGAATGCCTCATTGCATGTTTAGCCTATGTAGTGTTGAAAGCGGACATTTTGCTTCAAAGTGGAATGTCGGGCTAGCAACAAGGTACTTCGCGTGCTGCTCACCTTCATTCATGCCATTATTTTTTATATTATCATTTAAAATTAAAAGCCAACCAATTTGCGGTCGTTTTAATTTTGTCACCTACTTTATACTTTCTTTTTTTTTCAACTTTGTGTAACGATTGACTATCCATATTTTTATGATACCAAGGCGTTGGACTGGGATAGCTGGTACATGTTTGAATGGATGAAAAACCATAGGAAAACCCAGGACACAGAAGAGAATGACGGGACAAACTTGTGCCGTCATTCTGTTTTAACTGTTTCCTGTGTTTACCACTGGTTTTTTATGCATTCAAATATTTTTTATGAGTTTGTTGAACAGTGATTAGTTTAGGTGTGTTCAAACAATTGTTGGCTGCGAAGGCTCCCTGTAGCATTTGTATAAGTGCTCTCTGCTTTTTTTTTTGAGCAATACCCCACCACCAGTCTTCATGAGGTGGTCTTTTGTAGAAATAAGTTGAAATAAATATTTGTTTGCATTGCTTTACATGTTTTGAAAGAATTTCTTGTTCATTCTTGTTTCATTCAACCCCGTTTCAGAATCCTGCTTAAGGCATTTCCTCTGTTATTTTTTTTCAGAACCAGGAAGGGTGCTCATCCTCGGTTCTTGCTGAAGCAGCAGTATCCATACTTCACACGTGAGCTCTGAACACACAGTAATTATGGTATGAAACATTCTACCAGTATAAGCCGGCTTTGTAGACGTCATTGTAGATGTCAAAGCTCTTGACAGTGTAGTCCAATGTCTGGTGTAACGGGCAATGTCTACAACTTGTAAAAATTAATTTTGTGGCTATAATGTTTGTGATTATTTTAAAATGCACGTCAACTACTATTTAGAATCGCTGTCTAAATTGGCAAACATTTTCCTGGTGGATACAGAAAGTGAAAAAGCGCATGTGTAGAGATTTCAGTGCACCTTAAATGTCCCAAATTTGCTAAAGCTAATCCAAAGCCCTCCTTGTGGTGCACTTCATATCCCATGTACAGTTTTGCGTAAAAACAGCTAAAAATTTATGATCAATTTAAACTTATTTTAATGTTTTTAAATGCAAATATTCTCAGTTTAAGCTGCCATATTTAGAGTAAAATATTTTGTAACAATTATATTGCTACCAAAGGTTTACAGAAAAGCTTTTTGCTTTTGGTTGTGCACCTTCTTATCAAAAGAAAAATGTTGTTATGAAAGGCAGAAGAAACCCAACTATGGAAATTAGCAAACCCTAAAGCTGCGGATAGAATGAATGTTTTGTAGAGAATCTTTTGCTGATTTCAGTTCTAGTCAACTCTAAAAAAGTCTATCGACGTAGAATGCTTACCGTGAGGCACCTCGTAATACTAGCCAAAACTAATGGGCCCTGGCTGTTGGCTTTTCATTTGCAACAGTGACAAATGACCCCACATCCACCGGCAGGGACATAATGCAAGGCAGCATGTACAAGCTAGCCTCATGATAAAATAATGTTTTCTGAACAATGGCATTACATTTCAACCATGGGCTTCACCAGGGAACTTGTATGCATTGTTCTGTGATGTTTGCAGTTCTTGTTATTGCTATGTGGGGTCATTTAGTCTAAAGGTATGTTTATAAAACTCCAAATACCACCAAACCTTGCAAGTGCTGTACCATATGAATATTTTTCCGTAAAGCAAAAAGAATAATGCAAACGAAAATAAATGGCTTGGGTACCCAACTTTTATAAGTAGATTATGAGCCGCAGTACGGAGGGAACTATATTATGAGCCGCATTACGGAGGAAACTATACATTTTGCATTTGGTCTTCCTTTCCTTCCTGCTCAGCTCAAGAATAAGGCACTAAACATTGCAGGTAGCTACCTTGATTGGAAGTTTGATGCAATACTAAGAAGCCAAGGGTTTTAAGGTTCAAGGAAGTTTTGTGTGGTTGAAGTGTTGCACACCTAATTGCTTTCACTGCACAGCATGGTTAGGCTCTGCAGTGAATCTCGAAGGATGTGTACTGCAGTTCGGCAAAGTGAACATATAATTGGTTTTTTACGAAGTTTTGGGTAATCAACTACCTCTAAAGTTATAACTGTACTGAGATGTGGCTCCTGACTTTTTAAATTGATGTTTTAACAATCGGTGACACAAGTTCAAGGAAATTATCAGCTGATGTTGAGCTTCAATGGAATGTCTCAGAGAACCGAGCTTGGAAAGCACGAATGTTTCATACCATAATCGTGTGTGATATTGTGCAATATGTGGTCTCACACCTGCTGCACCTGTGAGCCGAGGACGACGCACCCGTTTTGTACCCCTTTAGGTGGGTGCTTTTGCAGAAGATGCTCCTACAGATTGGGGTGCTAAGTAGCACCCTAGGATACTTTTAGGCGGAAAAGGGTGTTTATAAGGCACCTGTCTTCTGGGGTGCTTCACAGAGGGTGCTCCTGCGGCGACAAAATCCAAGCACCCTAAAGGGCGTAAAATATTCAGTTTTTAGGGTGCTCCTGCGGCGACAAGCTGAAGCACCCTTTTGGGCGTAAAAATTTTTAGTGTGTAGAGTGTTCTCGATGCAATCCGATTGTTCGAGAAGCCCTCGCGCCGAGAGATAAATCACCGCTAAACAACGGCCGCGGCATTCGACCCACCGCCGGTCACCTGCGCAAGTCACTTTGTTGATTGCTGCTTCGCCACCTGTGTATTCTTTGAGTTGTTAGGGGAGCACAAGTTCGCCCCAATAAACGTGTTTTCCTTGAAGACAACTGCGTCGTCTTTGACTACGTGACAATATCATGAGAAAGCACATTCAATTGAAATCTTGTGTCATCAGAAAAATGTTTCCACTAATATGGGGCATCACTCGCACGCCTAGTAAGACGTCGAGGAAATGACCAAGCTGAGTTGCTTCGTCATCTGTGGATCTCGTACCCAGCTGATGGCGGTGTCATCGCGATACGTGCACCTCCAGTTATTAGTGCCTGGCCCCCGTTGTCCTGTGCCCCTACCAGCTTCGCAGCTCCTCCTTGCAGTCGTCTGAATCAATTGCGCTGCTTTTATCAGATGGCCAGGCATCCTTCTAAATGCACCTGATGTTTTCGAGCACTGCCCGGCATCTACCGAAGCACATGAGTTTCGCCGCGTGACACCGTCGTCTCTGTGAGTGTTCCTGTTTTGCTCTTGCTGAACCAGAATATAAGCCAGAACTCAGCAAGTAGCACTTGTTCCCTTTGCAGGAATATGTCGCCTTTTCCTAGGCAGAATTTTTGTGCTGACTGCCCAAAACACAAAAACGGAGGATTCAAGTTCAAAGGAACTTTCGTTGTATGAGGGAAATTGGTGTCGCCGCCGTCATAAAACTGCTATTCCCGGACACAGCCGCTCCGATGCATGAAGACATGCTTTGTCAGAACTATTCTAGCCGTTTTAAAGAGTACCCGAGGCACGTAAGAGAAATTTCACCACGCACTTTATAACATTCAACCTTGAGAAAATATTGTCGCAAACTTAAATGACATTGTCGGCAGGCACTTGGCGGTCTCTTCAATAAAGAAACCGAATGTTGTGTGGAAGCGCCTTGCTACCTACGTAAAGAGGAAGGAAAAGGAAATTTCTGATGTCGTAGTCAGTCAAATTTACACGAATATAGGGGCGGCGTACAATGTTCCACGCAGATCGACAATGCCTCAAGGAAGCTATAGTGTCTGTGACAGTTGGAAAGGCAACATGCGCTAGGTGCATGCTAAATGCAACTACTGTCAGGTTCGGTGCCGCTTGCTGACCCTGCTATGGGCGACTAGGCACATAATTGAAAAAGCAAACTCGCATATTCTGAAGGCGTTTGGTCTATAGCGGAAGCCTACAGTAGACAGCGAGTGAACAAGGAAGTCAACCGTACCGTGCGCTTTATTACAGCACTGATGAAATGGACTGCTCAAGGCAAAGCCCTAACAAAAAGGATGCTGTGCGTGTGCTGAAGTCCACGGAGAGCTTCAATGCACTTCCAAGCGCTTAATTACACGGTCCTTGCCAGAAACGTACCGTATCTACAAGCTCGCTCACCTAACCTCCGGAGTTGGGACAACAAAGTTCATTTCACTGCGTCCTAACTGGGTGAAGTACGCTCCATACCGTCAGGTATGCGCGTGCATATGATGTGCATACCTTCACCTGGCCCTAGTGGCCCTTCAAAGCGCAAGTGGGCGTTCGTTTTCAAGCGAAACCATGCAGGCTGTCTACTTATGTTTGCATCATACAACAACGTGTTTTTGGAAGATTGTACACGTGGCACGAAAGCCGAAAACGTGACGCTGACTCGATTATGACTTCGAAAAGGATGTGGTCCTGGCTTGCTTGGAATCTGGTGATCTTATAAAAAAAATTATGGTTGCACCAGTTTTCATTGAAGAGCTCCAAAGGTTGGCTGAAAAATAGGTGCCCAGAGCTTCACGAGATGTGTGCCAGCCAGAGCGATTCATGATGCTAAGCAGAACTGCGAAACTAATGCGGTAGAGCTACACTTTAATTTTGCGGACAACTGGGTGATTATGCTGCTCGACGAAGTTCAATGTTACCCCTGGCAGAAGAAACACATAAGTGTGTTCATGTGTGTTGTAACGTCCAGGAAGGGGACAAACAATTAGGCCGTCATGTGCCACGACCTTAGTCATGACTCTGCCCATGCATGCTTGGCGCTGAGCAAAATCAAGAAGCACCTTTAAGACAATGCACCAGTATTCGCTATGGTTACGCATGTGAGTGATGGCGCTGACGCCCCTTTTAAGAACAACTACAAGTCCCATGAGATTCAGAGCAGCCAATACATGGAGACGAAATAAATTTTCTCTGCAACCGCACACGGCAAAAATACATGTGACGTCGTGGGTGGCCTTGTAAAGCCACACGTTAAGGCACAGAGCTTGTGCTCAACTGCCAGTGAAGCCATGCACAAAGCGCAAAACAGCTCGTGGACACATTTGCTGGAAAAGTGAAGAATGTCGTCATGCTGCATCTTGACGACAGTGAACGTGCCACCTTTAGAGAAAAGACGAGTGGAATAATGTCAAACCAGTACCTGGAGCTTACTCTACTCACAAGTTGAGGTTCATGAAAACAGAAGGAGGAAATTTCGTGTATACAGCACGCAACGCGGATTGATAGTGGCAGCGATGGTTTTGGACCAGTGCTTGTGGACACTTTAAAGGCCTTTTATAAGATCAAGCTGTACCTTCCCGTTAACATCAAAGGGTTTTATACAAATGTAGATAGTTATGTAGTCGTATAAAACGTCTCTTTCTGTCCGTTTTCGAGGACGAAAAGAACGAATCATTTTGTGATTCCTGGGAGCCTGAAAGGCGGACAATTGAAAAAGGTTGTCGCTCAAGTACAACTTCGTGTGCACAAATACAACGAAAATAAACCATTGACTGCGATTATCGCATATCACACTTTCTCAGTACTAGCAGCTGGGCTACTTGCTTGTAAATGGGGTAACTTTATATTTTGTATGATTAAGCAAGAGCATAAATATACAATATGTGTTTCTGAAATAGGTAAAGCAATGTTACATTCTTTTTATCAATATTTTTCAGCAAGCATTTGATGCTGTAGAAAACTGGGAATTATAAAACATCGTCTCAAAGTAAAAAACTCGCAATTATTTAAATGAATACCGCAATTCGCACGTTGAACAATGGGTAAATATGACTACACAAACCGGTTTTCATTATGTCACTCACATGATATTTTTTTTCATTTATAAAAACAGCCCCAATTGCTTGCCTGTGTTCATCGCGCAGTGCTACTCCCCTGTTGACCTGACAAAACATCTGCCGAATATTACCTAAAAATTGTAAAGTTATAACAAAAATATTAAAATACATTTTTGGCGCTTCAAAAAATTCGTTTATTCCCACTAAATTTGGAAATTATTTCAGAAAATTGACAGAAAATGGTTGCAAAATGGATTGTTTAACTGACGCCGAAAGCTGGCGCGTATTCGGATATTTTCATTTTCTACGCACTTCATAAAGGCGTATTTTGAAAATTTTGTTTTCTACGGAAATGTGCAAGGTACATTTCCGCACCCCCCCAAGCTTACCTGTTTCTGGTAAACAAGGCAAGAAAACTTCCGAGCTTATATTTTAGGACGATTTGTAAGAATTTTTCCAAACTACCATTTTTAAACGACATTGCTTTTCTTATAAACTTCGGAAAATATTTTCTCAAGAAATATAAGCACAAAGAAGCCAGTTGTATGACATTCACCAGTATCTAATAAATAAACCTTGTTTCAAAAAATTCTGCTGAACTTAACAGGAACGTTTGCAAATATTTGGGCGAGAAATTAGGAAGATAACAAAAATTTTCTCTTTGGTTTTACAGGTCACCAAAGTTTCCACACCAAAACCTAGGAAGTAGGCCTCCTTCGTCGCGACGTAAAAAAAATTCAGTGAGCCAACAACGGTGTTTCTTGCTAAGATATTGTCATGTCTATGGTGAGGAGACAATATTCTACGCAACTTAAAAGTTCTGTCTCAAAAAAAGTAGTCATGGCACCACTTTGGCTGTCATCTGAACACACCCTGCAGTAGCTCCGCAGTAAACAAAGCACTTTATATGTAGGTCGTGCCAGGCAACACGCCACCCAAAAACGTGTCTATTAAAGCGAAGTTTTAGTGCTCTCGCTGATGCCGTTGTAAGCCAGTACGCCCTGCAGGAAAGCCAACTTTCTGTGCTGGTGAGGATGAATGGCTGTGGGTGAAGTAAAAGAAAAAAAATCAACTACCTCTGTCTGACGACAACGATGGGAAAACGCGAAGCTTTAGTCATTGAGTTTGTCGGTTGCTCGTTTAGTTTGATCACGACGACGGATGGACGCGAAGCTTTCTCGTAATAAATTCTTTGGTCGGCAAATTCCAACCAAAATGGTGCGTACCTCCAGTGCAGGACATACTCGCAGTGTGGGATTGGCCACCATAATGGGTAGATCGCGTTTCGTTCGTTCAGAGGAGGAGCAGGCTGTCTTTAGGCAACGTCACGGCGAAAGGGCACATCAACCGCCCATCGGGACGTCAATTGTCTCTACTTGAGCAACTCAGCCGGACACCACAAGTTGTAGTACACCACAGGTGACGTCACCGTCAACACGTTCGTGCTACAGACGTTGAAGCTTGAAGAAGATGAGCAGGAGGACTTGATCGCCGGGTACTCAACTTTATGTCCCCTAAGAAGCACACGGAAGACGGTACGCATGGTGAAGTCCTCTGCGCGGAAGACGTTCTCTGCTTCTCAGAAACATGGTCGGACTGCACAGTCGAACTCAAGGGGTGGTGATCTATAACCACATTGTCCGACCTTCATGCCCGCGCGGGGTGAGTGGCCATTTACGCCAAGAGGGCGATACCTTCGTGACCGCGTACGCCTCCTAAGCACGAAACGTCAAGGCGAATGCGTGTGCGGCCGCCGCGCTGAATGTGCTCGTGATCGTCACCGTATACCGAACACGTCCCGGAGCGACGTTCAGAGTTTCCGGGTCGAGGTATCCAGACACTCCTGGTACCGATAGAAGAAACTCGGATCTTGCTCTTCTTAGACTTCAACGATGACGTGACGAATCAATCGAGTAAATGGATCGAGTGCTTCGTGCTAGACCGATACTCGCTGCATATGAAGGTCCTCTTCGACCCACCACCCAAACCCACTTCTGCATAGATCTCACGTTTGCAAACACACTGTGTCGAGCCACGATGACAGAACCTCTGAGTTTCTACCACAGCGATCACAAGGAAAAACTGTAAATGTAAAGTCGTTCGTTCCTAAGTGGTCCAAATTAAATGAAACGTACGTGTCTTCAATCTCTCACCTTACTTCAAACAAATCAACTACCCCCCTGTCTAACAACTATGGGAAAACGCGAAGCTTTACTGTGTCTGCCCGCATTGATCCAGCCAAACCAGCGCTATATCCAGGCCAAGCAAACGATGAAACTGAAAGATTCAACGACCCCTCGACTAAAGCTTCGAGTTCTCCCGTACTTGTCTTTAAACACAGGGGTAGTTGATTTTTTCCGGTCTTCAAACGCATCTTTTCATTGTTCAGTTCCGTGTCCAATGTCTAAAGGCCACTTCAGTCGTCGTCATTCGCCTTCTCCCCACTTGCAACGAGGAAAAGATTTCACACGCTTTGTCCTGTGAAGCTCGCCTATAGGGCTCCAAGGCGATTTGTTGAGCTCTGTATCGACTCCGCCCAGCAATCTCCCCCATACCAAAACCCGTGGAAATATTTTGGACTGCTGAA
The DNA here is from genome assembly GCF_048455015.1 of Haemaphysalis longicornis. Lineage (NCBI taxonomy): Eukaryota > Metazoa > Arthropoda > Arachnida > Ixodida > Ixodidae > Haemaphysalis > Haemaphysalis longicornis. Next base: position 56,519,149 of record NW_027526295.1, on the reverse strand, counting down.
TAAATATTTTCCTCCCTTTCTCGGCCCTGCTAGTGCAGTCAGGCACGCAACAGTCCGCAATTTCTCTTTTTTGCCCATCTTCCCTTTCCTACATGCAGGATAGCAATCTAGGCTCTTGCCAGCTAACCTTTCTGCCTTCCTTCTACATCCTTCCTTCCTTTCTAAGTGGTCATGATAATGATTTCAAACCCTCGTAGAACGCCCTTGGAAAGAAAATATATAGCCGAGTATGTGCTCGCATTGCTCGAAAAGTCATCGAAAGATGACAGTGGGGCTCTTAGATTTATAGTCTCTGACTCACCTCGAACTCCTCAATAAGCAGTCCGGCGCTGTAATTTTAAAGACGATAGTCTTACTTGGGCGACTTCAACGCAGAAATATCGGTCTGTCTGTATGTCTGTCTCTGACTCGATTCAGCCACCCAGCCAAAGTGAAACAAAAGCTGCGTAATAGTCTTTAATACCCACAGCCCATCTAAACATCTAAGTCCGCTGTCAATGTTAATACTTATCAACATTGTTGAATAAGAACAAGGCAGTGACATTTAGTGTTTTTTTTATAAAACAATTTATAGCTGGTTGATTCTTGCGAAACAAAATACTACGTCCACTGCAAGAAAAACATTCTCTGCGTCGCCTGCTGTCTCCCGCGCCATTATAGCTTCTGGTGGCATTTTAACAAATTAAGCGGCAACAGTGACGACATATTTCACTAGACGGGTTCCACATTCTGCTTGTAACGCACGTGGAGTAGGGCAACATGGTTCTGTAAATGTTGGAGTAGGACGCCTCCATTCACGCGCGTCTCCGCCATACGGCCGCGCTGGCATCCAGGAACCCAGCCTGCAGCATTGGAACGCGGTAAATTTAAATCGTCTTGAGCGAACCTCTAGCGTGTTTACCTTGGGAGGAGCGACGGGAGAGGAGCAGCATGATCGGTGAGCGGGAAACAGAAGGGAGGTATTTACTTGGCAGGGGCGCCAGTCGACTATCTTCTTTCGTCGAAATTTGCAACAAAAGGTACAGTAAAGCGCCAATTGTTTCATGAACCCCTGTAGCTTCAGGGAATCATTCTGCTACCCACGGACTATCCGCGCCAAGTCCTACACTGTAAACCGAAAAGCCCCAGTGTTCTGCCGCCCCTGCCTCGTCACTTCCTCTGCAATCTCCCACTCCCAACTCCCACCCCCCACGCTCTTGCCCACTTGCCTCGGTCCTCCCATGAGAAACGCAATCGAGGTTTGCTAAATGCTATTAAATTCTCCGGAACTCGCACTGCTTGCGCTCTATCTGCTGGGACGTCTTTTTACTGAAATGAGCCTTCCTCTCAAAACACGAGCCACAAACGTGAGCGCGAACCTCTTTTTTGCATTTTCTGTGCAGAATATTGTTTTAACGCGTTCTTTTGCTATTTGCAAGAATTACTCCTACATGTCATCATCATCATCATCACCAGCCTTTTCTACGCCCACTGCAGGGCAAAGGCCTCTCCCATTATTCTCCAATTACCTCGGTCCTGAGCCAACTGTGACCAATTTACTCCTACATGTAGTTTTAGTTAAAGGAACACTGCTGGTATCGGATGTATTGATGTTTTGCCTGAAGTGTGCCTGTTTTCTTTTTGCTTAACAATGTTAAGTTAAAAGTGTTCTGCCAGCATTTTTTTTTTAACTTTTGGCCGGCCGGATTAACCGAGAGACAGGCAGACAGACCAAAGTTTTCGCGTTTAAATTGCTCAAGAATGACACTTTGTTAGAACTCCTCGCTTGGATTCAGGTGTAGACCATTTTATGAGACATGTCGCTACGTTGAGTGTTTCAGTAAAGTGTCGCGAGAAGCCGTTCTAGTGCAACACTTCGGATAGCCATAACACGCGGAGAGAGTAAACAATATACACGAATGACCGCTATGTAACCCAGTTAATTGTTTAGTTGTAGATGCACGCAATAGACCTAAACCTCCAGGTCTCCGAAGCTCATCTGAAATGCCGATAATTGAATGCCAACTAGTAGTTATACAACCAGGTGATATTACGTAGTGACAAGTCCCACCTGTTCTCGATAGGAAAGGCAGGCGTTCCTCTGCGGCACGGTAACATACGCCCAGTCGTCATGGCCGCCGAGGTTCAGGGGGGCGATGGCCGGGATTTGGCGTGAGGGGTCTTCCAGACCACCGGCTTCCAGCAGCAGCACGGACGTATTCGGATCCGCCGACAGCCTGTTGGCTATCACGCATCCGGCGGAACCACCACCCACTGCAGTCATGTGAGCGATGCGTGCGCTGAGTACTTCAGCATCAGCAGTAATGTCAACTACGCGAAAATACGGTTTCGGACTTGCCTTCCGAATTTAAATGGGGGCTACTGTTCATAAACGAAAAGTGTCAGCTTTCTTTTTTTAAACACTGTGGTTTCTAGCACAACTCTTTGTGCTCTTTATCCCAGTTAAGCTTTCGTTCTCTCTGAACCGAATACAAAAAAAAATATGCGATTTTCTAGAACAAAATGCAACCAAAATATTTTACTTGTTTCTAGAGAAACCCCAGCCCTACCTCCCTTTCCTATTCCTTCATATTCTGCAATTTGTATTACGAGAACGGTCTTGCAAAAAGCGAAGTTTCACATCTTCTTAAGGTGACACGTATTTACGCTTTGGTTACCAAAATGCCTAATGAACCATGTCGATATCAACGCTACCTTTCTTAAAATCATTCGCATCACTACTTGCATGATGGTACGGGTCAAGAGCATTTGAAGAAATCACATCGAGGTGCCCATGCATTTGAAAGGCAGCGTCTATTCCTCCGGCGCCGGCACAATAATTTTTCCAAAATTCTGCCTTCAGTCGCCGTCCATTGGCTGCCGAAGTAGGCTGACACCTGTCGGTAAAAAAAACGAAATTTCTATTTTGACCAAGTCAATAGAACAACGATGTCTTCATTTTACCGACATCTGTCACGTAACTTGAGGCAGCCAATGACGCCGACAGAATAATTATTCGATATTCGCGCACCAGATCCTACGTAACCCAACCAAACCAAACCAGCCTTCCCCAACCTTACCTAGTATAACCTAACCACCTATCACAACCTAAGCCCAGCCCAGAGTAGCCTAACCCAAACCACCCCAACTACACCAAAACCCAACGGAATCCCTGTACTTCATGCGCGTCGATCTCGCGATAAATTGTAGGAATAACCGCAGTGCAGAAAACTACGTTAGCAAAAGTCTGATCAACAAAACCTGGTCAAATCCCAAAAACAGCATCTGAAAACAACAAAATAAAGAGTCGGTTATTCCCCGGACGTCATCAGAATAGAATCGCCTTTCCTCACCAACAGCAACCATTGTTGACCATACGCTTTTCAAAAATGCCATAGCCAACATTGTATGAACCATGTCTTGTTGTGTGCCATAATAATCGCTTGCTGTGTTTTTTTCTTTCTTCTGCCCAATTTTGTGTAAAAATGTATGTTTTTTGTGTATTACCTTTGCTGCTGCTTTGCTGTTGTACTCATGACCGTAACTATCCCTCTATAATGTCACTGGCCTTGATGGTATTACCAGAGTCCTTCAATGCTTTACTGGTCACGAAACTGCTCCGTAACTCAATGGGAGAGCTTCATATTCTGCGTTTGGCCGCCGAACGGTGGCGCCACCATCTCACTGAGGTCACTCTTCGGGCGGCGTTGCGCTGGCTCGAACGGCGGAGACGCGGCGAGTTGTGTTTGTTTTGTGCGGGAAAAAAAGTAATGTGCATCTCGCGCTATTGTGATACGACGTAAGTAGTGAAACGACGATGCCGAACACGTGTTGTGTCCCGGGATGTCGTTCCTTGTACTAACGATACAACAGAAACTGTTTCCTTGTTCTCTTTACCGAGCGACGGGGAGCTGCGCGAGAAATGGAGGCGCGCCCTTCCAAGGCAAGAAACGAGTGATTTCATCTTCGATTATAAGTGTCTGACCGTGTGAGGGAATGCACTGTGCGTGAGAATGAAAAAGCAATAAGCCCTTTTGAGAGCATCCGGAACCTAGAATTGTACAAGTCTAACTTAAAGCCGGATTTTTGTCAGATTAGTCAGGTAGTAGCCGTGCTTCATTACCTTTTTCAAACTTGTATTACCTTGCGCTCAGGCTAGCATGTACAAAAACTTTTCAACCGGAGCGCCCGTTTGCTCTTTTTGTCGTACGTCCCGTCGGGCAATATTGTTTGATATGGAAAGAGTGTCACCTTGTCGCTAACTTGATTTTTTGTTTCTTCGACAATGTACTGTATCCTGTTTCCGTGGATCTGAAATTAATAACGTTCCCCGAGTAATGCATGCAGAGCAAACGCCGCGCAACTCACTTTGTCGACGTTCTTCCGTGCACGTCCCACTGCGGACCGCTTCTTCGACGTTTGTGTTTCATTATAGTCTTTTGTGGAGCAGGAGGTCGCTTTAATAAACTTCGTTCAGAAAAGCTTTGCGTCGTTCTTGGCTACGTGGCAATATTTGTTTCCTCTCTGTGCTGCACATCGCAGTGCAGTCTCCCTTCGTAATATTGAAAATATTTTGTGGCGTGTGATAAAACCAGTGTTATTGTTCTTTCTAAGCTTCCTTTTTTTTTGCAAGGACTGCAAACCGTGGGAACGGAAAGACACACGGTGCAACAAGTATATATCTTCCTGTTTTGATCCTTCGTGTTTCTGCAGCGTTTAAAAATGTTCTCAATTATGTACCAACTCATCGAAACAACTATCTCTTCTAGCGTTCTCTGCATTCCAGAGCAACCGACGGATTCATTAATAGCGTAGTCTGAACGACGCGTACTTGGTTTCTTTCAGTTTTTTTTTATTGTATTATCGGTAGGCCCGCAGCAGTCCATGACTACGGAGCTACCGTATGTCTGGTATTTACAACTTTTGCTTTAAGAAAAGACGCAATACAGATTAAAAATCCGTAAACACGACTGCTCAGCGCTTGTGCCAGAGGACGCAGAAGCCGTTGCCGTTCGCGGCCGAAGTCTACGGTAATTTAGTTGGAAAAATAAAACCCCATTGAAGGCAGATAGTATACACAATGAGTGGACTATTCATCGCTAACTTCTACGAAAAAGAGCACACTTAATCAGCGCGCAGACACCAAAATCAGCGAGCGTTCGCACGCCAAGAGCTGGCCGATATGCCGCAAGCGCGGCGGCTGGATGCCCTTCGTGCGGCGGTGGCGCCTGTAGTGGCGCCCGCGGTCCCTATATGAAACAAGCGCCGAAGTTTCGTGACCAGTAAAGCATTGAAGGACTCTGGTATTACTAATAAATAAATAAGTAAAGCTACCCACTTCGGGTTCGTACCGTAGTCTTCTCGTTTAAAGCGGGTATGGTTCTGTACCGGCACGGGAGCAGCTCACAGAATGGCTTTTCGCGGAATATTTGTCTCCACGTTAGCCAATCACGGGCGAAGGCTGGTATAATTTCTCAAAAAGCCATTTTGCTGGGGCCGGCACTACACATTTAAAAACGTTTCGGGGGCAACAATGTAATCCCTCACACCTAGCAAGAAGGACCACAGTTAGAAAGCATCGTCAACGTTCATACTTAACGTTTCGAACGCTTTCAGCAAGGGCGATTGACAGTTAACGCCACAGGATCTGCAGGAGCAACGGTGGCGACTGTCCGCAACCTTGAAGCCCCCCGTTTCCCCGCAGTTATGTACGCAGGTAATGACGGCGGCAAAAAAAATCCCTTCGGCAGCATGCCAAGGGAATCCGGAAACACTAACACTCAGGAACCTCGCATCTCAGACGCCGAGTCCCTGACCCCCCCCCCCATGATAGCGGTAAAGCGATGCTGTGCACTAGCCGCGACTTTACTTGCGTTGCCACCACATCACAAATTCGCCTTTTCAATTCTGCCAATGCAACCCAGGTTGTACGGATTGCCTGGGTTAACTACCTAGTTGGACCTAGACCACGGACAAACTGTGGTAGCCAAACTACACATAATCCAATTGTTTCTCTCTGTAACAGCCATCCTTCCGTGATTTATGAAGCTAATAAGTCTAAAACTATCTGGCAATACAAAAGTAAAATAAACCTCCTTCTGCTAGGTACACCCGACCATAACTTACTTGTTTGCGTGTATAACATTGTATTTAATAAGATTTTTCATTGTGGTATGCATTAAATATGTTAACTATTCATCTTGTATAAACATACAATTGCAACACTATTGTTTAGATGGGTGTTTAGTTTTCATGATTGTAGTCAACGTCTTAATTGTGTCCTATGTACCAAGTGTGCTTGCTTGTTCTGTCTATCATATATTCCAAGTGTTCGTCTTCGTGTTCTCGTGCGGACTGCTTGCACTGTTGTGTTTTCTTTGACTGTCCCGCCACTGCTTTCCGATGTGTACTCCCGTGGCGGTGGCCTCGACAGGAGACGAACGAGTCATCCTTTGCCACGCCTCGTGGACACAACTACATGGATGTGATTTTGTCCGAAATAAATTGCAATTGATTTACCGCGACCGCACAGTGACCAGCCTAAAATTCATGGCAAAGCTAACTTCGAAGCGAAAGCAAATGTTCAGATAAGCTTAGCAATGCTTCCGCGTGCAGCATACTGCGCAAGTGATTGTGCGCTCATAATGAAAACCGCGGAAGGAAAGACAAAGACAGGGACGAACACAGCGCCGTGTTTTCGATTACCCTATCTCTATTTTCACCTTTCCTAGCGTTGTTTTTATCGTGTTAGCAATGCTTGCAGTTGCAAATGATGGGGGATATACTCTACAGTGGCAGACGAGGCCATAAGAAGATCCTCCTATCCCCTCTCAATAAAAGAACTGCTAGGTAACGAGGTTAAAATGTTTCCATTACAGAAACTTTAGGAATATGCGTCTTGGAAACATGCGACAGTGAAATATTAGGCAATTCATACGGCTACAAATTTGAGTAGCATGCAACGTTCCTGCCTTCCCGGAAAACGCGTGTTTAAAGGTGAAGACTTCAAATTACTTGCGTTCGCCGCAATACTATGTCGGTCCTGGACTCTCTGACGTGCTCAGGGAGCAGGCATTCCAGTCAATTAGGCAATCATCCCACTCAAATAAAGAAAGGCGTACCGTATACTTTATGCCAATGTTACTACCCAAAGACTGTTCACTTATTTTCCCGGCTAAATGCCGCAAAACACTGCCATTTTTTCTTGACGCCACTCAACCCCACTTTACTGAATACCATAAGACACCTCAATAATATTCCAACAAAGGTCGACAAAGCAAAACCTCTATTGTGTTATTTAATAGGCTACTTACAGGTTAGCAATATTCGCATCACATTCAAGACAATGGCAATCAAAGGCGCGTGTTTCTTACCAATGACATAGTCGTACTCGTCAAGTAGATCCCCGAGCTCGTAATCCAACACAACGGGTAGATTTGAAAACGGAACGTGGATCAGAAGATTGACGAGAGCGAATAGAAGGGCGACCGGACTCTGCGGCGCTCCGGCGGCGCACCACAGGGCACCGCTCATCGCTTCGGCGGGACCGTCGCTGCTACCAACTTAACAGCTGCGATGGGGGCAACTGCAATGCACGACCTCGCACCAGTATGCGGCCGAACCAGGGGGCCAAGCTGATCTTATCGCACTGGCTACTCCCTGCGCGTAAAAGATAAAACACAAGACATGACGTTAAATGTGGTCCTGCGAGTGCTACAAGAGTCGGACGGGGCTTATAACCTTTGCGATTAGGGCGGCGCTTTTCCGGGGAATATCTCTTGAAACGCGATGCCCACGCGTAGTTCGCCAAACGAAACTTGCGTTCCTTCTTGCAATACCTTGGCCTTCAAACGTTTCCCCGATGGCCCCGGCCACGGAGCAAGAACAAGACAGGAGTGGAAACGACGTTTCACAACCTCTTGGTCATTCGCCGCGGGAAATGAAGCTGCCCGGCCACCGCGATCGGAATTTCACTGCGCTGCTCTTGAAAGAATTGTGGTCGCTACCATTTAGTCCGTCAGGTGCCGCCACTCTCAACTTTCGCTATCGCGGATACAAAGCCTTGTAGTGCGCGTTGATTTTTATTGTGACGTTATCTGGTCGCTAGCACGTGCATGCTGCAATGCGATTTTTAGCCTCGTGAATTTATTCGTGTTCGTGCCCCCGGCGCACAGCTGCTGCTCGTCGGCTTTCGGGCTGGCAGTGCAGCCAACAATGCAAACGTTTGCTGCGCCCAGAAATATGCAAAACAAATATTACCGAAAGAATTTGATCGATTGGAGGGGTGGTCTGCGCGGAGAGCTTATCTGAGGGTAAATTTGTACGACGCGCATGATTGGGCGGGCCAGTAGAACATTCTTTTTTTGCGTGTGCAAGAGGGAGATCGGTACCCTTTGAGAGAAATAAACGCGAAATTATCCCCAGAAACCTTGAATGCAATTTCTTGCTGCGTGCGCTGTCACCCCTTCCTCTTTTTATGTCGCCCACCTGCATCCGGGTAAAAAATACACGGCGATGCTATGAATATCGGAACGACTACAATTAAAAACAGGTGGTGCAAAAAAGATGTGGAAAGAGAAACAGCGAGTCCATGGCTGATACGCCCCCGTGCGCGGTCTGCCGAGTTTTGCACAGCTTTAAGGCGATTTTTTTTAGGTACAGTCAGCCACAAAATAAAACATATCCACCGGACGGGGATCGAAAACTATCGGCGGCACACCTGCCGGGCGAGCGCCTGCTGTCGAGATCCCCAAACTCCAAACCAATTAGAAGAGCGCCTGATGGACATGTCGCGGAGATGCACGAAACTAGAGTATCAGTGCATGCGGCACGCTGCGACAAATCGTGTCACTGGCTCGCCCTGCCGTATCCCCGGTTGCTACTTTCTCGAGGCACACCAAGCGTTGCAGCCGAAATTCAGAACACTGCTATGCATTGACTCGCGAAGGTCCCACATGCGCACTCACCTATCTCGACAGCAGGCGCTGGACCGGGAGATGTCGCCCCGATAGTTCTTGCAGGCCGCTCGCTTGGTCCCTTTTATTTTGTGGCCGCGTGTACATTCTTTGGCATCAATATCTGATTCCCGAGCCGAAATACGAAAAGAATTTTTCAGTGGCTTAGCTGAATGCCTTTAGCAAAATTCCGCACTGACCACATGGCGGAACACCTACGTGATAATAACAATAAACATAAAAAACTGCAACTTTCTCATGTTTGAGGGTTTATATATGTGTCTATAAAGGTAGTTTATTTGGTTACGGGACTGTGTTTAGAAAGCTTTGTTGTGGTTTCTTATTAATAATAATAGACCTTACTTATTTATTTATTCGTTTGTTTGTTTGTTTGTTTGTTTGTTTGTTTGTTTGTTTGTTTGTTTGTTTGTTTGTTTAGTTAGTTAGTTAGTTAGTTAGTTAGTTAGTTAGTTAGTTAGTTAGTTAGTTAGTTAGTTAGTTAGTTTTCTGCAGCGCCAAGATGGCATTATAGCAGGCGGGAAATTGAACATGCGGTAATATACATGTGGTAGGCAGGCTAAAACACATCGCTGAACATCCTCACAAATACAGAAATAAAAACAGAACTACAAGCCTAACAGATACTTAATAAAAAGCGCGTCAGTGGTACAATCAACTATAGCACTTGGCAACTTATTCCACAAACTAATGGTGTGAGGAAAGAACGAATCTTTGAAAACATATGTATGGCAAGGTATTTCACGAATTTTCCAACTATGGTCACGCCGTCTAGATACAAAATGTGGGGTAAACAGAAAGATGTCAGTCAGGAATAATGCAACTTTTTTTAAATAGGTATGATAAAGTAAATTAAGTTTGACATGCTTACTGCGTTCTTTTAGGGGTTCCCAGTTAAGCTGGTTGAGCTTAGTTAAGCTTATCCTTAGTGGAAGGAAATTTTAGCACTCAGCCTCATTCAACATTGTGTCTAAGACACCACACGGTTGCTATTGTAATGGTAAAATAAGGGCACCATGCTTGTGATCCCGGTAGCGGCCGCTGTCTTTGGGGAAGACGAAATAGTCTTAAAAAGTCGAAGACCCACGCACTCTGATTTAGAAATACTAAAAATTAGGGATGCACTGTGGAACGCATGTACCGATATTGTGCGCGCCGCCAAGTTACACATCAGCTGTTGAAGTGGACCGTTAAGTCCCGAACCCGCCGCCGTGACGCAGTAGCTAAAGCATTGTGCTGCTGAGAACAACGACACGAGGTCGATTCCAGGACGTGGGGGCCACTTTTGAGGTGGAGGAGAGAAGCATGAACGCCCGAGCGTCGATATTTTGGCGCACGTTAACGATACCAAAGTGGTAAAAATTAATCCGTAGTCCTCCAATACGGCACGCCTCGTAGCCCCGGCAACCAGAGACCTCCCTCTCCGATCACCCCCCCCCCCTCCGATGAATTAGCCCTTGGGGAATACAAATTTTGTTCCCTTTCTTCCCTTTCCCTTAGCCCACGTGGAGCTTCGGCGCCTAAAAGCCCCATTCGGTTGAACCCACTACCGTGCACACCGCACAGACGTAATCTTTGAAACAAGTGTCGCGTGTAAAGGTAGCCCATTCATTCTATGCGCGGTAACGACGATATTTCTACCCTGACCCATGTCCAGTGATGCGCATGTTCCCTGCCATTGTTGCCACCCCCACCCCTTCCCTTTATGACGCTGTCTTCCTCTTTCTGGTGCTATTAATGAGAGGCTCAACCAGTCGTGCTCGTCAGTGCTACATATACGCTACAAGTAGGAACGTGCCTTGCTCTTTGAAAAAGCCGCCGAAGTCCTATACACCGCCACATTCCGGCGAAGAGGCAGCCATACGCGACGTTAGTGTCGACCAGGAACAGCCTCCTTGGAAGCGCAACGGTCACGACCGCGGACATCAATGAAGCGGATGAGACAGCAATTGTTCTGGCCCTCACACAGACGCCGGTACACACGATTGACACCGACTCGCAGCAAGCATATCGGAACTACCCATCGGGTTGAGCGTTTCCATGGCCCTTAGATTGCTGCAAAAACAAGACAGCAAATAAAATAATCGAAGTAGTGTGGCCACCCGCTCACACCTCCATGGAGGGTAACAGGTTTGCCCACCAACAAGCCTCTGCACTCGCACCTTAGGCTTCAGAGAAAGACGTAGAGTACTGCCCGCACATCACTTTCAGGGAAATCACGCAGCACTACCGGCTAGAAAGACAGACACATTCTACACGTCGTCCCATGCAGCCTCTCTAAAGAGCAAGAGACAGCCTTTCTCCTCGTTAAATCTGAATCGTTTCCCAACCCGACAAGGCTACACCTCATGTGCCCGGAGCAACATTCTGCCGAATACAAATTTTGTAAAAAGTAGGATAAATCCGCCACATAATTGGGAGTGTTACTTAAGTTAAAAACATCCACCCCTCTATTCCCCACCCCTTCTTTTCGGGAGCAGTGGGAGATTTTGATGTCCAGCCCTTCACTGGCGACTCAGCTTGCGCTGGTCGACAGGGCGTATGAGGCCATGACGTCATATCGGCTCGATACAGTGAACAAAGAATCACTCCCAAAGGGTCATATGTCCCACTTCAAATGTTCAATAACAGTTCTCTCTCTATCATTCTCTCTCTCTCCTCACGTACCCGCTGCTTGTGTAATTACCATGTCGAAATTTATCCTGTAGTGCTGCGTACATGTCACTACCGCGGGTTCCCGATTTCAAGTTTACAACCTATTTCGTGGTTTCACATGGAATCATGAAGCTGTGGTGTTGCAGGAAGTTCGAGGTTAGCCTTACGACTTACAGAAATTACAGAAGAAGGAAGACAAACAATGCGCAACTCATAACTCACAACTCAATTTTTTACTTGTTATTTTACTGTAATTTGGTCTTCTTTCCTTTGTATGTCCAGTTAGCGCAATTGTCGTCTTAATGCACCAACTAGCCCAGAAGCACATTTCGATGTTCATCTGGCGTTCCGGCGGACCCTCGTTCGAATCGGTCCCAGCGCCACAGTTGACCAATTTTTTTTTCCACAAAATTAGTTTCTCTGTTTATAGAAGCTTCCCTAATAAATGTAACGTGATTCTTAGCATTCATTCAGGTGTCCTTTATCCTTTGAGTAATCAGCCATTTTGTACGTGATGATGTCGGATTCAAGAAAGAACTTGTGCATTTCATTTACCCCACAATTTGGGCTGCACATCAATTTACCCACCTCAAGTTGATCAGTGGAGTGCTGCCTGCTTCGAAAGTAGGTAACCATCATTCCGGATACCTAAGGGCTACACTCGAAAGGTTCAACCATGCTAGGAAGGCTCTTAGGGACGCAAATAGAACCCCCTCACCAGAGCAGAATCTGACCTCCCTGGTGTAGTAGTTGGCCGCCACCACCCATGAATAACTAACTCAACTTGGGGCCTTCAGCCACCAGCAACTGTAGAAAACCTGTCCACAGCGGCAGTCAGAACAGCGATACAGCAGAGGGTGCTAAGAATCTCTGGGTCCGGACAGGCCGCCTTTTGAAATTGACCTTGGCAACGTTCAACGCAGGCACCTTGTCTAGTGAGGGGAGCTTAGCTATACTACTAGAGGAGCTCTCGGACGTTAACGGGATATTAAAGGGTTAGCGAGATTAGAAAAAAGGAAGAAGGCTTCATGGAGCTCTCTAGCGGGCATATTCTGTGCTAAAGTGGACCCGACGAGAAGAAGGAACTTGGGGTGGGACTGTAAATTTAATCCACAGGGAAATAGCAAGAAACGTGGAGGAGTTTTTCAGCATTAGCGAGAGAGTCGCAGCTGTTGTGACCAAGCTATACGAGTGACCCAGGTTAAGGATTGTACCGGCCTATCCGCCAACAACCAGCTATGATGACGAAGCCATAGACAGCTTCTAGGAGGACGTCGAATAAGCAATCAAGGCAACAAAGCAGTTCATGATTGTGAAGGGAGGCTTGAACGCAAATGTCGGTAAGAAGCAAATGCGAGAAAGGCCAGTGGAAAACTTCGAAATAGATGGATCGAAACAGAGGAAACAATACATTGTTGGAATTTGCTGAGAGAAATAACCTGAGGTTGATGAACACATTCTTCTACAAACGAAAGAATAGGAAAAAGACAAAGTCCCGATGGTACAGTAAATAATGAAGGCAGCTCACGCTAACAAGACTTGATGGAAGCGCATCTGCACGCAACCTTCCCGACCATCACGAAGGTTGAAGTCCACGATTGCAGCCAATTTGCTCTTCGCTACCGCAACGACCTTTACTCCACCACCGTTGCTGTAAGTGTGAGCTTCCTTTATTTTTTGCAAGTGACAATCAGTGGACATCACCTTGGAGGCACGTACGCTACGACACTTCTTTCTCGTTTCGAGCAAGTTTCTCCTTGACTACGGCGAACGCTGGAGTCTTCCTCGCTCCGAGCAAGTGTTACCACGATTACAGCGATCCCAATCTCCCTATGTGGGTGTGCTTGGATTGGAAATGTGGGCTGGGGACACTGGGCGTTTGCCGCGAGGCAGACACACACAAGGGGTTAGCGTTTTTTTTTTTTAACTGATGGGCGGTCACCGTAATCATGGCCAATCTCCCTGAGTGGGTATGCTTGGCTTGACAAACATGCGCCAGTGTGGCCTAGAGGTCGCCGCGAGGTACGCAAACGCAGCGCTTGACATTTTGCTGGTTTCGTTAACGGCCGAGCGGTTGCCACGAGTCCCGCGCTCACGTGCGCGCCTTGCAATTTCTCGGTATTTCAACTGCGGGCACGAAAAGTTGCCATTTTCCACACAGCTTCGCTATTGAAAAACGAACTTGACATCATTTTACGTGACAACCCAGGTATTGTAATAGACGTATAGGTGCTAAGTAAGATTAGGAGCATCGGTCATGGGATGGTTAAATGCAAGCTAAGGCTCAATCTCAAAAGAAAGATAAAAAATAAACTCGTAAAAACTAAGAGACCACGAATGGAGTCACTCAGAGAAAAATCACCTGAGTTTAAAATAGCTCTTCAACACAAATTCCCGCTTCTGAATGAGCAGGCCGAGGTCAGTGTAGAAAGGCTAAATAACAATCTAACATCAGCACTCAGTGAATCAGCAGCAGCTGTCGGAGAAACAAAGAAATGTGGTGAACAAACTGGAAAACTAACTAAGAAAACGAAGGAACTAATTGACAAGCGTAAGAACACGAAAGTGTCCAGTCTACGGCGGATCGGATTGAAATAATGGCGCTTTCGAAACTGGTTATTAGAAGTAAAACAAGCGACATTCGTGCATACAACATGACAGTGATCGAGAAAATGATGCAAATAGGGGGACGCCTGAAAGCAACTATGAAATAGCCATCGGCAAACACAGAATGTACGCCCTTGGAGACGATCAAGGTAACACTAACACTACGCACGACGTTGACGAGATAATAGAAGTAGCAGAACAATTCTACACCACGCTGTATGAAAGCGACGTCAGACCAGGGGAAGCAGTGAATCACAGGTCCTTTAAGGTCAACTGCACTCAAATTTCACCTAGTCAGAATTTACTCTGGAGGCACAATACGTACCACCAAACCAACTGGGACATGACTGGTAGCCCCGTGCTATACGTTCTTAATCAGTTCTGAACGCTGAGAATAGCTGTGTCGCAGGCAATGCTGCACCTGCCGGCGGATCACGCAAACAGCCACGAAGCGGAAGTGACGTTGCAGCCGGCCCTGCACTTCTTCCTATGACCAGCCAGGAGAACTGGTTGAGCTCCATTGGGCGTGCTCCTCCCCGGGCTGTGGCGAGGGCGGAGCGTTGCGCGCACGTATGCTCTGGCTGGCCGGTCGTGTGTAAGGTGGCTTAGACGCGTGCGGCCGCTCGCTCGCCGGCTGGGCCGGCTGGAACGTTACTTCAGCCTGGCCGTAACGGCCACGCTCTTTTCAATTTCGGTTTCGAAATCTCCGATTTTTGATTGCCGTTTGCGCTGCGGATACGCGTATTCCAGCTGTCATATTTTCTATCTTGCAGTCTCTTTAGCCAAACTATGAGGAAATAACGTTTTCACGCGGTTGAAATTTTGAGTGCAGTTTGCCTTTAAGACTGCGTTTGGTACCACCAATCCAATATTCGTTAGGTGAGAAACGAAGCACCTTGCTATTCTGTGAACGCCAACTCTACAAAACTGTCCAAGTACTACTTACAGTAGCTCCGATAGACCCGTTTTGTAGTGCAAGCTACACCACGCTACCTTGGGCAGTCTTCGCGGGGTGACCAGTTTTGACCTTGGAAGCTAGAGGTGAAATCACACCCCCTTCTGCAAGCGCCCGGAACGGAGCAGCCGCCCGATCGCGGGCGGGATAGGCTAGAGGAGAGAGATAGGCGAATAGGGAAAGGAGACGTGCGCGGGACGAGGCGGAGGAAGGCCAGGAGGCTGCCTCCGCCACAGCGATAAGCGTTTGCCACCAAGCAAGGCCACGAAACCACGAGCGGCGCGGAACAGTGTGCGATAGAGGAAGACGAACATCGAGCTCTGGTCTATCGTACAGCGGCGACGCTTAAATAACATCGTGATGCGCAAGAGAAGAGAAACGCTACTGTTGCGCACAGCTTCGCTACATTCAAGTCTTACGCATTGGTGGGAGCTTCCTTCATTTTTCGCCCCATTTCATTTAAGCTCTAGAGGGAACTATTGCTTTGCGTCATGAAGCCCGTATTACCATAAAAAGTTGGCGAGGTACGCGCCCTCCCCCTCATTCCGTTCCACATAATGTCTCTTAATTCAGCCCATTCCATATAAGCCGATGCAAGACACAAGCACAAGCTGATGAAAAGAAATAGGAATAAATTTTACATAAAAATTCCCTGCATTACACGGTTTTCTCAACACCGCACATACATGGTGTTACGACAATAAACCAGCATTATTAAAAAAATGGCCGCTTATCTGCTCCTTTTGTTGGAAATGTCGACGAAAGACGATATTCGACTGGCGCCCGTGGCAAGTAATGCATCCCTTCTCTTTCTCACTCACCTCTCATGCTGTTCCTCTCCCGTCTTTTTCCTCTCGAGATGAACACGATAGATGTCTGCTCAAGTCAATTTAACTTTACTGCGTTCCACAGCTCATGTCGGGTGCCTCGATGCCAGCGCTGCCGCACGGCGGCGGCGCGTTTGGATCGAGGCACCCTACTACAACGTTTGTAGAACACGTTTCCTTACTCCACGAGCTTTCCCACCGGAACGTTGAACCTATCTTATGGAGCCTTTCATTTCTGTTTCCGTTAGACTTCTTAAATGCCGCCAGTAGCTATAGTAGCGCGGTCAAGAGCAGGCGTAGTATTTCATTTGCAATCGGAAAAGCAAGCATCCACGAATTTTAATAAGGGAACACTGCAAATAATACTTACGTGTTAATTTTTGTCTCATTTTATTTTTTTTATTTTCATACCTCAAGGGCCTCCAAGGAGGAGGCATTGCATTAGGGGTGGTACAAGTGGCAGTCAAGTACAAAAACGAGTGTAGGGGTGAGGGGGTTGTTTTAGCTACATAATTATATACAAGACCGATACAGCAATAAATGAGTGAAAAAGCATAAAAACAACAATACATGGCCGGATATACTACATGCTTTACATTGAGACCTAATCAGTGTTTAAACTGCTTGATGAACCACGCATCACAGCAGTACAACGGTGCAAACATACATACAAGTCAGATGCAAACATCAGCAAATTCGGCGGGAAAAAAATCAATGTAATGTGAGAATTCCACACTCCAGTGCTTGGCTTGCACTGAGAACAATGAAGACAAGAAGAATGGGAACCATAAAAGAAACGGCAAAAAAAGAAAGCGAAACAACGAAAGGAAAAAAATATTTGCGTACTGTTTTGTTCTTATTCAACAGTGTCAACAATTATGAACATTGCCACCGTACGTGCACGTTTAGATTTGGCTATGAGTATATAAGGCTATTGCGCAGTTTCTGTTTCCCTTTGGCCGGGTGGCTAAATCCAGTCACAGACAGACAGACAGACGGACAGACAGACAGACAGACAGACAGACAGACCAAAATTTTTGCGTTTAAGTAGGCCAAGAAAGACTCTCGTCTCTAAAAACACTTTTGCTAAGCAAACCGCTTCTCGCTGTCGTTCCAACTCTGCACGTTGGCCGCATTTCGTTCTTCACTGCAGATTTTGGTCACTCCACTGCGTGCGAGCAGGATGCCTTGTCGCCTGCGGTGCAAGGTCTCATACCGGAAACTCACAAGCACACAAACACAATGAAAGTAAAATGATAAAACTTCGTTCATTTAAATAAGCGACAAATTCAACAGCAGCACGGTGAATAAAGCGTTGCTGTTCAGGACACGGTACGTGGTACTATTTCGCAAACGTTTTTGAGGCACTCCTTGCCAAAGGTTTTCGTCAAAACGGTCGAAATTACACCGTAACGCGGAACGTCGTCGCATTGCAGTGACTGTCGTGCACACATGCGATGCGCAGACGACATGATGCTCAGGCGGGGAAATGCGCTAGTACCAACTCTGAGCAAGAAAGACTTGAATTTACAAACCACGTCTATTTCTAGCCTCAAACATCGGTAGATGCCTGCCCAACTGTTACCCGTGCCAGTTTACGTGCCGTCAGTTGGGCTACGGCGGTTTCTAACATGGACTAGCGAGCGGTTGACTAGGCAGACAGCCACATGGCGGCAGTAATGTATTCCATTCCTACTGTTTTACTGCTCTCTGTTCCACGCCGACGCCTCTCGAATCGCATTCATCTTGAATGGTATGAATTATTTATGCGAGGAACAGGAGAAGCAGACCGAAACCTGCATTCGTAACATCCCTTTTTGCAATAGGAAACCGAAAGAGAAGCAGTAAAAAGATACATTGTTTGAGGACTATTTAGGCGGCTCCGAGATTCCACCAGCCCTGGCGATGCGTGCAAATAAGGAAAAGAGCATGTGTCTTTGTGGCATTCTGAGGTGGTTATGCGTACAGAGACACTACGCGAGCACTTCTGGAACTTATTCACGCGCCCACCAAAGCGCGAATTTTGTAAACTATTAAACATATCCAAGCACTACACTCTTTAAAAAAGGTCGTGGCACTTACTAACAGAACACTTACCAGTTACTTCTTGTCCCAGTATACACTAGGTACTTAGTGGTTGAACTGACTGGCTATGCATAACGTAGTAAAAAGATACGCGTGATAATGTGGATCGGCTGAGGGCAGAGCACGACATACACACATTCGACACGCACATATCTCACTTCGACAACTAATAAATCAGGGTGATGCACGAGCGGAGCGTGTACAACGTAGTTACCTCAGAAATACATCTGCTTTTACAGTTTTTATAGTCAGCAGCGGAAAGTCCTCTGAGTCCATGCGCTAATTGTAAAAATCAAATATTTTAGCGATAATTTAACAATTATGCCTTTTAATGTCAGCATATACGAAGTCAGCACGTAGATTTTCAAAAACGTTTTAATCGTGATTTGGAGTGGAAAAAGTGCTGTAGTTATTACGTTCAACATTTCATAAAATTTTGTTACGATCAGTGAATGCTAGTATCAAACAAGCAGCAGTTACTAAGTGCAGGGTTTAGACTAGTAACAATACCATTTAGGTTCTATACTTAGTGGCAGTACCCACATATCGTTCTGGGGGTAATAAAGCTCTTAAGGAGTGTCCATACAACCATTTACTACCATTTTACAAGCAATTTTGTTAAGAGTGCAGGGTTATTTGTTAGTTGATTATAGGGTTTTAGATTGTAGTATAAGATGCGTACAGTGCTGAGTACTGCCCTGCTGCTAGGAGAGTTGTCTTAGCGGCAATATACGGTCACACCTATTTCTGGGGGTAAAAAAAACGGTGATTTCAAGCAACATTTTGACTCATTGTTGCGAAAGTATTAATTGCCCAATTAGCTTGAAATTTTGCCGTTGGTGAGCAGCGAATGAACCAAATTCTAAGTACCTTCAGAAAAAATAAAAATTCTGTAAGGAGCGGAACTGGAACACAGGTATAAGCGGTCACACGTAACTGACTTTAACATTTACTGTACATCAACACCCCACGAAACACGCGTTCTGAAGCGCACTTCAGCCTGCATATGGGCTTTGAATTCAAAATGGTTATGGCCCAGTACGGGAAACATTTAGTATTCATGGTGGTGTTTAGTTGTCTCACCAGACCCCGATCCCTTCAACAACCACAGGAATGACTTCAAAAGTGGAGGGAAGAAGCCTTAAACGATGGCCATTGGAGCCCTGGTCAACCTCCGGTCGATAGACTGCCTGTTTTTCTGCCAGGCAATGACCTCCGGGTCCTTGCTGGGTACCAAGCTAAACCCAGTCTACAAACTAGCGGTTCAGTGCTTTTTTTTCAAAGCCATATGTTGACTTCTGAATCACTAATACCCCCCATCCCCACTCGGCCCTAAACACTATCGGTTCCCGAAAGGGGGCCGAACCAAAGTTTCGTTTCCACCTTTCTCCAACATTCCTATTCCGAAGCGTAATAAGTACCCCTTTACTTGATAATTGTTTCCGTCAAAAAAGCTCTCTTGTCTGGAAATCTGCATTTGTATTGTAAATATTCCGGGAAACTATTATCGGAGCGAACAGAAAGCGCAGCTGGTGCGACGGGGTGGCTGAATTTCACTTGCAACACGATGAATGACCTTGAAATATGTACCGTGGCATACTTCAGCTCAAATACGAACGACTAAAAACTTTGCCGTCCTTCCTAAACTAAGTTGAGAGAACCGCGAAAGCTTCCTAACATGAAAATTGCTTCAAAAGTGCGTGAAAACCTTTGCTAAAAGTGCGTCCAACCTTCGCTGCAAGTGCGCCCATTCGATCGTCAAACCGTCAAAGCCCAAATCGCAAACGAAGAAAAAACCCATGCGATGGCGTATCCTGTGTGGCGCAGACCACCTCACTGGGTCGACTGGATGTCCCAACCGCTTCGAACCACGGAGCAAGACCACTAATCAAGCTATGACTGGGCAACACCTCACTCCACTGAAGACAAGCAGTACGCCACCTGCCACTTCAGCACCCACCTAAATCATCACCGATACTTCCGGCCAACGTTCCTACAGCCAAGTCACGCAAGGAATCCGTTCTCGCCCACCCGGAGGCCCCGCATCAGAGGTGAGCCACCAGAGCCCTCCCAAACTATCCCCTCCCTCTCTACCCAATTCCCAACCCCTAGCGGGCAGTACACTAGACACTAAACATTTACTCCGCGAAATGCAAACACTGCGCGAAACAATCCTCCAACTTCTCCAAGAGAACGCGCGCCTTGCGGAGGAAAATCGTGCTCTCCGCCAACGCCTCAACTCCCCCACCCTTACCCCCCTGTTTCACCAACGCAGCCAGAAGCACAAACTACCCTTGCATCGGACTCCCACCCTCCCACTCTCTCCGCCAACGCCTCAACTCCCCCACCCTTACCCCCCTGTTTCACCAACGCAGCCAGAAGCACAAACTACCCTTGCATCGGACTCCCACCTTCCCACTCTCTCCGCCAACGCCTCAACTTTCCCACCCTTACCCCCCTGTTTCACCAATGCAGCCAGAAGCACAAACTACCCTTGCATCGGACTCCCACCCTCCCACTCTCTCCGCCAACGCCTCAACTCCCCCACCCTTACCCCCCTGTTTCACCAACGCAGCCAGAAGCACAAACTACCCTTGCATCGGACTCCCACCCTCCCACTCTCAAACGAAAAGCACAATCCGATCAATCTCCCCAAACTGCGGCCTCTGTCCCCACCACGCAGGAGCTTCGTGCCGAATATCAAGAACTTTCCGTACCTTTTCAAAACAAAACGTCTGAGCAAAACTCTGCGCTCCAACAATCAATGCATGCACTTCGCACCGAGGTACTTGAATGGATGCGCACCATCACCCAACAGCCTCTTACTAGCACACCTGAACGCCCCCCCTTTCTATTGACGCTGACCCCGACCAAGAGCTCTAAATGCACTGTTTTCTGGCAATGCAACTGCCGTGGATACCGAAAAAAAGCAGTACACCCTGCAGGTGCTCCTCCCCACATTGCTCAAAACCCCTGATATTATAGCTTTACAAGAGACCGGACCGAACGTAAAACTCTTTAATTACACACCCTACCTTAACCCTAACTTTCCTCAAGTGGCCACACTAATTCAACGCAACTATAGCGTACAGCAGTGCACTCTGTCTTCGGACATCCCCCACATTTTTACACTTATACTGCCCAAAAAACTCGAACAGCCCAGACTACACGTTCTGAATATATACAGCTCTCTGAAGCAAACAAAACACACCTTCCGCGACCTTTTCCACTCAGCTCTCACAATCGTCAACCGGCATCCACTCGTCATTCTAGGTGCCCTCAACGCCCCTCACATCGCCTCGGGCTGTCACCGCACCAACAAGAAAGGTTGCCTCCTCTGGGACACTACTGAAGCCCTCCACATTACAGCCCACAATGAGCCAGATCTAGCCACCCGAATTGGTAGCAGCGTCCAATGCGACAC
Source organism: Haemaphysalis longicornis (assembly GCF_048455015.1). Lineage (NCBI taxonomy): Eukaryota > Metazoa > Arthropoda > Arachnida > Ixodida > Ixodidae > Haemaphysalis > Haemaphysalis longicornis. Next base: position 56,497,645 of record NW_027526295.1, on the reverse strand, counting down.
GGCACCTGACCTTACACTCTCCCACTGCCTTGGTCCGGCAACCTACTCCACATACACAAGGAACTGACCATTACATTACCGACCTCAACATCTCACTGCATCTATTCCCCCATGAACATCCCACCCAGACTACGATCACAGATTGGGACGGCTTCCGATTACACAGCCAACACATACCACCCCCACATGACTTAGAGGAGGACTTAGAGGAGGACTTAGAGGAGTGCGTCTGTAGCATTCTGCGTACAAAGCCAGAGCACGATCGCACAATCGACCCGGACATTCCTGCGGAGTATGTGGACTCCAAAATGCTTCACCTTTGGGGGGCATATTGTAGTCTCGAGCGATGGTGGAAGCGTCATAAATACCGCTATTGCCTCTGCCGCAAGTTAAATTTACTTCGTCAGGAAATCACCAAACATGCAACCTATCTGGCCAGAACCAGCTGGATCCAACTGTGCCACAATATGAGGGGCAAGCTTTCCATGCGTCACACATGGGCATTACTCCGCCATCTCCTCAATCCCACAAAATCTCGAACGCACCAACACACGCGTATAACCCAGCTTTTCCGTGGTTTGCGCCTTTCCCAACAGGCAATCGCTCGTCAACTCCACACTACACACATTCCGAAGCCATTTCCTCCTGACCCCACCCGTCTTTTCTACACCAGCATCCCCCATTCGGAGCTAGACGCTGAAATTACGCGAGAGGAGGTAGAGGCAGCATTACGCGCCCTTCACCAGCAAACGGCTCCTGGCCTGGACAAAATCTCGAATAAAATTCTTCGCCATCTAGATGATACATCTATAGACCACCTCACCCAACTCACCAATACACACTGGAACTCTGGTACACTACCTCAGAGTTGGAAACACACCGACATCACTTTAATACCCAAGCCAGCCAAACCTCTCGCACTGCCCAATCTCCGACCAATCTCGCTCACCTCCTGTCTCGGAAAACTTTTCAAACACGTCATCCACAACTGACTATCTGCCAACCTTGAAGAACATTCCCTCTATCCCCCAACCTCATAGGCTCCCGCACTGGACTTCCCACACAGGACGCCCTTCAGCGAATTCACCATGACATTTTCCAACACCCTCTAGCCAGAGACTATGCGGAAATCCTCGCCTTAGATCTTCATAAGGCATTTGATCAGGTAGGGCACTTCGCCAGTCTTAGCTGAATTAAACCCACTACACCTAGGCGATCGCACATACACCTCAATATGTAATTTCCTCTCCGATTGCACCGCCACTCTCCCATTGGGCACCGTTAAATCAAACACTTTCGACATGCCTAAAAGAGGCACGCCGCAAAGGGCCGTTCTTTCGCCTCTACTATTCAATCTCGCCGTTCTCCCACTCGCGAATGCTCTAGAAAATGTACTGTCCCTCCACTCCACAATATACGCGGGCGGCATTACACTTTGGGTCACGCACGACAGGGACGTCCACATAGAGGCTACACTCTCGGCAGGGGCTGCCACAGTCTCCCATCTTGCTGCACAAGCAGGCTTGACTTGCTCGGCCGTTAAATCAGCACTCCTACACCTTCCTTCACCTAGGATTAGACCCACTCCCTCGACCTCGATTTAGGTAATGCTGGACGGACAACCAATACCCTGGGTCTCCTAGCTTCGACTTCTCGGCATGCATCTCCAAGCCAACAGGAGCAGCACAAACACTATAAATTTCGTGCGCACTCACACCATCCAAACAATTGGTCTCATTAAACGTATCGCGTCTAGGAGACATGGTCTAACGAAATTAAAACGTCTTCGACTTGTGCAGTGCGTCCTGGTGAGCCGTTTTTGCTATCGCCTCCCCTACGCACAGCTCACCCCTCTCAACGCACCTCCCGCGATGCCTTACTTCGAAGAGCCTATCGCTCCGTGCTGCTACTTCCCTCACATGCACCCACCCAACGACTCCTCGCGCTTGGTATACATAATACCATAGACAAACTAATCGAAGCCCATCGCTTGGCCAAGCTCATGAGCCTTTCCCAGACCCCGGCTGGTCGGCAAATCCTCGATATAATTTATGCCAACCCCCACTTCTACCAGATCCTTCCGCTTACATCCCCCGCCTTCTCCTTACACGTCTCCACATTAAGCCGATCCCGCGAAATATGCATCCCGCCCACCACCGCGGACGCCGTCTAGACCAAGCCCAAGCACCCCTCTCCCGCTACCCTCCCTCTGAGCCCACTCTCTATGTAGACGCAGCGGCTTACCCCACCCGTCCTGCCCTCGCACTCGCTCTAGTAGGCGCTTCTCCAAGAATCCGTCAGGTCTCAGCTGCAGTCACCACCACCTCTTCGGTAACTGCGGAAGAGTCGGCCATTGCCCTTACCCTCACTATATCACCTACCCCCCAGATTATTTTATCTGACTCCCAAACTCCCATACTAAATTACACAAAGGGTGTCATTTCCGTAGCTGCCCTAAAAATTATTCGTAAGAATCCCCCGGCCCACCCCGTGATGCCGCTATGTACTCCGGTCAACAGCGGCGTAGGTTGTAATGAGACGGCACACCAACACGTCCGAGCTTTCATATCCCGGGCTCCCGTTTCTTTTACGCCTACACACGGCATCCCCTAAATATCCCACGCGAACCCACTTACGCACAGGGACATAACTCAACATTACCGCCTCCTCCGCAGGAACCTATTTCTCCCGCACCCTTCACTCACTCTGCCAGCAGCGCACATGTGGCGGATCTTACAAATCCACACTTTCCCACACCGCACTCTCCTTGTGCACACCCAGCCACATCCATTCGCCTCCCCTCACTGCCCCTCATGTGGCGCGCTAGACACACTATTCCACTCCCTCCGTGAGGGAAGAAGACGAAGAACGGGCTAGCCGGTCCACTGCTTTCGCCGCTCTGTGAGTTTTCATTTCTCCGTGCAATCGCAAAGCTTCCCGCCCCATTCTGCTGTGCAGTATGGCGTTATAAATGACTAAGGACAACGGCGAACCGGAAAAACTTACCCAAGAGAGCCATTCATAGTCCTAATAAGCGGTCCCTGCTTTTAAGCGGGGGGCCGCCATCACTGGTGCCTCATGCCGTAATGATGGAGGGAAGTCTAGGCCCGCCGGCATCCCAGTTGTGATTCAACCAACGCAACCAGGTTGTTCCTTCTGGAGGCTCAATCCCAATTTGCTTGCATCGGCAGTCGTCTCGACTTCCCAGGAAAAAGTTCTTACGCATCGCTTCAACAAGGATGGTGGCCTTGTCGCCACCGTATCGACTCTCAACGCTGCCAGCCGTCTTCTTGCCGTGACGGAGCTGGTTGGCATGGCGGTCCAAGCACGTCTACCACGTTCCTATTCAGCGACGTCTGGAAAGATTGATGATGTCCCCCTTGAGTACACGGACGAAGAACTCCTTTCCTACCTGAGAGACCAAGGTGTTACATCTCTTATGATCGGGGCGAAAATGGTGTAGTGGCAGAGCATCGCCAAAAACAGTGCTTCTGGAGTTCCCAAACGGCTCTGCATTACCAAAGCGCATTTTCCTCGGCTTCTGCAGTTATCCCGTTGAGGAATACTTGGGAGAAACAACCCAGTGCTTCAAATGTCAAAGGCACGGTCATGTTGCGAAGCACTGCAATGGGCCCGCCCGATGCAAAATATGCGCAGGCCCGCACTCGTACAAAGACTGCACTTCGCGCGCGCACCCTCGATGTGCGAATTGTGATGGACCACATCCTGCAACCTTCGGTGTCTGCCCGAAGAGAAAAGCCGCTACTCTTGCACGCGCAGTTGAGCAACTTCAAGGAAGGGCTCCCAAACAACGCGAGCCGCCTCCAAATCCAGAAGTGGTTTGTGCAACACCCAGCTCCACTCAGGGTTCGCTTTCAACACACACAAACGCAACAACGAAAAAGTCCTATGCACGCACTGTTCGAGAAAGTCCCAAAAAGCCCCAGCCTGAAGAGCAACAACAACGCACACAAGCTTTCGTTACTCCTGTGCTACCCATTGTGACTCAGCGTTCAACCGAACCACCGGCGGAGACCCACGCTCCTACAACGCAAGTCGACTTGACTAAAGCGATCATTCCCCTGTTATTTGCGGCACTCAAAGCTCTTATATCTGCCAAATCATCCGCAAGAGGTTTGCCTGAAGTTGCTGCTATAATGGCTTTGGAACCTCTGCTAGCAGCATCTTGCTCCCTACCTGGTATGCCATTCACAATCGGGAAACAATGACGGCATCACCATCGCCAACAGTGTCCTTGAACAGTCACCTAAAACGATGCACCATTTTCCAGTGGAACGCTCGTGGTCTGAGGTCGAAGCTCGGTGATCTACGTCAGCTTCTTCGCACTTACCGATTCCCATTCATTGTCATTTCAGAGTCACGAGTAGATCAGAATTTCCGCTTGAGTGGTTACTATTTCATCCACTCACAACGAGTAAGCGGTACAAGCCGGCTTCTTATCGGTTTCCGTACTGACGTTCCGGCAGTTGAAATTCCAGTCTCACCGCACGAAACAAATGAGTACGTCTGCGCAACTACAATTATTGGTTCCCAGAATTTCACATTTATCGCAGCGTACTCACAACCCAACGCCAAATTTGATGAGACCAGGCTGAACAACCTCATCACGTCGACTGCCCAGCCGCACATTATCTGTGGGGACTTTAACGCTCATACTGAAATTTGAGGCCGTTCCCAAACAAGCCTACGTGGTGCAAAACTCGCGAACCTCCTAATTAGACATGGCATTGAACCCCTAAACGATGGCAGCATTACCTTCCTTAAATCCCTCAAAACAACCAGTTGTATCGATCTATCATTCGTCACTGCTGGTTTTTCTGCCAAATTAACGTGGTGCACAGACGTAGAGACAAGAGGAAGTGACCACTGCCCGATTTTTATATGAACTCGTGACTCACACTCTCAGACTTACGAAAAACAGGTCGCGTGCACAGACTGGACAGCTTTCGTGGAAGCCATAGGAACCTGCATTATGGCTGCGACTCGAGATGACGAAATTATCCCAACGATAGTTCACTGTTTCCGGAATGCCACATGCTTAAAAACAAAACGCTGGAATCAACCCAATAATGACGCTGAGTACCAAAGATTATGTGTCATTCGTCACCGTGCGGAGCGAAAAGCTCTCCGTACAAAATCTGTAGAAGATCTACGAGCATCTAGAAGTGCTCAGAGACATGTAATGCGTTACCTATACAAGTTTCAGCGACAACGGTGGAGGAACTTTTGTGCAACGTTAAATACTCATACACCATTGACGCGCATCTGGCGTGTTGTCAAAGGGTTACGCACACAACCTAAGCAACTGCGGCCTTTCGTTGGTCGCAGAGGAATATTGCAAGATCCTCTCCTCATCAACGCTGAGTACACTTCCACCTCTTAAGCCTCCAGACTCAGCCGTTCCAGCACTGGACCTGCATTTTACACTACAATAACTGACAGCAGCAATCTCCGATGTAAACACCAAGTCGTGTCCAGGTCCGGATGGCGTTAGTTACGCAACCATCACGCACTTGCCTCACATGCCCTGCTCCGTCTCCTAGAGTTCTACAATTCATCTTGGGTGAGCGGTAAGCTGCCCTCTGATTGGACGCTCGCCCAAATTACTCCTGTTCTAAAGCCTAGCCGGCCACCCACTTGTTATTCCTCTTTTCGGCCTATAGCTGTGTTGAACTGCATTGGGAAACTGATGGCGAAAATGGTACATAAAAGAATGTCCTGGTTTCTCGAAAGCCGACGCCTTTACCCGCAAGAAATGAATGGATTCCGTAGGCACAGATCATCTACTGACAATATAGTTACCCTTATCTCGTCAGTCGAAGAGCAATTGGATTCTAGCCGCATACCAATCGCAATTTTCTTAGACATACATATCACAATTTTCTTAGACATACAATCACAATATCACAATCGCAATTTTCTTCACATATGAATCGCTGTTCAAGATATTCTCTATCTACACCACCTTGCAGTAGGCGCTGGGCACAATATTGTGTTTCAGTGAGTTCCTGGTCACTGTGGGATAACAGGAAACCAAGAAGCTGATGACGCTGCCTCTGCAGGCCACACCTGCCGAAATATACGAAGAACATTTTTTACCAAACACGACGCTTCCACCATGGCCACACGCCACGCCCTTTCAGAGAGAAACAGAATGTGGTCAGATCCTACCCACCACCACAAGTTTCTCTACTCCCTTGACCCTCAGCTGTCGTCAAGACTTCCTCACCAGTTCCCCCGTCGTCTAGAAACATTATTTCATCGGCTCCGTCTTAATGCAGCTTACACCAACAGCTACCGTTTCCGCATTGGACTATCTACCGCCTCCAGGTGCAAGAACTCTGCATCGGAAGACACAATTGAGCATCTTTTACTCTACTGTCCTGCCTACAAGGACTCTAGATCAACTATGCTGCAGTATATTGCACGCATAGGTTATACGCAAGGACCAGTGACCTTAAAAACCATTTGAGGGCCCTGGCCATCTTCTAAGCAACGCCTTGCCCTAAAATTCCTGCTTTCGTACCTCAGCGACACTGGCTTAATTCAAAAGCTTTAAATCTCTTCACTCTGAGACTTTCGCTCTTGCCCTTTTACCTAATTTCGTTGGTCCCTCTCTCACCTTGCATCTCTTTTCTGCCCTCCTCTCTCTTGGGCCTTTCTTCCTTTTCCCCCTCCCCTAGCAGAGTAGCATGAAGGCGATTTTGTACGTCGGCTAAACACTCTGTTTTCTAAAGAGCTTCTCAATCTCTCTCTCCCTCTGTGAGTGTCCGCGCGACCCCTTTCCCCTCCTCTCACTGGGAGCAGGCTCTGGGGGAGCTCTGACTTCGCAACGCAACTAGCCGTCACGGACAGAGCCCTGGACGTCGCGGCGGCCCTTTGGGCCTCCGCCACCCCCCTACCCTGAACCCAATGAAACATAAAGTGGTACTACTACTACTACTTTCCGCCACCAAGTAAACGCATCTTCCGACAATATAAATGTATACCGAATCGTGGCTTATCAGACAAAGGCATGCTATTGTACTCCTCCTTTATGATCGATGCGTTCATTGTCTAGAACCGTTACTTCGCGATATCCAAGTAACCGTTTTGACACAATGGAAGCCCGATTTCGCGAACGCGCAGTGTGTCCAGAGGTCTTATCAGAGCTTCTTGGTCGACCAACCGGTCTATGGAGAAATGTATTAGTTTTTTGACAGGACGCCATCGGTACCACTGAGAAAGCTTTCGCTATAAAAATTAGTTTCAGGCAAGGTACAAATCCTTTTTTCTAGCAGCGAACATTAAGCCCTATCTTCGTTGCAGCGAATAGAAATATCCATCGTCAGTTCACCTCGTTCGCGGCTACAGGTATGAATGACCTGATTGACGCCGATAACACAGCAGAGGCTGTTTGAATGCGTGAATAGAATTTTTAAATTTTCGAGATGCATTCACTGATATGCCAGAGTCGGTAATCAAGTACCGGCACGTTAGTGCTACTTTTAATGACAAACATAATTAGAGACACTAAATTTTTAAATGTTGTTTGTGTGAAAGAGTCTGTGTATGTGAGTATGTTGACGTCGCAGAGAGTGAGACTAGGTGAATGCGGCCCGATCCTCTGGCAGTAGCTATCGTCGTCACTGGCTGATTCCCCTGAGTGACTAATTGTGTGCGTCTATGTTGACATCGTATCCTAATCGGAATTGTAGAATGGGCAGTGAGCATCTGACGGTACCTGTCACCATCATTGTCCAAGACACGTTCAGTGGGTACTTCAAAATGTTGTTAGGCTTCCATTCAGCCTTAACATTATGTAACTTAAACGCTCAGCCTAACAGTGTTGCAAACAACGCCGAACTGATGTATTTCATGTTGCGGGTGTCGATTGACGCAGTTAGATCTTGCAGCGCAAAGTTAAAGGGGCCATGACGACAAAATAAAAGTTTGCTTCATTAAAAAAAGTTGGCTCAAATCCACGCTGTGAAGACGGTTGAACATCAAATCCTGAATGACACCCGCAACAATTGCCCATGTCAGGTGACTTGAATTCACACATGTGGCTCTACAAAGAGTGAAACAAGAGATTATGCCAGCCGTTACCTGGGATTCGCGCCAAAAAGCGCCCTCTCCCTCCGCAGCCGCTGAACCAAAACCACCGTCGGTCTCCCCCGTCTCTGCATGTGGGCGTAACTTATTCGCTAAGCGCGACCGGCTCTCGCTCAGCTTCTCTTCGAAACCAGTTTCAACTTAGGATTCGCGGAGGCGGTGTACCGAAAGCAGCAGCGTCGGTCACGGCCGGGCTAGAGCGGCGGCATGTGTTGGCAGAAAGGAAACAAGAGTATTTCGTAAGGTGATGAGGATGGCGGCACGCGCGGCCATTGCGTCATCTCTGTCACTGCCTCCCCCTCACTGTTGTTTCACATGTAGCCTCCAAAAAGCTCCCTCTACATCCCCAGTCGCCGAAACAAAACCACTGTCTGTCTCCCCCGTCTCTACGTGCGGGCGTACCTTGGTCGCTAAGCGCGACGGTCCCTCGCTTCTCTTCGGGCCCTAATTCAATTCCTGGAGGGGGCCAATAGTTTTATTTGGCCTGGTTGGGAGTTTCTTGTGGCGCACACTACGAAACCGTTGGCTGGTAGAGGTAGAAAGCTCTGCTTTAAAAGACGGGTTTGTGACGATAACAATGATACCGATTTTATCGTAAGCATATCACGCATATTCGAGATATTAAAGAAATTATATGAAGCAGAAGCAACTCCACGGCCCCTCTCGGCGATTTTTCTACGACGTCACCTAACCTTGTTTGTACGATTGACAGCCGGTGACCTAAGCCGCCGCCAAAACACATTACTGGGTGATTCTACTAGCGCCTTAACTTCCATTTGATTGCACCGCGTGAATACTAACGTGCCGTTAACACACTCATAGTGATAACTATGTGTTTATTGCTGTCCTCTACTGCAACACTGCTGCCCGTATTACGTCATGTGGCGCGAAATTTCTATATTAATCAATATTTATTTCTATTTTTCTGTTAAAAACTCCTTTCGTGGCTCTAATGGAGCTGAGTGAGTTACCAAAGGATACATGTTTCACGCTGAACCAACTTGTAGTTTGTTTCACGTACCCCTTAAAGGGGCCATGCAGAGAAAACACAAGTTTGCTTTATTCGAAATATAGCTTCGTTAGAATCATACTGACACCACTTTTAAGGCACACTTCGCTCAAAGAAGTTATATAATTAGGAAAAAAGGGAATGGCCATGCGACCTAATTGCTCATTTCCGGCAACAGAACCTATGATGTCATATGTGCCAGCTCTACGATCTGCTGAGGCCGGCAAAAGCAAACGCTAGTGAGGCAGGGCTTATAAGATTGCTGAACGAGCTATTTGCGCTGAAATGTAATGCTATTCGTTTTACAGCAGTAATAATGGTGGGGTAAACAATAAGAGTTACGAAAATACAGGTAAAATTAGAAGTACCGATGCGCACTGCTGTTCGTACTGGACGCACTATGCTTGGTTTAGCTGCACAGCAGTCCGAACCTTTTTTGAGTTGTCTTACACGATACTGGCCGATTGGCGCAAGCGACGTTGCCTTACGTGACCTTGCTGGCCGAGCATACCCCGTGTTTCACGAAACGATCCCTTTTTCTCCGTAACGAAAACAAGCCAGGTGCGAATACGGTCAAAAACAAAGCAACGGCGGGCAATAGTCCGCTGCTCACTATGGTAGCGCCATCTGGGAGGACTGACGGTATGCAAGGCTGCAGACCCTAATGACGCGCTGGAGGTTCGTATGAAGACCCGCCCTCATGACTCCATGGTAGACGTCTCGAAAACAGAAGATTTGGCGAGAGAATCAAAATTTTAACCTCAATTGATTAATTTGTCAGTTAATACGGCATCGTCTGCCGCTGGACAAGCACTGATTGCACTATAAGACATGAAATCTTTCGGCTAAAACAAACTTGTATTTTGTCTGCATGGCCTCCTTAAAGGGGCACTGACACAAAAATTTTGCATCTTGTTTTTTTTTTTTTTTGCGATAAGTAGCTAGTGACCTACTTATAACCTGTAGAAACCTCATTTGCTTCAGCGTGCGACGGTTGTTTAATTAGAGGCCTTTTCAATGTGGCCAGTCACAGTTTCGGTTTCAGCGGTGGCTGCGAAACGATGGATTTTGTGTGAACGAAGCTGACCACGTGATTGTCGGAGGGATATCACAGAGCAGAGCCGCCGTAGCACTGTCGAATCCGCATCGACGGCAGTTTCTGCGAATTCCCCCACGTACTGATCTCGTGAGGCGCTTAATTAAAAAGTGACCGTGGATGTGACGCAGGCGGTGCGAGTGCAAATGCTACCGCGGCTAAAGAACGACGCGCGACGCTCGAGACGGTGGGTGGCCCGAGACGCGCGCTGGGAGCAGCCGGCCGGTCTGCCTACAGGTCCACCTACAGATGTGTTCGGCTTAGCACTGCGGCGGATATTCGAGTGCCGCTCTCGTAAGCGGTGCAGATGACAATTTTTAATGCAACCCACCATCGCATCATTCACTCCTTTCTCATGTAAGCCACCATGGTCGGGACTTGGGGACAATTTTGTGCGGCGGTAACAAGCTATCACTCGAGCTACCTGCGCCGGCCTGGGCCACTTCGCGGCCGTGGCCGCTGCCTGCACAGAGACCGTGCGGCTAGCTCAGTGGGCTTTTCGTGCCTCCGGCGCGTTTTCGCATCCAATGGTAATAAAAAGTAATAGAAAGAGTGCCTGGAATCGCTGTAGAACTTTGGTCGCGGCCAGCTGCCTCATGAGCTGACGAAATCACGGCGCCTCCGCCGCCAACGATCGGGTCGTTCGTTGTCGAGAGCAGACGCTCCGTCCTCCGGCCCTCCGATTGGAGCGGTGAGCCGAGCGAGCCGGCGAAAAACTCCGGCAGTGTGGAAGCGGCAAACACAAACTCGTGACGTGTTTGGATGTTGTTTATTTACACAATATCCTCGGGTTGTCGATTGCGCGTGGTCCTCTGCTGGCTGCTCGGTTGCGTTTCGCACACTTTAAAATTGATTTTAAATATGTTCTAGGCTGTATTCGCCGCTGATATTTTGCAGGTGATGTATATGTGTTCCCACCAATCTATCTCCGAAGTAATGTCGCCTTCTAAATTTTGTGTCAGTGCCCCTTTAAGCCTGACGTGTGACCGTCGCTTACCCCATAGGGACGTGAGACCGCCTAATTTCAACGCCGCAGTCACGTGACGCGCCTGCGTCAATGGGCAATCACGTCGCCGCGTAATGCCGTTCGCAGCCAACCGAGATCTGAGGTAGTCGTATGCGCACCTTCACAGCTAATACATACCGGCGTTCACGGACACAGCAAATCACTGCAAATGGGGTCATCAGGGTGAGGCATACCGCATTTCAAGGGTAGAAAAACTGCGCGTCAAACAGAAGACAATAAGGATGGGACAGGACCGTCGCAAGATGGGACAGGACCATCCTTGTCGTTTCGTCTTTGACGCCCAGTTTTTCTACCCTTGAAATACGGTTCCAACTAGACCAACAACACGCTGTAGTGAGGTATACCGCAGTCGAATGGAGCTTTGGCATCATCAATTCTAGGTACCATATCGTAGTCGCGCAGCGACGCACTTTCTCTGAACGGACCACATAGTGCTTTTGCACCACAACGCCACAAATGAACACTACAGGGACATACGAGAAAGACCCTGTTCATGGACTGCAATGTCATTATGATAATGTTAAAAAGAACAAAAATTCCTCGGGGTGCTTACGTCTGCTTACGTGCTCTCAAAAAAACGCCTGGCCATTATAACTCCCTTTTCACTGGTACTTGGTATTTTGATATATTTCTTTGCTTCCGTGTATTTTTTATTAGCGCGAACTACTTCAACCGGCTCTCTTCCTGTTTGACTCTCCTTCATCGCTTTCGCTTCTGCGTCTCACGGCACGAATTATGTCGGCAAGCAGACTGGTGTGCATCTGTTCGACTAGCGCGCTATCACGTTCGGATGTCAAGCGTCAGGCACTATTCTTCAGTTTTACGCTCCCACTTCATATTTTTCTGAATTTTTTCGAAGCGGGCACAGCCGCTCAAAGCTTCCAGCACCTGGTTATAATGATATGTGCCACGGAAGACGGAACAACGACAGTAACGTCTATTCGAACGCTGGCAACGTGCGCAAAAAGAACTGCGGTATTAGCGCATCTAGCTGCTACTACAGAGACCCGGCTTCTAGTCCTACCGGTTGACATAGGTGCTTTTAATTGCGAAGCACTTTAGGGGTCCGACTTGTCGTTGTAGCCACCGCGTAACTCATAACGCGGAGTAGCGCGCCGAAACCATACAGTTCCATACTAATATATACTAGAGGGAAATCTGGCGCTGCATTCGCGTGCCGCCGTGGTTGCCGCCATTGCAGCTAGCGACGTTCCTCGCCTCCTTGGCTTGGTTAGCCATATGGCTTCTTTTTCGTCTTGAAGCCAGAATCAATTAAAGGGGGTAACATTGTTTTCTTGTTCATCTTGCATAAAGCTTCTAAATAATCCCTGATATATACATCCTCTTGGAGCTTTAATTTTATAATAAAAAAACAAATTCTATTAATCTTCTGCAGTAATGACGGTTCATTTTTGCAGCCAGAGGCTACTTTAGAGCCTGTTCGTGAGCCATGCCAAGGACAAGTGGAACGTGCCTGCCCGGTACATGACGGCCCGCTCGGTGAAGCGGGGCTCCCCTAGACAGTGGCGCCAGATTTCCTTCTAGTGTATATTAGTATGAAACTCTATGACCGAAACATCGGTTTCGGAAAAATCATCGCTTCCCCTGGTCGGGATCGAACCTGAGTTTCTCGTAATTTGAAGCCGAAGTCAATCCCGTCGCGCCGCACTGGCACTTTTTTTTCTTTAATGCATAAAAAATTGAGGCGCACTCACAATCACACATAACGACTAAAAGACAATACAAAACTAGCAGGCATCGTGAGGAAGCACAAAGTCCAACTTCGTTTTGCGTCCTTCAAATGTCAGGCAAGCAGATACAGGCATCCAGAAGATTCAACCAGAAGGGTGGATAGTTCTGCACCGCATGAACACTCCTCGCCAGCGCAGCCAACTCACGAAAAATGGACTTAGTCGGCCAGGGGGTTCCGCATGCCTGTCAGTCAGGCGGCACTGCCACAAGCTGTACAGACCCAGCACTGCGAATGTGTCATAAGGTATCCGATCGACATCATTAAAAGGCAGGTACCGAATGGTGTAAGGAGTAGTTTCAATCACCTTCTTGAAAGTCCGCTGCAAAACGTCCCAGAATAACACAGCTTCACGGCACCAAAGTGTTGGGGGTTATCTTTGCGCTGCGTTTTTCACACGGAGGCTGCCGTTAGTAGGACGTCAATAAGTACACGATAATATAAAATACGAAAAAATTTAAAGTTAATGCATTCATTACCCCAAAATAATTAAAACTCAACCCAGCGTCCCTTTGTAGGATTTTTCACGGGCTGCGGCGCTCTCTGATGACTAATTTCGGTATCAACTCCAGGCTGTACTGGAACTAGTCAACAGAGGGTGTCACAATCCCTCTAGCGAATAACTGTCCCGCACTTAATAGCTTCCACGTTGAGTGGAACTGCATTAATTTTTTTTATTTACTCATTACAACGCCGGCCATTTCCTGGCCGGACACCGACAACAAAAATGCCGATGACGGCGAATTTTCGCGTAGAGGCAGCTTAGGTGTTCGCCCTAAAATTTCAAGCGGCACGTTCAAAGGGTTGGGCTTTCGTTTCACCCATTATCTCCATTTACGCTATTATGACGATTACAGGAGGAACTTTCGCGAAATCTGCTGTTTTTTTTTTGTGGGAATGCAGGACGTTACATGGTTCGGTTCGCCATTTTCGCTATGTGTTTTATATTTTTCTTATTTTTGTTTTTCGAAATTCTCCTACGCCATTATTACGATTTCCCGTTAAACTTCCGCAAAATATGCATTTTCATGGAAATGCAGGGCGTTATACGGTCCTGGCTGCGTGGGTATTCGGCAAAGAATGCTACGCAATAAAAAGTGGAGGGTGACCATGTACTATTGGCTCATAAGGTGTTATTGGCCTTAGGCAACATTTCACCTTTTGCAGGAGGGTAGTGGCTTCGCCATGGAGACACTTCTCCCCATGGCTTCCCCATGGGTAGAAGTCTCTCGAGTGCAACGACAGTCATATTTAGTGTTCTGTTTTTTTACTTGTGGCGAAAGATCGAAGTACTTAAGAATTGTTCTTTCATACTCGGCTTTAAACCCCCAACCATAATTGTGGACAAATTTCGCTAATATTTAGTGTAAAAGGTATTTTATATTTCATGTGATATACTCCGCGATCGGTGTTAATCATCTGATCCGTAATAAGTTTACATCTTTTATGGATTTTAACGAAATTCATACTCGTAATCGGTTATTACACTTTCCGGTTGTGAAGAATTAGGGCCTCGGTTCGATTTCTGCAACTCTTGGTCTGGCAAAGTGTTTTCATTTACATGTATATGCTCGGCGCAGCAGACGCCGCTATGGCTCTGAGAAGTATACGGTGGGGTTCGCACAACTGTGAGCTCACTGCCGAAGACAGTTGAATAAGGGAACACGCTAGCAGATACAGTGGACTCGCCATAATCCAAACTCGAGGGGACCCCAGGATTTTGTTTGAATTACCCGAAGTTTGAATTATCACACGTTCTTATATATGTACAAACATATGATTAGGCATTCATTTTAGTAACATTTTTTATATTTCTGAGCATTTTTAAACCCTTATCCCACAAAATAAACAAAGCAGAGGCGTAAGGTCTACAAGCCCAATGCCGTGCGCGTCACTTTTGTACCACCGTATCGTTTTTCTTTTTCTTTTTTTGCTGACACGCGGCCTTCGAACGCGTCATTGTGCGTTTTTCTTTTTTGTTTTTGCGACAGTGGCCTCCGTGGTTTTGACTGGCCGCTTCGACAAGTGTAGGCAGTCAATCAGGTTTAGACGTTTTTAGGGGCGAAGCTCCTCTTGCTCGGGCCCTGTCCCGTCCCTCGTTGCTGCTGTATCCGGAGCATTAATGATGATTGTGGCAGGATCCCTCTAGAGATTGGCCAACCAAAGATTGGCCGAAGAGGACAAAACATTCAATGCGTTCGTTGCTACCCAACAAGGAGGAGAGGAAGAAGAAGATTTTGTTGTTCGTCGCCTGGAGACACCTATTTGTGTTGTCGTTGGGCTCAAAGAGGGCCTTCGGCGCTAGCGGACGTGTTGCTCGTGTGCTCCCGACGAATCCCTTGAATCGAGCGAAATCTCACTCTTCCAACCGAAATATATAAGTTGGCGACCTCAAGAGGACCTCAGGACCACGTCCAACGAAATATTTTGAAACCATAAAAGCTTTTTCGGCGGTTTTCGGAAGAAAGAAGAACACGCCACAACCTGCTTCCAGACCGAACGCCTCAGCCCGGCCGTCGCCCACGTGCGCTGCCACCCCGCCGCGCAACGCTGGCGAGCTCGGTGCTCCGATGAAGCCTGCCTACAAGAACAAGAATTCAGCACATCCCGCCTCGGCTACGGAAGCGATGGAAGTGGAAGAAATTAGAGCCAAAGATTTGGACAAGATGAACGACACGACAAGAACCCCAATACAGAGAACCGACGATAAAGACATGGAAGCCAACCGCGCAACGGAGACTTGCAACAACAGCACCTACGACGCGTCCTGGGAACAGGCGCTCAGTAGGAGGACCAAGCAGAAGATTAAGAAAGAAATGAAGATACAAGCAGCTGCAACAAAGGACACGCAGGCGCCGGAGAAATCGGAGAACAGCGCTCCGAAGTTCAACGTAGCACATAAGAGAAGGATTCCAAACCTTCCCAAGCAGGACTTCAAAATCGTCATTAGACCTAAGGGAATGCCAATACGTTCGTTCACGGTGCCCCAAATCACCCAAGCTATAGCGAGAGCATGCCCCAGTGGGGTGAAGAACCTTCAAGAGGCCATAGTAAGACCGAAGTGGACTTCCAACATCATCTTGGTTAGCACACCGAACCAAGAAGCCGCTAACGAATTTAGAACCATAGAAAGCCTGACCATCGGAGAAAAAAAGTATGATGTAAAATCGTACGTGGCTTACTCTGAACAAGAAGTTAAAGGCGTCGTTCACGGCTTTGCTCCTGGCACTACCTCAGAAGAACTTCTGGACGGCCTGCGCGTGCGGACCATCGACACCAAGATCGTGTTCGCTCGCATGCTGGGCAAATCGACCACCGCTCTTGTCACCTTCGAGGGCAACACGGTTCCCCGCGCCGTGTACTTTTACGGAGGGGAAATGACGTGCTACCTCTACAAGGCTACAAGGCTGGTCTGCCAAATATGCAGAAAAACGGGGCACAGAGCCGACGTATGCCCAGAACCCAACGCCAACATCTGCTCATCATGCGGAGAAGAAAACCCTGCGAAAGACCACAAGTGCACGCCCAAATGTGCGCTGTGCAAAAAGGAACACCACACGGGCTCCAAGGAGTGCGAGCTGAAATTCCGTAGCCCCAGAATCCCACCAAGCAACAGAAGCAAAATTTCAACGAAGCAAAGCAGACCAAGATGGTTCGACGACGAGTGGCCAGAGCTGGAACACCACCCGGAGCCAGAAGACCGAGAGGACCAACCAGCCCAAGGGAAACCCAAGGGTTCTGGGACCAAGGCCCTCAAGAAGAAGAGAAGCAAAGAAGACGACAGAACTAAGGTGAGCTGGGCAGATGCAGCTTCCCAGGACTATATTTGTCATAAACGCAAAATGTCCAAGCAAAACAAATATAAGGATGAAATTGCAGCTCTCAAGGAACTTATATTAGACAGTCAGGCCGAAAATGTAATGTTAAGGAAGAAATTGGAGAACTACGAGAGATCAGAAGGAAGAAACCCAACCCAAACAGAAACTGAACCCTCCACATCGGGCGCTCGAACCACAGCAGTACTGGACGACAATCTAATTAGTCGAAAGAACAGGAAAATTCAAGAATTTAAAATGGAAATAGAAGTACAGTTTAAAAAAATCCTCATGGATTGGAGCAAAGCCATAGGGGAAGAGAATGCACAAATTCCAATGGACCAGGCGAAGAAGCAATTAGAACAGGCTAATAAGCGGAAGCTCGATGACACACGAGCAAGCAAAAATCCAAAACAAATAATCATTGAAAACGACCCAAGCCAAATGGACGCGGAATCCGATGACACAGACTCAGAAGATGACCTATAGACGGCAGCAAATCCAAGAACAATTAATAATATGGCAATGCAATTGTAGAAGCCTACGTAATAAGAAATACTCGTTAGAAACGTACATAAGCACCATAGAACTGAAACCGGACGTCATATGCCTGCAGGAAGTAAAGGTGCAAACTAGTCTCAGAGGATACAATAGTATGGACCTTTCAGAAGACTTCAGAGCAGCTGTATACGTAAAAAAAGACATAACTTGCCGGAAGCACTACTTATCCACTAGAGAACCGTCAGCGAACTTGGTTGAAATATGCCCCACCCAGAGAGGACAGAAGAGTTTCTTCATATTGAACATATACAGCTCTCCTTCCAACCCAAAAGAGAATTTTACCCCTCTTTTCCAAGAGACGTTGCGCCTAACCCGGAACAATAACATCATAATCTTGGGAGACATGAACGCTCCACATAATGAATGGAACTACAACTACAACTCCGTAAAAGGAAGAAATTTAATTGATACTATGGAATATCTAAATCTCCAAACGATCAATGATACGGCATACCCCACCAGAACGGGTAACCACAGATGCAAAGATACATGCCCTGACTTGACCATTGTGCCCACCAAGGACAGACTCACGGCCTGGACCAATACGGGTGAGAATCTCGGCAGCGATCACGATATCGTAGAGATCAGGACGAAATCAGACAACTTTAGTAGAAAGGCAAGAAAACAAAAGATCACCAATTGGGACGTCTTTCGCGAAAAGCTAAGAGAAAAAGAAGAAGTAGAAGACATAGACATCTGGTGTCATAACATAAGAGAAGCTCTCAAAGAGTCCACCAAGGAATTTGGACAAGAGAGCGAATACCTGTGTGTCGACAACCATCTGATCAGTCTATGGAACAAGAAACAAAAGCTAACTAAGCGATGGAAAAAGAAAAGACACAACAAGAAGCTAAAAGCAAGAATTAAAAAGATCACGAATCTTACGCGATACAACTCGCGAATCAGAATTGGCAAGACTTCTGTGACACACTCAAGAATACCCTAAATACCTCGAAGACGTGGGCAATAATTAATGGTATGCTCAATCCGGAGACAACAAGAAGGGAGACCGGACACAACATCAACAGAGTAGCCAAAGGTTTCGAAGGCACCAACGAGGAACTAATTAGAGCCCTAAAAGACAGATTTGAACTGAACGCGAAAATTCCACCCTCTACAAGAGAATACCGAGGGTCCCCAAATGCAAAGCTCGACAGTGACATCACAAAAGAAGAAGTATATCAAGTCATCCTTGCCAGCAAACAAAAGAGTGCGCCAGGAGAAGATGGAATTGACAATAACATACTCAGGAACCTAAATGACTCACAACTGGAAGCATTAGCTGCATACATAAATGAAAAGCTATGGAAGCCGAACCGATTACCTATGCAATGGAAACACTCGAGAATTACGACAATACCCAAACCAGGGAAACCACCGGCTATTGAAAATCTACGACCCATATCACTAACCTCGTGCGTAGGAAAGGTGTACGAAAGAATTATCACGACAAGGCTTCAAAAGCACTTGGAGGAAAACAACATGTTTCCACACTGTATGATTGGTTTCCGCAGTGGACTATCCACTCAAGATGCCTTTCTACAGCTGAGACACGACATCCTCAATCGCAATGACGACTGCGATCAAACTGTATTAGCCCTGGACCTGAAAGGGGCATTTGACTACGTATCGCATGAGGCAATATTGAAGGCAGCTGAAAAGGCAGGATGCGGCAAGAAGTTTATAATTACATCAGAAACTTCCTGTCAAACAGAACAGCCACGATTGGCATTGTAAACACTAGATCCGAACCTTTCGAAATGCCTAACAGGGGAACTCCACAAGGGGCCATCATCTCCCCAGTGCTGTTCAACCTGACAATGATTGAAATAGCCAAGAAATTAGAAGAGAAAGAACACCTCGGCAAATCAATCTACGCAGATGACATCACAATCTGGACCAAAAGTGGAACCCTCTCAGAAAAACTACTGATCCTACAAGAAACAATCAACGAGCTACAAGAGCCAATACGAAGAAATGGCCTAAAATGTGCCCCGGAAAAAACTGAACTCATTAGAATAAGACCCTCCAAAGAGGAAATTCCCTCTGGAAGCATAGTAATTGACAACCAAAACATTCTCTTCAAACCGACGATACGAATATTAGGCATGCACATACAAAACGACAACAAGGCCACCACTACCTTGGACAAGCTAAAGAAAACAACACAACAACTGGCTAGAGCCATCCGAAGAATCACAAGAACAAGAAAAGGCATGAGAGAAAAAGACACTTTCAAGCTGGTGCAAGCATTAATCATGGGTAGAATTACTTACAGCTTACCGTACCACCACATCGACGCAAATCAACATGAGAGGGTCGACGCACTCATCAGAACTGCCTACAAGGCAGCTCTCGGTCTTCCCATATACACCTCAAATGAGAAATTCTACAAGTTGGGAGTGTGCAACACCTTTCGGGAGGTCACAGAGACTCTCCTAGAAGCCCAGAAAGAACGACTACTGAATACCAAGACTGGAAGAGAAATACTGAGAAGAGCCGGGTACTCAGTCCACTCAGAGTACATACAGAGAACGACAGAACTTTCTCCTCAACAAAGAGCAAGCCTCAAAATTGCACCTATTCCCCGAAAAATGAATCCCACATACAACAAAGGAAGAAGACTAGCACGAACAAGATACATAAGGTAGACATACGGGAAACACCCGGACGCAGTCTACACCGACGCGGCGACTAACAGCCGTGGCAACGCCTCAGCGGTGGTAGTCAACTGCGACGGGAAAGCTCTAGACTTCCTAATGAGCAACAAACAGAACATACAAGAAGCCGAAACCACCGCCATCCTAATGGCCATAAGGTGGGGCGAGCACAAAAAGAAAAATCTCACCATAATTACTGACTCCACGAGAGCAATTAGAAACCTAATTTGCGGAATAATTCCTAAAACAGCAAAGAATACAATGCCTCTGACACCGAAAGGCAAACACAAAATAATATGGACCCCGGCCCATCAGGGACTGGAAGGAAATGAAAAAGCGGACTCCCTCGCGAGGCAAATCATGGACCGCGGGAAGTCTGAGCATTCATACGCCCTTCCTCCATACAGTGCGGCTACCGACCGACTCCGGTTATGCCGACTAAGCAGAAAAACAATGCCGACACCTCATCTTCTACTAGACGCAGAGGAGGCCAGAAATCTTAGGAAAATTCAGACAAATACCTACCCACATAAGTCTAGATTAGTGCTCATGTTTCCGGATAAGTATAACGAAGAATGCCAGAAATGCCATCAGAAGGCAGACCTCTTCCACACTATATGGAACTGCCCGACCATATGGCAACAGAACAACTACAAGACATCAATAGAGTCCTGGGAAGCGGCACTGTCCAGCTCGGACCTCTCCAGTCAGCGAGAACTGCTGGAAAGAGCCAAGCTAGGGGCTTTCGCCACTGGAGTCCTGGAAATAGGATTCCACCCTTGACTCCACCCCCTCCTCTCCTACCTTTGTGAATAAAGTTTACCACCACCACCACCACCACCACCACCGCCTGCGAGCTCAAGACACGTACCGGGGCATCGCCTCCTTTAACTATATGCCTGGAACGTGAGCGGAAAGCATGGAGGAAAGAAAAGTTTAGGAGAGAGCGTCACGTGAATATCGTGAAGCCTAGTCATAAAAAATAAAAGGAAAGACTGATGGGAGATGCCCTGCCTCACGTGATAGGCAAGCGGTAGTTCTTTGCGCCTCACGCGGCCGTCCGCCTGCCCGCGCTATGCTGCGTCGTTCCGTTTGGTTGCCGGGCCGTCCGGGTATTCGGGTTTCGGCGACGAGTCCCCGTCCGGGCGTTGCGCGCAGCGCTGCCTGCAACCCTAAACGCGCAGCGGGCTGATCGTGCAGGAAAAGTGTTCGGACGGGAGAAACACAAAACATCTTTATTTATTGAGCTCTGGGATCCGTCGAAGCGCGCCGCAGTCGAAGTGTCGTGTTCCGCCGCAGTGCAAGAGCGGAGATGTCAGAGTACGACATCCGTGCCTCACATTTTATTTCACAAACACACCTCACTTCCTTGATTCTGGTAATTTTATATTTTCACCTCCCAGGCGTAATTTAGCGTTCGTTACCCATATACCTATCGCACGGATTGAGCAGTACTCGGACAACCAGCCCGCGTTCTGCGTTCTGCCTGCGACGCGAGGCGGAAAATCATTTTTTCTTCCCGCGCCCGCACCCAACGTCAGTGGTTCTGCACCTTTTCTTTTCTAATGCACTGAAGGAAACAACAACGCAAAACAGACATCGTCACGACAATTGTGGCATGTACAATGTGCCACCATGCCGGAGCACCGATTAGGCGAATGTATGCAAATGCGCACGCGAGCGAAACCAAAGCTTCTCGCACAACCTCTCAGCTGATGGGACACTCGTTACGGCGCTATGATGTAAAGGGAAGGTGGCGCGATAACTCCCACAAAATTGGAAACGCAATTGTCAAAGCACCTGGCACACACCACGCACCCTTAGGCCGCTCCGTGCTTGTGAATGTTTACAGCGGCGCGTTCGAGCAAAGCCGGTCGTGGTTCCAGCGGTAAGCGTCAAATTCGGCTCGCAGCTCGTGAAGGTGCTCCGTGAGCATTGGATCAACGTATCGTGTCGCTTTGAACAGCGACAGTACTTCCACGATACGAGGGATACGAGGGTGGGAGCGCAACGC
Source organism: Haemaphysalis longicornis (assembly GCF_048455015.1). NCBI lineage: Eukaryota > Metazoa > Arthropoda > Arachnida > Ixodida > Ixodidae > Haemaphysalis > Haemaphysalis longicornis. Next base: position 56,475,598 of record NW_027526295.1, on the reverse strand, counting down.
TGGCGAAAAATCGTGTACGGCGTCTTCGGCAACGCCACTCGCCTCCTCCTCCACCGGCAGCCAGCCTGGTCAGCCGGAGCCACTAAATGCTACCGCGGGCCTGAGAGTGGTGCATCTTCCATAATGCATTGCGCGGGGGGAGCCCGAGGAGAGGAGAATGCGGCGTCAGAGGAGGTTGGCTTGCCAAAGCTGTGCCGCCTGACGTCATGCTCCCTCCTGACATTTTTCTTCCTCCATAGGCATAGAGTTTCTCACTGTAACTCACCTAGAGTGGAATCTGGCGCTAGCGTCAACGTGATTCGGCGAAGGCGCTCTACGCCTCCATGAGTGCCGCCATAATGTGTATTTCGGCCTGAAGATCGGCGTGGCATGGCTGGCAACGACTTTGTGGCGACGCAAATGGAGTTTTTGTTAATAAAATTGCTGCGAAAAGTACCGCTGTTAACAAATTTTATTTTGTATAAGACACTGTGTTAGAGGGATTATGTTTCAAAACAAATTTGGGGGTTACAAAGAAAAAAAGAAGCAGAAGTTCTGCCTTTGGCTCACGCTGCCAGAGACAGCAGGCCGTCCCGGATTTATTTTTAAATTATTACATACTCCAAACAGGGTGAGGGTTTCTATGATTTTTTGTAATATATTTAGCAGAAAAAAATTGCTTAGGTTGTCTTAAACTGTGTTCTTGCTTCCTCTTAATGCAGTATTATTATCGTATGCTACGCGCTTTGGCAGGCGGAACAGATGCAACGTAGGGATGCAGGAATGATGTAATCGCGTCATATTTATTTGTTTTGTCCAAGCAGGTATAAATAAACTTAGAGACGGAGCCTGTTACCGCAAGTAATTCTTCAAGCACGCACGAAAAGCATTATGAAATTGCATGAATGCTTTAAATGACAAATAAATACTGGCTTGTCGAGTAGCTATGTATGTTGCCTCATTGCGCCTGTCCAAGGCAGTGCATGCTTCAAGGGGTGTAAGTAAATGCAGCGGCGGCGACGAGCGATGCGAAAATCGCAACTGAATATGTACTGAAAACGGATAGTGTGGGCTAGCGTAGCCTATTTAGTGGCTGTAGTATGGGCGGCGGCGGCAAGCGGTATTAGGCGGTATATAACAGGCCGCTGGGACCCTCGCTCGCTTTTTGCCGGCCAGAAGCAGCCCACAAGTGAGCGGCAGCGGCGATACAGTGAACTGTAGCGACGAGCGACGACAACAGAGAACATTGGCGGCAGTGTATTAATTTTTTTTTTCGCTTGTCGCTGTCACCCAGTACACTCTGCTGTTGTACCTTTTGAGTTACGTTTTCGGCGTCGCTTGTCGCCGACACTGCACGTGGTCACCCCTTCATCTTAAGAAACTCGCCGCTAACGCGAGCACATGTGTTAAGTGCTAATCACGCTGTTATTTAGACATATCTGTGATAGCCATTGAATGCGAGAAATTGGCATCCCGAAAACGGAAAAGCACACCGAAAACAGAACTAACAAGCACTTCAGAGCCGAGAAGCCTAATCCATAGCCCTTTGTACTAACCACTTGCAGCCAATCCGATTCCCACACTGCCCACAATTCCCATGGCGGCGTGCGATTGCAGCGACACTTTCCGCTCTAGGTGATATTGAGAAACTCTATGTCCATAGGGACCGGGCAGCTGGACGGGTGGCGCCACCACTCGGCGCTCCCTTCGTTAGTGGAATGAGCCGGGGCATTGGACTACGCAGCCTGCCGTTGATTTTTCCGCGTTTGCTTTGGTGCTTTAAATGTTTTGGTGGTGTTGTGTGCGGATATGTGTGGCGAAACAAAGTCTTGACAGATGTGTTGGGTTCTTAGATGCAATAACGGCTACGCAAACTTGTCGGACGCTTCTAAAGTTGGGTATCGGCTACAATGGCATGAGCACTTTTTGCAGCTGTCTACGCCAATTGGCTCCACCCGTTCTGAGTACAAATAAAACTACTATTATTAGTATTTTTTTAAATGCACTAACGGCTACATAAACTTATTTGACGCTTCTAAGTTTGGGAACGGGCTACACTGACATAACCTCTTTTTGCAGCGCTCTGCGCATCGCTCCGCGCGATCTGAGTAGGAAGAAAACTATTAGGAATATTAGCATTCATTTCTGCCACTTTAAATTATCTGCACTGGTTTCAACGTCCATGGTTTCCACAACGGCCTTAGCGCTGGGATACCTCGATACGTGTTCTTTGAAGAGAAAAGCAATTGCGTACGAGATGGATTACCGTGTAGCCGTGGAAATGCTGCGGTAGTTTGCACTTTCTCTCTGTAACCGTGAGCTTTGTGCCTTCGGTTTTTGTGAGCGACACTGTGACAGCATGGGAGCCTGAAAGCCGAAGTGGAAATCCCACGTTTGTGGTGGTCATTTTATCATGAGCCAAATTTATTCACCCACCCAACAGCCCAAGCTACAAACCATCCCTCCTCCCCTCCCCATTTTACCACCTGCGTGGAATAAAGGCTGGCACCGATAGTTAAAACATGTGACAGTGTTAACGTCAAGCTGTGTTTTTTAATGCTTAAGTATAATTTACAAAGTACATAAAACATCGTGTAATGCCTTGTGAAGACACCAAAAACGCGGGATTAGTTGCCTGAAATATGTGTGCAGCAGCCCGAGTCCTCCAGCACAGACGCATTTCCGACCCGCTGAAGAAAGTTTAGAATAAATTTGGAGAGGGGTGCATGGAAGTTCAAAATTAAACAGCAAAATCATCTAGCCCTCCGGCTAATAATTAGGATGGTTGAACGCAAAGCTTTCTCCGTGCGAAATCGAATGGGAAGGTCAAGTCAAGGACGCTGCGATCAAAAGACCAAACTGCGTGATGGTGAAATTCGAAGCTCAACTAGTAAAAGTTTAAATCCAGAAGGCAACCAAGGAAAATCACACGACAAAGCTTTGCGACAGATGATCGTCGTTAGACGGAGGAGTGCATGCTTTTTCGAGCTTACTAGGTGGCAGCTTACCGACCGCAACATTCAGTTGTGAAACTGAGTACAGGTTTCGGGCACCCTCCTGTCTCGCCTCCAATTCAACCACGCAGGAATTGGTTTTTGAAAAACCATTAACCACCTAGCCAGCAACCATTGGAATTCTTGTAAAGCAATGCTTCTCACCGACGAGCAATGACGTTCTACTATCATGCGATATTTATTAAGTAAACGATCCTCGATGACTGTAGTAAGATCATTTCTGTGAAATTAAACACGTTTCAGCCGTAGTTAATGAAGTAACGGAAGCGTAGCCCATCACAATTTCTGTTTTGAGGTAAATCTTATCATCCCCCAAATTTGTCTTTCGCTTGTTTACGACGCCATTTAGTCATCAAGTGCCAAAGGCCAGCGCCGCAGCATTCCTGGTTCGGTTGCACACACCGGCTTTGTGGGAGCATTTACTGAAATATACTCCTTGATACGCGAAAGTGCATGCAGGCATGAAAAAATTGCATGAAGGAACGGACTTCCACTTCCAGCTTGACTTCCATCTTGGCGCATTGAGCGTCGTCTGCTATTTGTAAATACTGAGTATGGGCGTAAATATCACACGCATGACAAGCCTCGTAAAGGTCACATCCATGCTCAAGATTTACCGATTTGAAAAAGGCCTCCTTGTGTTTATGTACGATTTACAAGGCGCACCGCAGAAAAACGACAGAAAGCCATGCACAATAACGCTGCGCTGACAGCCACCGGCATTCCACTGACGAGCGGTTCGCCACTGGCGGCGCTGTTCGCTGAAGCGACGGTGGTGCCATACAACGGCCGCCCGGTCCCTATGGCGGAAAACCTCCTGCGCATGGAGGAAAGAAAAGGTTAGGAGAGGCCCTGACGTCACATTTGTGAAGCCGAGTCCCGCCATGACTTGAGCCCACGGAGCCCAGCACTCTATCCCATCATCCTTTGCTGTCTCCGGTTTGATTTGACTAACATGGCGTCGCCCTGCCCTCCCGCTTCGAAGCGAAAACAGCTTCGTCGCTAATTCCTCGGTGCGATGTCATCTTCTAAGCTGTTGATTTCGCCTTCAATTTGCCCATTCTAACCCTCACCCAAAGTTTCAATCGAAAAACGGCCTTTGTTTTTGAGATAGAAGGACGATTTTTCAGCTCTTAAGCCTGGCAAAGGTAGCGTTTGTCGTCGTCATAGCAACAGGCTCGCAGGATGGCGAACGCAGACGCCTCCGACGGCAGAGTTTTCAAACTGGCCTAATCTAAAAACGTTTGTCGTAGCGACTGCGCTGGTTTGCAAGCGTAGCGAGGCAGCCACATACCAAGCGCCTTAAAAATTTGTCCGTTCTATTTGCCCAAATTTGGCCGCCGCAGTTGTAAACAAGTAAGCAACATTGTCCATGGGCTCAAGAAAAATGACGTAACTTCCTCCACACTTTTCGCAATGCATTGGGATGCTAGGGGCCTCTCCTGAGTATTCTTTCCTCCATGCTCCTGCGCATGGATGCTCCTGTGCGGCCTGTGTGTCCCTCTCCCAATCTCTCTTTCCATTACTGTCCGTGGCCAGCGCCTCTCGCGGCAGCCGCTCGAAACAACCCGCCGCTGCCACGGCCGAAGGTGAGGCGCGCCGGTTCCGCGGTGGCCGCGGGCTTCGCCGGGAGCAGACGATATCAGCGGGCGTTTCGCTGTCGCTTTGGCAAGTATTAAATTTGCCGGTGTAACCTATCAGGATATAAGTGCGTGGTGGGGTGAAACAAGTTCAAATAAAACAGGCTTGGTTTTTAAGCAGCGTCTTTCTTGTTTGCGCAAGAGGCGAACACTGCCGATTATCTCATTGCGACCGCGTACCTTCTGCAGACGATAATGCTCAAGCTAGGAATTCGCTGGTGCAATTTTTGTTAGCATAATTGTGTTGTGAGGGGAAAAAACGTGAAACAAAACAGCTTTGGTTTTAAGTAGCGTGTTTATTCTTTAGGGAGACGACGAACATTGCGGATGAACTAATTGCAACCATATCTTCTGCTATTACAATTGATTCAGTTCAGCGTCTGTCGTTACTAGTCTCGGTGTGTTTCGGATACGAATTCGTAAAGTGGTCGAGCGGTTAAGCTCCAAGGGACGGTCACACAGTTGGAGATACGTCCGTTCGATAGCCACTGACCACAGCCGGAGCTATAAATTATCGATCAGAACTGATATAAATGATTCCATGAGAATTTAATCGATCGTACAAAAACGAATTCTCGTAGTGCCCCATTAGTGTTGACAATGACAATTCGTGCAGGGCTCTTGATGGTCTGTCATCGCTAACAATGAACACTGTGTGATCAGTTATTATATCACTACCGGTATAGACTACCAACAGTCATTTACACCGATGCTACAACAATAATTTTTACAAACGACAATCATAATCGAAGAATTCAGTTCACGGGAGCAATAAGCTCGTCTCATTAACGTCGTCAAGGAAAGCCTGAAAAATTATAAAACAGTTTTTTCAAAAAGGGGATATTTTGCTGCGATCGAAGCATATCGAGTCGTTCAATGTTCTTCTAGGATATGCATATATCTTATCATGGATCAACGTGAAACGAAATAACAGCCTTAAAGGGGCACTGACACAAAATTTTGAAGGCGAGATAACTTCGGAGATAGATTGGTGGGAACACATATACATCATCTGCAAAATATCAGCGGCGAATACAGCCTAGAACATATTTAAAATCAATTTTGAAGTGTGCGAAACGCAACCGAGCGGCCAGCAGAGGACCACGCGCAAGTGTAAATGAACAACATCCAAACACGTCACGAGTTTGTGTTTGCCGGTTCCGCACTGCCGGCTCGCCGCTCCAATCGGAGGGCCGGAGGGCGGAGCTTCTGCTCTCGAGAACGAACGACCCGATCGTTGGCGGCGGAGGCGCCGTGATTTCGTCAGCTCATCGGGCAGCTGGCCGCGACCAAAGTTCTACAGCGATTCCAGGCACTCTGTTTCTATTACTGTTTATTACGATTGGATGCGGAAACGCGCCGGAGGCACGAAAAGCCCACTGAGCAAGCCGCACGGTCGCTGTGCAGGCGGCGGCCACGGCCGCGAAGTGGCCCACGCCGGCGCAGGTAGCTCGAGTGATAGCTTGTTACCGCTGCACGAAATTGTCCCCAAGTCCCGACCATGGTGGCTTACATGAGAAAGGACTTAATGATGCCATGGCGGGTTGCATTAAAAATTGTCATCTGCACCGCTTACGAGAGCGGCACTCGAATATCCGCCGCAGTGCTAAGCCGAACACATCTGTAGGCGGACCTGTAGGCAGACCGGCCGGCTGCTCCCAGCGCGCGTCTTGCCACCCACCGTCTCGAGCGTCGCGCGTCGCTCGTTAGCCGCGGTAGCATTTGCACTCGCAGCGCCTGCGTCACATCCACGGTCGCTTTTTAATTAGGCGCCTCACGAGATCAGTACGGGGGGGCATTCGTAGAAACTGCCGTCGATGCGGATTCGACAGTGCTACGGCGGCTCTGCTCTGTAAGTGTGATATCCCTCCGACGGTCTAGTGGTCAGCTTTGTTCAAACAAAATCCACAAAATCCATCGTTTCGCGGCACTCGCTGAAACCGAAACTGCGACTGGCCGCATTGAAAATGCCTCTAATTAAACAACCGTCGCACGCTGAAGCAAATGAGGTTTCTGCAGGTTATAAGTAGGTCACTAGCTACTTATCGCAACAAAAAAAACAAGATGCAAAATTTTTGTGTCAGTGCCCCTTTAACACAACGCTTGTGCATGTGATCGATAGAATGCAATTCGATCGGGTCGATGTCTTCGCATAGAAATGGATCCATTGAAAAAGGGAATCAGTGAGTAATAATTCACTAGAACGGCGTTAGGGGCGCCAGTAGGTTGCGCACAAACGCGTTAGATCTAATTAGTTTAAAGGAATTTATCACACCTCGAATTCTATTTTAGCCCCTGCGCTACTACTGCCGACGCACGCACTATCAGAAGATACATTTTGTGACGGAAAGCTTCGTGCGCTTCTAATGTGCACGCTAAAGTGTGCATGCGTCTGTCGGAGCCGGGCGTTCGTTTGGCCGCGACACGCGAGGTCGACACCGGACCGCCGGCCCCGCGCTGCCGCTGGCGCGACGGGAAAAAAAAATTGATGATAATGATGATGATGATGATTAAAGGCCTCTCCTTTGAATCGGGGTGACGGCGTGCGCCATCGCCATCTAGCCTATCTAGTAGTTTGAATTTAAATTTAGTCCCTCAACTCGGATTTCTTTTTAATTCTGCCCTGCCGCTACCCCTGGCTGGGATGTTATTTTATCGACTTCCCTGCTTTTTTTCCACCAATACTCTAGCCGCTGCTTAGTAATACCTACTGCTGACCAGTTAATGCTTCCATCTATTGCGAAGCCCAGTGCCTCAGGAAGTAGGACTTTCCCCCCAATTCTATCCGGCTGAATCTTTTGGCATCCTATTACTATGTGGTCGATTGTTTCTTTATCCCTGCCACATACAACACATGTCTCATCCTGGGACGAATATTTGCTCATGTAAGTTCGAGTGCTCAGGCAGCCAGCCCGCCCCTCAAAGAGCAACGCACTTCCTTTATTGTTGTCATAAAAGTTCTCTTACCGGACCTCTTTTTTGCTTGCTGTGTAGATTCCCAGCGATGCCTTCTTCTCCATCCTCTCTTTCCACATGAGCGTCTCTGTTTCCTTCATTTGCTTTTTAACTGCCCCCCCCCCTTGTTTATTTGCCGCGGTCAAGGTATATTTAGTCGCCAGCTTTCGCGTCCTCTTCCGCCATTGGGTGTCCACACTTTTAAGGTACCTGTGCACTCTGGCTGTCCAGTTCTTCTCATCTAAATGTCTAAGCCGCTGTCGGTGTCTAAATACTGTCGGTGGTCAGCGCCATCTCTGGACGTCTCCCGCAACGCGCGGCAGGCCGACTCCAATGGAAAAACGGGCGACGTTCCGGGCATATAGTTAAAGGAGGCGATGACCGGGGGTACGCGACACAAGATGGTCTGCACAAGGCGACGGCCAAGGTGGCTAAAATGTCACACACCGAATTCGTCAACTTACCCATGGAGATTCTCATCGTCCCAAACAAGCCCTACATAATCACCACAAACATCGACGTTGTCGACGGTCTTGTCCACGGAGCGGTGGTAAGCTTGACGTGTCGAGTCTTTATATGATGTGCGGGCGAATGTTTCACCATTTTACCGATAAGCATTTTTGCTTCGCCGCCCTCATCATCGTTCACTTCATGGAGATGGCGGGATTTTTTGAGGCCTGTTCATTGTTTCGGTTTCTAATTCGCCTCGTGAAAACGGTAAATAAGACTAGGAAGATGAGAAGCGTCATCGCCTACCTTACTTGTGCTTCGTTTCAAGCATTTGTTTACTAGCAACGACCTTTTGCTTGAAGGCCTGAGGCACTTATTTTTAATTTTTCGACTATTATGACTGTATAAGCACGTAAATTTTCAGAGTTGCGGGAAAGCCGTAGATATTTTTCAATACCGACACGCAAAAAGTACGAATTAACCGATTGATGGAGTTTGAATCAAGCGGCTTTTAAATACATTGAAAGGATAGCGGGACAACCAAAAATTTGAATTTTATGTGATTTAACCGAAAGTAGAAATTATCAGACTTTGAATTATCGCGAGTCTACTGAACATCCCCTATAATAACCTTTCGATGGTGGTTGCTACAAACCCTACTTTACAGAAAAAGGAACTTTGTCCTCTGCCGGGAAACATGAAAGTTGGGTGAGTCTTACCGAATCCTTACAATTCAATTTCCTTCGAAGCTCCCAGAACTGTGTATTTTTTATGCAGATGACCGCGGCGTCTACAACCATTTTTTCTTTATATTCTATCGTGGCAGTTACAGAGTGAGACAACGGCATAAATACATCTTTATCAGGCAGCCGTATTTACCTTCTTGGCATGTGCCGTAATTTTTATTTAAAAACTGAAATTGAACTTTTTTTTCAAACTCCGCGCCTTGACGACGGGTTTTTTTTTTTTTTGTCAACTTGCACGGGCCTCTTTCAAACTGTCGATCTCCTCAAACGCCTGCACAGTACAGTAATAATTTCTGATTACGCTCGCGTTCCTAGTTAGTTCGTACACCCCAAATGTTCAGGGTCACACTCCTCGTTTTACATCCCTTGCTGCTATATTTCCCTTTTTTCGGGCTCCGTATTCTTGCCTCGCGGCATATGCAAAGTGGACAAGGAATGAAAGAAACAAAGCAGTAAAGTAAGATAAAGAGGGGTACGAAAATCCCAGATAGGGAGAAAACTCGACCACCTTTATCTCATTTGACCTTTATTCCCTCGTTAACTGTTGTAATGAACGATCTGCACAGAAGTTCCCGCGTTTGCCGAGAACAACGCGTCGCCTATAAATCTTGCTTCATACCTTTTTCCACTGTTCCAGTAATGGTTTATTTTTTTCTTTCCGCGTGCCTTCCCGGATCCCCTCGTTTCCACTTCTTCTCCCTTAGCACGCGACAGGATATAATTGCATTGTGCCGGTAGTGTATTGCCGCTGTAGTGGTGCCATGTATCTCCATTAGGTTCAGAACACGCAGCTGTCGCTCTTAATTGCACCATTGGCTCCCTGTGTTCTCAAACCTTCTTGCTTCTTTACCTAATTGTAAATATGGGCTCTTATATTGTTCTGGGGCTGAAAGCTGGTTTGGATTTCGTCTGAGTTCAGGTATAATAAAGGTTCATTCGATAGAATGAACTACTTTTAACACCTTAGCCAGCTTATTGCTACCGGGCTTGGTTCCGTTGGAAGGAAATCTTCCACTGGATAGATATCTTCCGCGTCTGGGGGCGCTCACTATCCACGACACGACTTTGCCAGCAAGGAACACAGGGAAGTGTCTCATTCTTCCAAAGGCGAAAGCCTGAAGTGCCCTTTTGGGGAAAAGCCGCCCTTGTTGTTGTAGTTAGTGCCCAGAACAGTAAATGGCCGCCGGTGTAAAGAGTGAATCGACAGATCTGAGTTCGCATGAGATTTGAACCTGGGCCTCTATAGTAGAATCCCAGTGCATTACTACCACGCTATTTCACGAGTTTGCAGTGGAGGAACAAAATTTATACACTGGTATGTGCCACGCGACGCATGAACACGATGCCACGTGAGAAAAAAAAACAGGTACACCACAATCGTACAGTAGTTTGATTCTGCGGAAGCTGTGCCCTGTGTTACCAGCCTATTTGTTGAAGTAATTTGCGCCAAATGTCGAAGCAACAAAAGTGAAGAAAGAAACGCGAACACGATGTTGCATCAAAGTAGCCTGTAGAAGCGATTCGCGCACACAGACGAAAAAACGAAACCGAAGTAAGAGACTCAAAAAACAATGAAGCAGTTAATAAGTCTCTGATCAGCATCACCAGGCTTTCGCCTTCAATGGACATATAAACATAGTTAAGTTCCCCAAGGAATTTGGATGCTGCAGTCATAAGCAAGCCAAAAAGTTCCCGACCGCTGCAAAAACTGTGTTCTCCGATGACACAAAAGCTATTCCTGTGAGCTCTGGTTGCGAAAGTGTTAGACCTTAATGTCTTATAGGTCTCCTGCGCTGCCTAGGGGGCGCTGCGAAACCGGCTTCCGGGCAGTACTTTCGGGTAGTACAAAGCTTCGGGGGTCCCATAGGATCCCGTGTGGACAGAAGCAACATGAGCTCGATACTGCCTATTGTTTTCTAAACGGTCTCCAGCCCATCCCCGACGCGTCCGATCTCGTCCGGTGATCAACTTGGCATTAGGGAAAAGGCTTTGCAGCGCTAAATACGTTTACTGCGTCGACGAAAGTGCTAAGACGGTGACGGCGCTCTGCCACTCGCAGATTCACCGATCGATGGTAGTATGAAGTCAAATTTGAAGTGAAAGCTTCTTGTTTATACTAATACGCTTAGTGACAAGCACTTTTCAACAACAGCCGATCAAACAAGAGGAGTAACGCAATCGGCGATGATCGCGTGTAAAAGCCAACGAGTCGCGCGGACCGCACGCTCGTCCGCACCGGTGAGCCACACTTTTGCGCACCTGCGTACTTATGCGTGCATTTTCAATAAACACTGCTGGTTTGCGTCATCGTTACGAATACATATTGCAGCGCTAGCTTGCCGTTTTTTCCGTGGCTCAGTCACAAAATGCAGAGAGCGTCATAGGCGTCAAATATGTTTGTGATTTTGAAAGTAGCGGTCGTAAAACAAAGTGGTCGGACGAACTGAGTGGCCGTTGCGTTTTCTTGATGCTCTCGCCGTATTTAATTATGCTCTTGCATCATATATTCCAAGTTCGCTCTTAATAGACTAAAGTAAGGATCTCAAACGTTTCGAAGTATAGTGCCAAGTTGCCTGAAGTCGACACGGCGGAGGGCTGGACGGTAAATCGGGTGGGAAAGGGGGGGGGGGTGGCTTTGAAAGAAAAAGAAAAAAATCTGCGAATTGCCAATAATATTTTACAATAATCTGGCGAAGTGTGAAGATGGGGGTCAATGCAACTGGAAGCGATGAATTTTGATCTGTTATTGTCTCACCGTCCAATCCCTTTTGAGGACAAAACTCGCGTGTCGGCGTTCATATTAGCCATAACCCCTGCTCTAGAAGATAATAAACACAGCCAGTGACGATCTTATGTAAATATTTGGGCCGTGCACCGTGTAGGCGACTGTGTTATATTACACATCTAAGCAGGCAACGGAGTTGCGATTCGGTGCTTGATTCGCGTCCTTTAATTGCGCTCAGTTTGTTTATTTGATGGTATTGCCTCACCTACTCGCTAGTATACGTGTACCCCGCCGTTCGTAAACCATGTAGCGTAAAATGTTAAGCAAGAATCATATAGTTTGCGAAAATACAAAACAAATTTTCCACTCGTTTTCGAGGCGTTTCCAGGCCAGCAGAGACCGCTGAATCGGCTGCGCTCCTTGCGTCCGCTGGCATGCTCCTGCTGAAGCGACCATCTACAGTTACCTCAGGCTCAGCAACGTTCTGTTTATGCTACCTGTGAACTTTCCTTTGTCATCCTCACGCAAGAAGAACGAACGATAATTATCGTCAAGAAGTTAGACCACCCGACCTGGCGATACTGCCCCATGCCGCGACGATCACGACAGCTCGCTCAAAAAAACGCCGATACATCATCTCGTTGTAGGAGATATTATTTTAGATGCGACGCATCTCTTTCACTCGCCATGTCTCTCCGGCGTCGTCCGGCGTAGTCCGCATCCCTCCCCCATTCTCCTCGCCGCGCCAGCTGCGTGCTAGCGCTCCTCTCACCGCAGCGCCATCTGCGTGTTAGCGCTGGCCGGCGCTCGCTCCGTCGCCGTGTCAGCTGTGCGTGGGTGCGGGTTAGCGCGCAGCTTGCGCTCGGTTAACACATGCGCATGCGCTGCTATGCGCTGCTCTCTCTCATTCCGCTGCATATAAACGCGGTAACTGCGCCGCTCCGCTCAGTCGTTCCGCCGCCGCTCCGCCGATGACATCCTCCGATGACCACCGATGATTGAATGGAGACTAACAGGCCTGCTATCGCGATGGTCGGCGCAACCGTAACAAGCACCGGCCACCCCGATAAAAATTTACACCATCTTCCCGCGAGGGGAACCATGGGGTAGATGCGACGCATCGGGGGTGAACATGCTGCGTAAAATATGGACACACCGCAACAATGGACACGCTAACATAACGGAAATGCAACGGAAACACCCGATGCGTCGCATCTACCCCATGGTTCCCCTCGCGGGAAGATGGTGTAAATTTTGTTTAGCCTCTGCAACTACTTAAAGGGCATTTTATTCGGTATGCAGTCAATTAAACGCCCAAAATGTGATTAAATTAGGTACAACCAACTTTCGCTCTGGCTTGTAATTGAAAACACATGGAGGGCGGAGAAGGTTCGTCTGCTTTTGTACTACCCAGAGGTGTCGGCCCCTAGGGGCGCTGCATGTCGCCAAAACTCCAGCGCAGGAGGAGCCTAGTTGCGCCGCCGCTGTAGGCGCCAGGATGTTCCTGCGCGCCGACAGGAGTGGAAGTGGCCGAAGCGCTGGCATGCAGTGAGTGCGGCGGTGCGCTGCATACAGCACCCTGAATGTCTTGGGGGACTAGTGCTCTGTAAAATGAGACCGAGGAAGTTTGAGGCGAGTGGCTGAATCTTAGCATAGCTCGTGCGGAAATCATGTCTCCGTTAGTAGGAGCACAAACACCGGCTAATTTCCCATGTGAGGCGTGCATTTTGGCTTGTTACGCAGCCTAATGCTAAACGGCAGGCCAAGCAACGTCGAAATCATTGTGTGCGCAGCCGGGCGTGCGGCTGACGGCGTCAAACCTCAAAGCGAAGCACCCGGTTCAACGTTACGAAGGCGCGTACCCCCGTCCCGCTGCACCGCGAACACTCAGGTCGGTTCCTTTTCAATGATGACGCCATAGGGCTCCTGCGCTGGAGTTTTGGCGGCATGCAGCGCCCCTAGTGGCCGACGCCTCTAGGTAGTACAAAAGCAGACGACCCTTGCCGCCCTTCATGCGTTTTCAATTACAAGGGAGAGTAAAACTTGTACTTAGTTTAATCGCTTTATGGTGCGTTTAAATGACTGCATACTGTATGAAATAGCCCTTAAAGTAGTTGTAGAGGCTCAACAAAATAATATCCGCTCAAACAAGCCGATTTATCGGCCTTCTTTTGAGCGAGCTGTCACGGTCGTCGCGGCGTGGGACAGTATCGCCAGGTCGGGTGGTCTAACATCCTGACGATGATTACCGTTCTTTCTTCTTGCGTGCGGTCGACGAAGGAAAGTTCACGCGTAGCATAAACACGGAACGCTGCTCATCCTATAGCCTGAGGTAACTGCAAAAGTTTGCTTCAGCGGGAGCATGCAAGCGAACCCAAGAATTGCGCAGCCGACTCAGCTGACACTGCTGTCCTGGCACCGCCTTGAAAACGAGTGGAAATTTTGTTTTGTATTTTTGCAAACTAAATGATCCTTACGTAACGCTTTACGCCGCACGATTTACGAACGGCAGGGTACATGTATACTAACGATTAGGTGAGGCATTGCGTGAAATAAACAAATTAAGCGCTCTTAAAGGACGCAAAATAATCACCAAATCGCACGCCCGCTGCCTGCAGAAATGTGTACTTAATGTATCCTCTACCCGGATGTTATTCGCAAAATGTTATGTACGGATGGACGAATATTCAGTGTTGTTGAATACTCGGTCCAATAGCTCTCTATTCGTTATTCGCTTCGATTTGTACGCAGGTATTTGATATTTTCGAATTATTCGTGGCTCCCGGAGAGGCAGCAAAAGCCAAGCTTTCGGCCAAGCCTTCCGAGGCCTCATCCCAGGCTAGTCGCAAGATCCCGCCAACGTGGACATTTCTATCATCAGTGCCCAGTTGTTGCTTTGCATAAGCGGTCAACGAGCTCTCGGCCACCTTCACACTTTTCGTTAAAAGGCGGCACTGAAACGACACCGCTGCCACCAAGCCGGTGCACTTGTTTTGCTAATTTGATGCGGAATTAGGGAAACGCTGTTCACAAATGTGGTCTATTACTTGCGCTTTTGTTGGCTGCGGCCACGGATACCTGTGGTTACAATAGTCCTTCTTTAGCGGAGCTTCTAGGTAGCGCTAAAAATTCTAGAGCCAACTGCGTGACACTTTTTCCGTTTTGGTGGCTACCAACTGCACTTGAATATAAATCTCCTAATCCAAGTGGACCCATCACCTTATCATTTACACTTTTTTTCAGTATCTGCAGAGAATTTATTAAATTCATCATCATCATCATAATCATCATCATCATCACCATCATCACCATTATCATCATCCTATCTACGCCCACTGCAGGGCAAAGGCCTCTCCCATTATTCTCCAATTACCAATCTAGAATCCAATAAGAATCTAGTAAATACGGCAGGTCACTGCGGGAGCTGTGGCGCACAAGTGACAGAATACATAGGTGCCCCTGCACTCCCACGGCCTGAAAACACTTTGGAGTTGTGGAAAAACCATGGCAGCAGGCTTCACGCAGCGCTGACCAAGATGACACGAAAGCACTTTTCAACTCCTGACACGCAGGCGAAGATTTGGAGGCTGTTCTCAACAGCAGAAAATGTTGGCAGCAGCCGGCGGGAGAGAGAGGGGGAGAAAAAAAGACTTTGTTGGGCCCAAATGAGAGTACCGGTATTATGCCTTCTTTCTTGCAAGGGCTCAAACGACCCCATGTGTGTCAGCGGTCTCCTTGTTATTCGGACTAGGGGCTGTTCATCTTCGTAGGTAAAGGTGTGCATCGCGGCCTCCCACTGCACGTCGTTGTGTATGTTTAGTAAATGTGTGCTGTGCTGCTTTGGGTTTGTAGTGATGAGCGGACACTCCCACATGATACGTGAGAGTGTAGCCAACCCTGAACGAAATCTACATTTTGGTTCATATAGAACGGGATACACCTCATGGTACAGACTGGGTTTGGGAAAGAATTGGTCTCAGTAGTCGTAGCAGCCTATTTTCTATCCAGAGACTTAGGAGGGAGGGCGGGAGGGGGGGGTGTATGACCGTCAGCCCTGCCTTAGTGGTTGAGAATTTCCCGATACGTGAGAAGCCTGCAGCCACCGTTCCGATGAGTGTCCGTGGATGCGACTTGGCAGTTGTTTTGGTTGGTGAGAGCGCAAGTCAATTCATGTGCTTCCTCGTTGCCTTCCAAGGCCCACAGTAGCGTGACTGTCGGGACGTTCTGAATGTTGGTTAGAGGTCTGAGAATGGCAGGTGTCTTGGGCGATATACATCCTCTAGTGAAGTTTTGAATGGCAGCCTGTGAGTCTGATACTACAACACCCGACTTCTGGATGCTGGAGATCGCTAGAGCGATAGCCGCTTACTCTGTTTCCACCGTGTACGTAGTTACAATTGTGCCAGCCACTTGCTGACTTCCTGGATACTATGTTGCAGCTATACACATGGCACTCTTCTCCCGATATTCGGCTGCATCCGTGTACTAGACATTGGGCTCCACTCGAAGTCTCTTGCACAAAGTGCGGACTCTGGCTTGCCTACGTCCTGTGTCCTGGGTGGGACGCAAGTAAGTTTTAGGGAGAGGAGTGAATTTTATGTGCGATCTGAGAGCAGTTGGAAGGTCGACTTGCTCGGGTGTGTCACCGTTTACCTCTACTCTAAGATCGCACAGAACGTTTAGTCGTGCCCGTGTAGATGATGAACGTACGAGATGTGTCGTGCGTTGCGCTTCAGTGATATCTCCCCACTTTGCTCCGGATACCGAGTTCGAGTACCGTATTTACCCGATTCTAACGCGCACTTTTTTTCCGGAAGAATAGCCCGAAAAATCGCATGCGCGTTAGAATCGGATACGAAACCGAAACTGTCGAAACAGCAGAAATTTCGTCCCACCCATCGCCATCGCCATCTCAAGACGGCGCCAAACCTTTTAGCAACGATTTTTCGGAAGCAGGAAGCATAGGCGCCTAGGCATTTCTATCGGCATTCTCACAAATCGTCAAATCGTTCCACTTGCGCACTTGATAATAGCAATGGCAGCAGCGGCTCTCACGTGTTCAAAACGAGCGGTCGGCTGAAGCGTGCGCCTCTGGAGAAGCTCGCGGGATGGGCGTGCGAGGCGTGGGCCACGATCCCATCGACCATGGTTGAACATTCGTTCAGAAGTGTGGCATCGCGAATGCGCTTCACGGCACCGAGGACGAGATGTTGTGGTAAGCGGAGAGCGACGAGGAGTGAGATTACTTTGGGAAATAAATCGCCTGTTTCTCTCGCATTCAGTTGTCTGGGTCAAAAAGTTCCGTGCGCGTTACAATCGGAGGTGCAAGTTTTTTCATTTTCTTGGTAGGAAAATCGGGTGCGCGTTAGAATCCGGGTGCGCGTTAGAATCGGGTAAGTACGGTAGTTTGTGTGTCGGGGCAGAAATACAAATGCCTAGAGCTTGTTTGTATATATATCTTGCAAATTAGTGTGTTTATTCTCTCTTTTTCCAGTATTTGGAGTCGTAATAATGACACGGCCTATGCAATTCGAGTGGTGATGAAAGCCTGCACGAGTCTTCCGATGCTGTTTTCAGACATCTCTTGATATCCATTGGAGATCCTCAATACCATGCAGCTAACTTCCATTGGTTGCTTCTCCGTTCGAGGGTTGATGCATTGTATTCATTAGTTTGTATCTGAAGGCCCAATATTTTTCTGGTGTCTACGTTTACTCTGGCAGTCCCATCTCCGGTTGTGATGGTCTTTGGCATCCTTAAGGCCGACAGCCGTTGAGATAAATGACAAGTAGCTCCGATTTTCGCGGTGAGCAGCGATGACCTCTAAGAATAACACAGCTCTCAACCACTCCTATTGCTTGTTGTAGGGTATCTTGTATAATCGCTGCCTCCTGCTACCCGCAGAGTAATATCGTCTGCGTAAAGACTATGTTTGAGTCTGGGTATCTCAATAAACTTCAGAGGCAGCCCCATGAGAGCCACGTTGAATAAGAAAAGAGACAGGACTGATCCTTGGGGAGGGTCCTGTTTTCCAAGTTGTATGGGGTCCGATTGAACACCACCTATCGTGAATCTGGCTGTTCTCGTCATTGAAAGTCTCACATAGTTGAAAGCTCACTTGCCCACTCCAAGAAGCTCGAGATTCTGTAGTATGGCCGAGTATTTGACTATGTCAAAGGCTTTACTTAGGTCTAGTCCCAGGATGGCCCTGGTAACATAGGAAGAGCTGTGTCATCCCTCGAAGACATGGTGCTATAGTTGTAAGAGCACTCCCTGCATCGAGAGACAGTGTCTGAGACCGAAATTTGAGTCCGGGAGCAGGTGTTTGTCGTCCACGTGTTTCTGTACTTTACTCAAGACCATGTGCTCCAAAATTGTGCCTAAGCAAGACGTCAGAGAGATGGGTGTAAGGTGTACAATCTTCAGAGTCTTGCCAGGGTAGAAATTAATAAGGTATTTGCTGTTTTTCATTGCTTCGGAAGGGTACGTTCTCTTCAGCATTTATTAAAGTGTTTTAGTCAGAGCCGTAACAGAACCATCGTATAGGTTCCTAAACGTCTTGTTAGTGACGCCGTCCGGGTTCGGAGCCGATTTGGTTCTGAGCTGAGACATTGCTGCCTTCATCTCTGCCTATGTGAAAGCTTCATTCAGTTGCAAGTTGGGAGCTCCTTTGTAGTGTTTGGCTGGAGTTAAATTCAAGTGGATAGGTCGCCGATGAGATCGATGATCGAATGATCGAAGCGATGATCCGATGAGATGATCGCTGAAACGATGACTCGCTGGCTCGTTCGCCGGCAGCGCATAGTCGACGACGGTCTACTCCAAGTAAACTCAAAATGTACAGTATGTACACTTTATTTACACTACCTATTTACAACGTTCGAGGCTTATGACAAGAGGTCGGGCAAAGACCGCGCGAGCGGTGCTCGCTGCGCTCTTCTCTCCTCTGTTCCTGTTCCTCCGAAAACATCAAACTCTTCGGTTTTACCACCAAACCCCGCCCACAAAAGGGGTGTCACAACTTGACAGTGAGGATGGCTCATTGATTAAAACACACTAGGCCACTATTGGCCACCGTGCAAACAAAGTAGGAGGGTGCAAAACAGCCACGTAACCCACCTCTCTCACTCTAATACAGAAACCCCCAGGGATTCAGCAAAACACAGATATAGCAAAAATAAAAACGAGCGAACGAAAAACTAACCTTTCGCCGGCCATCAGTTGTCGAGCGGCTTGTCTTAAAGTATTGTTCATACCGTGCGGCCTATGATTGCACCCGCAACCCCAAAATTCCTTTCCTTTGCAGACTCGTGGAGCGCCTAACAAAGCTTGGTCGCCTACCAATTGACGCATCCAAGACGTCGAGTCGCCACGTTCAGACGTGTGACGAACGGCAACTTTGCTCAGTATCTTTAAACAGTGCAACTGTCATAGACAGAACGTCTGGTGACCCCTTCCTATGTTTGACGCAAGGTTTGACCCCTTGCCTGCCCTTCAGCTCTCGTCCACTTCGGGCTTTCTCATGGTTGTAATCGCGTTCGTTTAAATGTCAACGGTGTTTTCCACCGGCTTCCCAAACGAACGCAAGGAAATCCTCCCTGGAAAGCTGAAATCGCTTTAAACTACTATGGTGCGACCAACGCCTTTGTGTGCGTCGTTTCCGGGCCAGCTCGTCGGGTGGACAGAAAAGCGAGGAGAATGACAAAGAAGCCTCCCCGGTTTCTCCTTACGCCCCTCACGTCCAAGTCCGCTCGGCCGGCGTGAAAACAAACACCATACCGCTAAACAAGCTAACCCCAGCGAAATATCTCTGGTTGCCGGGCGGTTTTCATTAATAAGTAAGGGACCCAAATCTAACAGCTAAGTTGTGGGGGTCGATGTTAAGGTATCTATTTTGAAGCTCGACCAACAGTTCTTCAGTAGTTCCATCGTAACTGTGTAGTAGACAATGATCTTCCTGTCGTTGATGGGTCTTGCGTGCGGTGGGGTTTATTAAATGGTGGAGTATGTTCCACGTGCGTGGGGCACTCATTTATTCGTCCATCCCCGAGCATAGGAGTATGCCATTGTTGATTATAGAGGCACATCGCGTGTTCTTCAATCTGCTTATAGAGTTTGGCGATTCGTCACCTCAGTATGCTATTTCATTTGTTTCGTGCTAGCCTTCTCTGTAGGCTGGCTTTGGCTTCCCATAGATGAAACAGGCGGGAGTCCACTTCGTCTAGGTTTGTCTCCTCTAGGACAATCTTGGTGGCACCGGCTACGGCTTCCTGTAGAGTGTTCGTCCAAGCCTCAATGGCATGTATGTCTTCGCAGACTTGTCGCGTCTCCGCACGAGATTTAAGGAAGCCATCCAATTCCACAATTTTGAGGGTTGACTTTGCCTTTTGTTTAACTAGCATGGTCGTTGTTTCTGTAGATGGAATGTAATGGTCGCTGCCTAAGTCTGCTGTGGTGTTACTCCAGGCAGTAGGTAGACTTAACGGGTATGTTAAGAGCCCTTAGTTTTAACAAAAGAAGTAGGTGGTAAACTGAGTCGAACGCTTTTTGAAAAACTAGCCAAATGCAATCGACAATGGCACCCAGGTCTGACACGGAAAATAAATCATTAGTGAAAACTAAAAGTTGCGTTTCCACTTCCTAAAACCATGCTGCCGGTTATGAAAAAATGTGTTGTCTTCGAGGAAAGTTATTAAATTGGAATAGATTAAGTGCTCAAGCAGTTGATGATGCTAGCACGTTTATCGTAATTTGAGGAGATGAACCTGGTGGCACGATTTTGGATGTGTTCAAGAATGTTAATTAGGTATATCTGATTAGGGCTCCAAATTTCAGATGCGTATTCCATTTTAGTACGAACGAAAGTTTCAAAGGCCAATTTCCGAAGGATTGCAGGTGATAATGACAATGACCTGCTGAGATAGCCAAGAGTTTCTCAGGCATCGGCAGCTAGTTTGGTAATATGCTCGGTCCAGGTTAATCTACTTGTAATTACAATGCCCAGATATCGGTATGAATCGACTTGCAATAACACTGCTGAGTTTATTGAGTGCAGATAGATGCCGTTAGTATGTTTTCGTGAGACAGGCATGAATTTGCACTTGGAAATATTCGGCCTCATCATCCACTCTGCGCACCAGTTATCAATGGCGTGCAAGTCTTGCTGCAGCATTAGATCTTCGGGAGTTGATATACGACGGTAGATGACACAATCGTCAGCAAACAGACGAAGCGTTGATGAAATGCTGGAAGGAAGGACATTTACGTAGATTAAAAACAGGAGCGGTCCGAGAACCGAGCCCTGAGGGACGCCAGAGATTACTGGAGTAGTATCGGAATGGACACCACCGATAACAGTGAATTAAAACCGCTCGTCCTGTTGTCCCCTTTCTTTGTCCGTGTCTAATTTGCGCTTTCAGTTTCCATTATATAACCGGCGAGTTAGGAAGCACTTAATCCATGACAAGGTCAGGAAAGCGACGGAAAGCGACGGAAAGACAAGAGTTCGGTTCAGTTTAATTTCAATAAAGCTTCGCGGAAAGGAGAACTACATAAAGGGCGGGCCAAAAATTCATCAAATGCGAATAGGCTAACAATTTGAAAGGTATCTTTGACTTCTTCTGAAAATTATCTTGGACAACATAAAGCTACGACATCTTGGGGAATGCCATTACAGTCACGAGCTGTTGGAGCTGTTCGAGGGCGTAACCTTGTAGGGGCCATATAGACAAAAAGCGATTTGTTTAATTTGAAATAACTACGCTTTGGTAACTCACTCAGCTCCATTTAAGCTATTCAAAACCCTTTTTCACCGAAAAACGCAAGAAATACCGAACATTTTTAAAGCTTCGCGCCACAGTGGCCTTGTACGAGCACAACTGACGTGTAATTGGTCAACATTAAAAACATTTTTGTAAGTGCACGTTTCTATTGAAGTGGTACGGTCAAATAGAACTAGAGGAGCTACTACAAGCGCCCATTAATGCTTCTATGTAGTGGCGTAGGTCTGCGGCAGTCAATCGCACAAAACAACACTCGGTGACGGTGACGAAGTGGCTGGGAATTCGCCACTGCTTTAACAGTTTTCATTATTATCTCTATTGTTTTTGGAAGGTAAGGACCAAATAGGTATTATTGTTACAGGGAGAAAACCGCATTTTTAAGTAATTAAACTTGTACGATGTCGTTATAGCCCTACAAAGTTAAGCCTAACGACTTCCCTAGCAACGTCAGACTCCACGTACTGATTGCGACGTTATACCTTAAAGCGCAGCTTTGGGGGGTAACGTCGGGCTGTCGTATACCCAACGTGGCTGCGAATGACAGCCACATGCTTTCGTTCGCAGCCACATGCTATCGTTAGCAACCATAGGCACCGGACACTGAAGTTTGCGCGCGACTGCAGCGCCATCCCTCGCCACCGCTCAGCAACTCTGGGTCGGTGGATGTCGCCATCGGCCGTTCAGCGCACGTAACAACATGCGCGCTGCGTGCCGTTCCACGTTGTGTGGGGGAAGTTTCTTTAAAAACAAGTTGCAGGGCGCGAAAGGATCAAAATGCTACAGGAAAGAATTAAAGGCCACGCCGCTACTGCTGCGTGAAGGACTGCCACAGTCGTGAAAGGCAGCCTGCGATCGTTCTGTACAGGTTTCTCGGGCAGCCCTGGAGAATAAGCGTCGCAAGAAATGGATTTCAGCAGTAAGAAAGCCATGACATTTTCTGTCAGTGGAAGGAGGAAAATAATGAGCACGATGACTGTTTATGCGCAGCGCAGACACGAAAGGCGGTAAAACTAAAACGTTTGCTTTCAGTATTCCATACACATCGCGCGCTGTGATGAATCCCATGCCGTCGTAGTATTTGCATAACACAAGGTATTACGGCTTCCGCCACTATTGTTTTATCAGCAGTAACCTTTTTTTAGCGACATTCAGGGTACCGAATGGATGCCAAAAGGCGCCACAAGAATATGTTCACAGCACTTCGCTGGTGGTGCCAAAAGCAATGTCAAGACGGTCAATACGCATCCCGCTTACAGCTCTACTTTGTTCCCTGAAGTGTACAGAGTTCGGCCACGCATTCCAAGCGAGAGCGGGGAAAGCTATGAAAGGCAAGTTGCATTTACTCGCGCTGACTTCTTTATTGCGTTTTGCGTACAATGAAAGTTCAGGTTACTATTGTTTAAGCAGAGGATGGGAAAGAGGAGGAAATACTTTTTTGGAGAATTCTGAACGGCCTGAACATTCTGTATTACAGTTAGCCGCTAAGACGACTCTAACACTACTCACAAGATAGAAGCCGAAACTAAACGGAATCTTCGTAAAGACAACCGCAGCTCCGCAGCAGATTTCCAACTGTGTGAACTACGTTTACTTTGTCATCAGCTAATAACGTTTGGAATCCCTTGTTAATTAGTGACAACACCAACCGCGCTGAAGAAGGGCAACCAGAAAAGTAACTGCACTGTCGTCGCGCGAACAGAGGAAACAACACAAACACGCTTCTGTCGTGGAGCGCCGTTGTATACACTGGGGTCACTTTATTAGGCTGTAAAACAAGAAAAAAATTAATACTGACCTGAATTGGCGCTGTAAATAAGCTTCCATTGCTGAGAATGGGACTGCGCAACGATGTCTGTCCCGTAAATTTCTTTCACGGCGCACACCCGCGCGGCAACGTACAATCTCTAACTTCTCGCGCACGCGAGGCCGACAGAGTAGTTCAGCCCCGTAATTGTCCGGAAATCGCACAGAAGCACTTGAGACATGGGGAAACTATTTGCCAGAACAGTTTGCAAGCACGAGACACCTTTCAAAAACTATCGCAGAATCGCAAAAACAAACAACGGAGAGGTGCCGAATATATGAACGCGAGCCCGCCGTCTGGCTCTCACCGACCCAAAGTTAGCTGAAGCTTCCGCGGGACGGCGCTGGGTGTACTTTATTCGTAGCGCTCTCTGAGCAGTGACCGGTCCCTATAGGCACGCCACGCAGAGGCCCACCCTCGTTTACAGTCAAGGAGGAGTTTTGATAACAGGCGTCTGGGTACACACAGCCAATGGGAATTCTCGATTTATTACGAGGTTTAACGCGCCAACGCTACACAGAGGGTGAGGCGCGCTGTAGTAGAGGACTCCGGATTATTTTTGACCACCTGGGGGATCTTTAACGTGCTCCGGAATCCAACGGGAATTCCCAAGACAGGTTTTGGTCCCCTTAGAAAAACATAGGTGAAAGGTTCTGGCTACGGGAATCCAGGGACGCCGCTTTTTTCACCAGCTGGACCATTCAATGTGCGAGTGCCTCCCATGCCTTTAAAGTACTGCTAAAAAACATGTTCGCATGAGACGTGATTTAGTTCCTGTATACCACAATTACAGCCCAATAATATTTGTGTATGTAACGCTTTTACAGTCCATTATTTCGTGGACTTTCACGCTGTTCCCCTCGGCTATCTATAAGCCGGCTTTCTGAGTGACCGTAGAGCTATTGCACTCTTTAAGTGCTACAGATACTTGGTGCGCATGGTTAGTACCAAGTTCGAAAAAATAATCACAGTGCCGGTCATTCCAAAGTGAATGTATGCGGTCCTAGACTCAGGACTTCTCCTGCTGAAGCCTCCATGCGAATTTTGTCAACAATAAAGATGTTTATACTAGCGCAGTTCTATGACGGGGATACGCAACACTTTACTGCTTTATGGTAATGGCACTGACAATCACTTGGTGATCATGACCGAATTGAAACACAATCTGTACCGTGTGGTTGGATGATTAGGGTCGTTGTACCATGCCAGTCCACAATTGTCGTGTTTCTTTCGCACCGTCAAAATTAGAGTCTCCGACGATACGCAGCGGTGTGTGTCTCGTTCTTCACTCAGCCATACAAAAGTGCCTAAGCATGAAGGTTTTTTTGTTTTTTGTTTTGTTTGCCTTACTGCGGCAGTGACAATACACCGAACCTTTCAACCTCATCTAGGCACGTTCAACTTACTCAACCGACCACGACCAGCTCCTCACAACGCAAGTACGGCCGACGACTTCTGCAGAACACGTCCAGTACGTCAGAAACAACCCCCCGAATGTTACAGCAACTTACAGAATTCGGTCTAGAAACAGGTATATATAAATTAGTATGATGTCGCATTGTGAACCCATCTCTAGATGACACCTAAAGCGCACCCTTTGTGTCTCCCTAACGGATCCTTATGAATTCTCGGATGATCATCGTCTCAGACTACAAGCGTGCGTGTGGTACTCTTATGGGCGTAATCAGACATAACGTGTTCAAGTGAACGGTCGGAGTAAAGTGAAAAGGGTTTATATAAACTCTCTTCACCTACCCTTAATTATTCCCACATCCCGAAACAAGTCCTCTTGGCCCGGGTGGTCTAATAAGGTCATCCATTCTATACCATTCCCTTCCTCTTCTGTTTTTTGACCGCATGCGTTTCGAGATTTTATTTGCGGTTTTTTTTGTTATTTGCATGGTAGAATTAAACTACTCAATTTCCGTAAGTTTCCTTCTATCCAAAAGCTTGTACACTGCCTTCTGTTTACCCACCGTCATAAAACAGCCCTGGTATAAAATACAATCCTCGGTAAGCTATAGTTATCCGACCATTCCTTATCCCTTGGGCAATTTCGTCGGTCGATCTGCCGCATCTACAGACGAAAGTAGGTCCAGCTCATGGGCACCAACAAAAAAATCTAGCTATGGTCTTCCCTCCTTTTTTTCTCTATTTCCATAACCCAGCTCGCTTCTTCAATGTATACTAAAGCACATTCAAGCGGGAAATGGTATATTAGGCCTGCGCTTAGCAGCCGGAACTGCCCGCGGGAGCGTCAAAGTATTACCGCTGGACAGGAAAGCTGCCCAATCTCCGTCCCGATTTGGTTTCTTTATATTTTCGTATTATGAGCGAACGTCTTTCCCCTCGGGATATTTTTCCTTACAACTCCCCTGTCGGTAAACAATGGCTTCAAGCGAAAACACGTAGTTTCTCTGCTCGAAGTGAAGCTGAACGGAGATCTATAACGCGATCGATGTTAGGAACGATTTATTCATATAACGTCTTTCCCGAGTGGAACACTACCAGCAAACAAATACATGATTCCATTCCTCGAGCCACTGAAGCTTTTCGATGTCACCATTTGTGTTCGTCTATCGAGCGAATGCGTTTAAATCGTGAGAGTGACACATACACGTAGGACGTAGAGATTTGAACACGTGAAAAGATGCTGTTGTTTTTTATGTGTCATAAAGATGTGTCTATTTCAAAGTACGTTTTCCGCCGGCAAAAATACTCTTGCTATATTTCACGGAACATGCATAGTCGATTATACCTTAACAGATCGATTGAACATACTTTAAATGCCATCGACACCATAGGGACGGAATTTGAAATATGTTTACAAATTGGTTTTCTGGCTGAGTACTAAAGGAATTTGTCCTGGGCATTGGTCATACACGCGTCCGCAACGCACCCTACCCCTATAGATTGTTTCAGTGCACAACCTTTATTCGCGACGAAAATGATGTACGGCTGTGTGCGAGAGGTCTAGGCAGTCGAGAAGTGCTTTCTTCGAAGTAATGGATGGCAGGGCAACAATCGGGACAATTTCGTTCAGTTCGAACGAGGTTAGATTATAGTATGGCTGTAAGAATGCCTGGCTCCTCGCCTGCAGCCATCGAGATTTTATCGATTAGGATTCGGGGCACAAAGTACAGATTCAGAGCAGGCTCGCATGCAATACTTTCATGAAAGTCCTATGAACTTACGCTACAGCGAGCAGGGTGATTCCAGGGGTTTTTCAGATTTTCCCACCGACACGAAAAGTGATGTTAGTCACGACATTGAAAAATTCTTGCGGAAACAATCGAAATGAAGTGACGGTCCACACACCGGCTGGGCATTCATTCTGGGCCGTTCCATAGTTTACTTCGGCGCGTTGAAAAGCACAGCTCGCGGAAGCTACGACCCGCTCCGCACCATCTTCACACACTTAGGATACTAAATGGGTTGGCTTAGACTCTAGAACGCCGCAGTAGTTTTCTTCAAATCCCGCTCGGGTGAGGCAGGATAAGGATGAAACTACGAAAGCTGTCAAGCGTGGGACAAGATGAAAAGCGTCTTATCGCCGGTACAAGTACGGCACCATACCTGATGCAGTGCAGTGCAATTCAGTTCAATTCCGCGTGGAGTTCAGTGTCAGCTTCCCGGTAAAAGAGGGGAACTATAAGTGAGTTGTACCTCCGAATTTTTTACTCTTTCGGGCTCCTAATAAACTGCAAGTTAAACCTTTTGGGTGAGTTAGCGGCTAGGCAACATTGGAACGCGTCAGTAATAATAATAACAACAACAATAATATAATACGTCGAATAAAATATACTATGATATGAAGTATAATATACGCCGTCAAGTATAATATGCGTCTATAGTACTACTAATAACGAACCAACCACCAATAATACGTGCAAAGGCCAAGGAAGAATCTTACCGCGCTTTCCTTCTATCACCCTCAAGGGTACCTTGGGTGTACTATGATCATCAACTCACAGGAACCTTGGATCCCACCATGACCTCATCCAGCCCAGCATTCACAATCATTGTACCAACGTCAAGACCCCCACCTCACTTCCTCCACCTCCACCTCACTTTCACCTCACCAATTGGAATGCTTTTCGCAGGACTCGGGCCCCATAGACCCAGACCAACCTTTGCCCGACTGGATTGATGACATTATTGAAGCAGTCATAGTACACACTAAAACCATAGCCACTTCTTTAAAAACTGCGAAGGCAATTCCGCAAACATCGCCGAAGAATTACAGCGCTCTACAAAAAAACCACTGAATACGCCGATCACTTTTCCGAAGAGAATTGGCTCCAGTTATGCGACAGCCTTCTAGGTAGATACCGTCACCACTTTCGTAAAATGGAGTTTACTAAGCTGTCGCATTGACCCACTTTACAGCAAGAGTGAAACCCAACATAATATTACCCGGACGCTTCACTACTTCAACGGATCGCCCCAAGTCCTCATACAAACGCTCACGGCTAAATATCTCAACACATCCCGCCACTTCACCCTACCCCCTACACGGGGTCGACAAAAATGACCTGGATAAGGACTTTCAACTGTATGAACTAGAAGCACACCTTTCCGAGTGCGACAAAAACATTAGTCCCGGACTATAGACTAAGCCACTTACCTGCTTCTTGCCAACCTGGATGGCCACTCCCTCGATCATCTGCTCCACCACATCAATTCAGACTGGAGCTCAGGCCAACGCCCTCCCCAGTGGAAGACGGCAAAGATCCGGTTCATAACCAAGCCAAATAAGTTCAATCACCTTGATAGCATGCGGCGTACTTCTCCCACCTTCTTTGTTGGTAAATTGGTTGAACGATTATTGCTAAGCGCCTTCAAACAAAGGCCTCATTCCCAACACCATGTATTGATTCAGGAGGCATCGACTACCAAGGATATTCTACCTTGATTTAAAAAAAGATCTCCTTGCTCCAACAACACGTTACTTCCCACGAGCTGTTCTTGCCTTGGATTTGAAATGGGAATTTTACAATGTCTGGCATTCATCCATCATTGTCATCATCAACGCCTACTCAGGTCCCCTGCAGGGAGAAGGCCTCTCCCATTGACTTCCAACCCCTCCTGTCCTGCGCCGCTCGAGCACACTGTTAGCCCCCGAATTTCCATTTCATCCCTCTATCGTGTTATTGGCCTTCCACTAGACGTCTAAGTCCGGTGTCAATGTTTATACTCGTCAACATTGTTGAACAAGAACAAAACACTACGCAAATGAGAGGCAGAAAATCAACACCCAACTAATTCTTGCAGTGTTCCTTTATTTAAAAATTTATGGATCCTTGGTTTTTGCTATATCAAATGAAATATTACATCATTTTGCAGAAAATCGTCGCCTGCTACATCTCGCGCCAACATAGCTCCTGGCGGAATTTTAAGAAATCAAACGGGAACAGTAGCGAAAAGTTACACTAGGTGGGTTCACGTTCCGCTTGGAATGCACGTGGATGAGGGAAATGTGGTTCTATAAATATTTTAGTAGGGTTGCCTTGAATCACGCATGTATCCGCCGTACGGCAGCGCTGGCGTCGAGGGACCTGGGCTGGAGCAGCAAAAGGCGGTAAATTTAAATTGACATGAGCAAACCTCTAGCGTGTTATCTTGGGAGGCACGAGACGGGGAGAGCAACAGCATGAGAGGTGAGCGGAAAGAGAAGGGAGGCGTTCACGTGGCAGGGACGCCGGTCGACTATCATCTTTCATCGACATTTGCAACAAAAGGAGCAGATACGCAGCCATTTTTTGTTACGTTTATAAGTGTTTAGAACCGATCGGAATAACGGAATGGAATACTACAAGTGCCTGTGTACGCGCGTGCATGGCGTCAGCACAACCCGACCAAGCTCGACAATGACGCCAACGAGTGGCCAGTTAAGCAATACATATACAAACCGACGTTGGTTCGGAACGCATGTACGTGCCCACTCTAAGAAATATTGATGTGATTCTTAGACATTCCCTCACATATTTTAGGCTCCTGTATGTACAAAGATATGGCTTCGCCGTGAACGTGCGGTGACAGGGACGCTCTTTTTTCGCATGATCTTTGGGCGTGGTGTGGAAGCGCAAGAGCCGCGCCCCATTTTTTTCCATCACCCTTTACAGCCGTGAGCGGAGAGCAGGATCCATAAGCAAAACGGCAAAAGACGCCCCGAACGGAACGCAGAAAGTCAGACGACCCCGTCCCAGAGAGATGCTGTGGCGCAGAATATCCAGCAGACGACGCCTGCAACCGGATGTTCTCACACACTTCATCTAAAAGCGAGGCATCACGGGCAGTAACGCTCGCGCGGTGTGAGGAGGTGGACGAAACGAAGGAGAATCGCGGCGCGGGAAGAAATGCGATGTTTTTATTTGCAATAGCTTCACAAATAGTTATCGCTTTAACAAAATTTTTGAAGGAGGTGATTACTAGGACATTGAATTACCTGAAAATGCGAACACGCATGTATCAGCAAAACTTCTTCCAGGGGCCCTTTAAAAACTGGGTCTAGGGGAGATGGGTGGCGGAGGATGCCGTGTTCTCCACGACCTGGGCGGTCCGGTTGGTTAGTGCCAACTGCACTTCCGGGTCGGAGCTCTCCAGCACCTGCTTCCAGTGTGAGGGGAAGCGAAAATGGGGAAGTGGGTTGTGGGGACACTCGCAGAGAGAGTGATAGCGGGTATCTGGTGCGAGACATTGAGGGCAAAGATGCGAAAGATAGGGGATGGGGTTGATGGGGTGAAGGATAGTTCGGCAGGGGGTTGCGTGGGTTTGAAGTAGCCGCCAGTGACGAACGGCTTCGTGGGTGAGGGAAGGGTGTGGAAGAGGATATATCCTGTGGAAAAGGGGGAGAGAGAGCGAGAGGAACATCTTTAATAGACGGGTGAGGTCAGCCAGGACAAACTACTTGCTACACCAAATGGGGGTGAAGTTGTGATGAAAATATATGAAAAGAACTCTCACACATGAATGCTTAAACACACAGAAGCACACGAAAAGCAAACACACCGTCAGGCGATATAGTCGTTTATTCAAGAGCTCATAGCTCACTGTCAAGTCCAGTGGTCCGGAGGAACGTTAAGAGTGCGTTTGTTGCGTGGCTTGCCATGCCTGTTTTAAGCCAGGGCTCAAGGAGATGCTTCGAAAAGATCTGGGTGGACACGGGCAGGCCCAGAGAAAGCTTGGCCGTGGTACGCTCGAGTTCATAGCGACGACATGCGCTGAGCATCTGTTTCAGGTCTTCGCTGATTGTACAGGTCGAGCACAGAGGTGAGGAAGCCTGGCGAAGGTTAAAAAGAAAATGCTGCGTGTAAGGCACATTGAGCCTGATGCGATGCAGGACAGCTTCGTCTCGCTTGCACAGACCGCTTGGCATCCGAAATCGGCACTCTGGGTCTACTGTCTGCAACGGCACGTAGGTCTTATTTGGGTGAGTCCACAGCAATCGCCGAGAGCTCTTGGCAACCGATGACACCAGAGTCGCTCAGTCTCGCCTTGCGAATGGCACTGCAGTAATACTTGTGCTGAAATGAGCGGATAATCAGCTCTGTCGGCTTCGTCGTTGCCAGCCACACCGCAGTGAGATCGAAGGGGTAGCAGAACAACGGGGGGGGGAGGGGGGGTATTTATTTCCTGCATGTGCAGGTCATTAATTTTGTAATTTTGAAACTTGTAGGTGAGCAATGTTGCGCTTGAGCGCCATTGGGCGTTTGCGGGAGCGCCAGCGCTTTTCGATACTGCGGTAGGCTTCCAACAAATGGAGAAGATGGGAATCCGTATATGGGATGGGAAGCTCTGGGTCGACGGGTTTGTCGTGACTGTGTTTCATGCCCATGATGTCGTGAAGCCGTTGCTCGGGCGCACCTTCATCGAAGTTAGTGAGGGCAGGTAGGGTATCACAATCAGTACGGAACCCGCCAAAATAAGTGATGTGTTTCGGTGGGGGCGTGTGGCAAATAGATGGAGTGTGGTATGAATTATGTAATGATCCCTATCCAGGGTGTCTGGAAAAGTTTTCCAGGACACTTTTGGCGCTCGATGCGAGAAGGTTAGGTCGGAAGCGGTGTCCCGTTGAACACTGCTGCCTATGCAGGTGGGTGTTTGGGGGGTCTGTTTCTAAGGTGAGGCGGACCCGCCGTGTGAATAGCGTGGGCGAGAAGGGTGTCGAAATTGCGATGTTGTGTGGGTGTACTGCAAATATTTAGGACGTGTATTTAAGGTTTTGAGGGTTTGCAGCGGACGAAGGCTACTAAGAGGTGAGGTGAGGGGGTGACGGGAAGTAATGTTACGTCAGTTCAAAAGTTACGTTGTACAAGGGTAGCTACTGCGGGAAAGCGGAAGTCTTGAAAGGATTGATACCCGCAGGGCTGGGGTAGGGGCAGTTTCATGCAATGCAATGACAGCTGCCGCTGTAAGATTAGGGGATATGTATGCCTGTAGGATAGCGCGTTAGGCTTGGAAAGCCCTGCAGTTCCATTGCCATATTATGAAAGATTTGGAGGCCGGTATCAGGTTCGGGTTCCATAGGTAAAGGTATAGTGGAGGGCGCAGTAGATGCGAGGAACGGGGAGTTGGATCGGAGGAGTTTATTGATACGAGTGAGGAGCTCATTGTGTAGGCTTGTAATGGAGTCCTGCATGGCAGTGTGTGAGGCGACGAGAGAGTAGTGAAGGTGCAGCTATCCTCGCCTCTGCGCCTGGAGGGCTTCCGCTAGTAGAAGGAGCAGGGGTGTCAGGGAGGAGGGTCTTGGGGGGTGGGGGTCGTCTTGGGGGGTTTTGGGCTTGGTGGGAAACGGTAGGTGCTAGGTCCGTAGATATCATGTGAGTGTCTGCGCAGGAAGGTTTTCCGAAAGTGAGCTCTTGATTTTGTCTCCGGAGAGTCTCATTTTCTTGGAGATGCCTGATAACTTCCGCGCATAATTTGCGTATTTCAGCGAATAGGGATGAGTATGGAGATGTTCTGTGAGGAGGGGGTGTAGTAACGGGGGCAGAGGGTGCTTGTGGGAGCTGGCCCTCACGCTCGTCTGTATGTTAGATGTCGATGAGGTAGTGTCTCGAGGCTGTCGGAGGGCCTGGCTGTAGGTCTAGCCACCAGTAGAAGTGTCATAAACTGCAGGCCAGGCCCTCCATTTTTTTCATTCGGGCGGCTGACATGACGGCCTCCCGGACGAGGGTCGGCCATTTTGCGTCGCGCGGCGGGATCCGGCAGCCCCCCCCTTCGGCTTTGTGCTCGATTCCTTTCTTTCGCGGGACCTGCTGCGAGGACAAAAGTGGGCTGCGATATTCCAGCGCGCAGGTGCGAGGGGTGACGTCACGATAGCACGCACGGACGCGCGCGTGCGACGGCGGCGAGTAGCCGGGGGCCCCAGGAAGGAGGAAAAGAGGAACAATGGGAACGACGTCAGAGCAGGACAGATCGGTGGCCGGGGGAAGTTTATTTAAGCGAGCGCAAGCGGACGCTGGGGGCAGTGGCTTGAGATTTTACACCATGCAAGACGCGGGGAAAGGTCCGGGGGTGACGCGCTTTAGCGGAAGTACGCCGGCAGGCTCGCGACGGAACGACCAACACCTCGGCTTCGCGCTCGAGTTCGCCCGTCGCCGCGAGTACCATGGCCGAACAGCTTCCGCACCCCGGAGCCCCGAAACACGTAAGCGGCTGCCCGGCGAGGCCGGCTTGTCTTCGCCGTGACCTTCCGTCGTTGAACCTGCGGGTTCTCATTGCCTCGTCGAGTGTTTCTTCTGCCACGCCCCGCCATGGTAATTTGTTTGTTGCCTCGGATTAAGATATCTGCCTCCTCCTTGTTTTTCTGGCGTCACTTGTAGCTAACGAGTTCAGTTTTTTTGTTTTGTGTGTAGTAATTGTCGTTGTCGAGGTTAACGATCTTTGAGGGCATTTCGTGTGTCGTGTACAACTTGCAGAGCTGCTAGAGTTTTATAGTAGTTGATGTTGTCGGGGGTAATGATGTTTGTCCCCTAGAGCGTTTCGCGTGTCGCGTACTTATTATTTTTTTGTAGTTCCGTGCCGAGGTTCAGAGAAGTGTTTGCCTCCTAGAGTGTGTCGCGTGTCGCGCCCCGCTTTTGTAGTTGCTCTGTTTTTGTGGTCGAAGGTTAAGGCGTAGACCATGGAAGATAGAGTGCCTCCGTATTGGCCACATTGTGTATATCGGTTTTTTTGTTGTTGTTGTTCGTACTTATCTAGTTAGCGCCGTGCGTTAGCCTCCCAGCGCGCACGTGCGCGTATTGTACGGCAGAGTAGTGCCTGTGCACACGAGGCCGAGGTCAGTGTGACAGTGAATTCTTCTTTTTCTTGTGTCGGGCGTTGCCTTGTAATCTCTTGTTCCTGCAGTAAACATATATAGTTAAAAACGTAGTCGTGCATCTCCGCTGTGATTTCATTCACCCCAGCAACATCGGCACACGTGAAAACGCACGGGCCGGCCACCCTGCTAAAATATAAATAACTGTTGTCTCGCGCCCTTCTTCATTAATTTGTGCTAGCGGACATAATTATCGAGGGGAGGGGTTTGTGACAAGAAGAAACAGTGGAGGAGAGTGGCTCGCTGTCGGTAGTGCGTGCAGCCGTTTTTGATGGCTGAAGTTGCGCGTCGCGAAGCAGGGATGGTGGCTTCTGCGGGAGGCGCGGTTGAAATTGCTCAGTGCAGCCGTGCAGCTTCCGTGAGGTGATTCTGGCCGCAAAAGACGGGCGTGGGGGGGCATGGGTGTTGGTCCGTAGGTGCGACGGTGCCGCACGTGGCACAGCGGGGGGTGGGCGGAAGACTTGGACATGCATCCTTGCGAAGGCCGGGTGTCCAGCAGTTGAAGCAGGCTTCTGTCTTGCACTTAAACTGGTGGCAGCGAAGAAGGGCGGCCCGGTGTCGAACCCAAAAGCGGACTACGGTGCCGCCGAAGAGTACTTGTACTAAGGTGGAGTTGTGGCGATGCTTAGCGTCGAGGATTTGGAGGGTTGGGTTGTATTCAATGAAACTGCGCAGGATGTTATTAAAACTAAAATGCTATTAATTATAACGCTATTACAAATTACCTATTAAAAATTAGAATTTAAAAATGGTAATTAAAAGGTAGTAACGGGTTGTATTTACTAACTCCTTTCGAACTTTACCACCCCCAGAACGGTACGTAGGTCCTGCCACTAAGTATGTAACCTAAATCCTATCGTTACTAGCCTACACCGTGCAATTAGTAACTGCTGCTTGTGTGCCCATACAAAAATATTCTATGGTCGGCTATAGAAAATCCTTTTTATGGTCGGCTTTAGCTATTTGGCCCAATATTCTTGAGACGTTTCTATGGGTGTCTTTAGCGAATCGTATCGCCATTCCTATGGGTGTCTTTAGCTTCTTCTATAGCCAGTTCTGTGGTTGTCTTTAGATATTCGTATCGACATTCCTATGGGTGTCTTTAGCTTCTTCTATAGCCGGTCCTATGGTTGTCTTTAGCGATTCGTATCGACATTTCTATGGGTGACTTTAGCGTCTTCTAAAGCTGGTTCTATGGTTGTCTTTAGCTATTCGTATCGACATTTCTATGGGTGTCTTTAGCTTCTTCTATAGCCGGTTCTATGGCTTTCTTTGGGTCTTCTTTCGATATCGCTATGGCTATAGAAGAAGCTAAAGACGCCCATAGGAATATCCATAGGAATGGCTAAAGACAGCCATAGAAACGTCTAAAGATAATTGGGCCAAATACCTAAAGACAACCATAAGAAGGATTTTCAATAGCCGACCATACGATATTTTTGCATGGGCTGCAGCCAGAAGAGAATCACCACTACTTGAAACACAGCGACAGCCGCAGCCTCTGAGAAATTATTAATACGCGGCCATGCCGGCATATAGCCTTGTGGATCTCTAGAACTTCTGTGGCACTTAGGTTGTGTAGCTATATTCTCCATGAACACTTCAGCGATATAGGAGGAGTGAAGGTTGCGATTGCAAACACGTCGCCAGTTTTCATGCACAAAAGGCTTAAACACAGGCAAACAAGGAAAGCAAAACCAAGGGGTTTATTCATCCCATTCATTACATAAAGGGCTGCTATCTACGCTACTTCGCCGCCAGTAAACTGTTGTTCACATACGCCGATCGAAACACACAGCACACGCATTCCAACACTCTGGCTCACGCTTACGTCATTCGCTCGACAACCACACTACGCGGCACATTTTCCACGAAGGCCCCCCGAGACACATATACCTACAGGTGCTGGGTAGTCCACAGAAAATAGAACACCCAGAAGTCGTTCATTTCACTCAGTACTCAATGCACAAAGTTGCAAGTATGGTGGCTAAAATGGAAATGCACTGTTAATTAAACAATGAAGACGGTCGCACATAATGCAATAATAAAAAACGTTTTCCAAGTCCGTTCAATTACTTCCTTGTAAGTTTTCTCAGTTCGCGAAAAAATAATGATCTTTGTCTCATCACCGCGGCGAAATCTTCACTTCTGTGTACATTGCAATGCCCATGTGGTGCAGGGTAGCTTGCAAACGTATTCTTGAACACCAAAAAAAGTCCTGCATTTCTCGCACAATACAGCCTCTTCAGTTCGTAAGATCACTCACCCTGGTGTTTTGCGTACGATGAAATTCCTGTCGCGGTATCGCAGGTATCCATTTTCGCATGACTTCGGGTTGATGTTGAATTAATTGTAACACTGTCACTGTAAACACCGAAATTTCCGACAGAAAAGCGGCGCATTTGCTTGGTGTCGCACCATCAACACGAACACATTGCAGTCGAGTCGTAAATTCCCAGCATTACGCAACACGTGCCATGCCCGCGCACATGAGCAAGGAGACGAGATGTGGCTGACTGAGTACATCCTGGGGCGGTATTCTCGAGTTTTGTCCCTTTTGCGTCCCTTTCAAAAGTGTCCCTTTTGGCGAGCCCTGATTGGCTAAAAGCAAACAACCGGAAGTGACGCAATGCAAGCGCGGCAAACCTACTGCCAACGCTTACTGCTTAACCGGAAGTACGTCACATTGAAAAGGACGCAAAAGGGACGTTTTCAAAAGGGACAGTTACGAGAATACCGCCCCTGGTATAAGCAGGTCCATCGCGCTAGCAAATAGTGCGGAGATACGTGCCCATCTTTCGACCTTTTTCTAACTTGTTTTCTGGTAATGATTTTATTTGGCAAATACAACATCGCTTAACGTTTTGTTTTCTTCGTCCGAAAAAACTATATCTGTGATCAGTACTCAGGGAAAATTTTCTGTCACTATCATTGCTGCGCGCACGAATACTAACACAGCACGGAACGTCTGACCCTCTTTTCAACGAAAACTTCCCTTCGCAAGACCGGGCTACAGGCTTACAGCGTCGATGCGCGCGGCACTCACGCCGCCCCTCCCCGGCCGGTCGTTGTCCCCTCTACCTTTTCAACGCTTCCCAGAGTTTCCTTTCCCTGCCTCCTCGGTCCGTCTTGGGTCGCTCTCCCCCTTTCTCAATGACTAATTTCAAAGTGGGCTCCGCGGGAGAAGGAATGCGGTTGTTCGCAGATGCCACCATATTTCTGACTGCGCCCGCATGTACCGGGGGGGGGGGGGGGGGGGGTCCGGCCGCGAAAGTTCTTTCCAATTTGCTTCGACGCTGAGAGGGCCGATTTCAGAGAAGCCCGCTTTTTTACTTGACCGCGGCAGCGAAGGGCCTCAGAGGAAGAATTCTCCGAACTTATACGTCTTTCGGCCCACGTTCATTTGCAAGCTTTGCCGATGCAGAGTATCCAAAGTTGCAACCTGAATTTGAGCGTTAATCTGTCTGTAGCTGCCTTTAATTGTACTTTTCCCGTATTGTTGGTATAATAAGTACCTAACGTTATTAAACAAAAACTTTCATATAACCAGCCGATGAACCTCATCATCGTTATTCAGTCTGTGTTGTGGATGTAGCTAGGTAAATCATGAGTGTACAAATTACGCGTCATAAGTCATATTGAAACCAGCGGAATAGGATTTAGTGGGTGCTCGAATTATACCTTTATAGGCTAACACTTTTATTAGCGGCTGGAGACTTGGAGCCTTGTCACTATTTAGTTAGCTAAGGAAGCTTTTATGGATGCAGGCCTGTAAATTCTGCGCCAAACGCTTTCCTAATTCCGGCTAAATGTTGCTTAATTGTCACGCGTCTAAAGGTTTACAGTTATATGTTGCGCTGTAGCCAGCCGCAGAAGCTTTTATGCGTGCCTCTCTTTAGCTTTAGGGCAGACAGCTGAATGGTTCCAAGTATGTAGACTTAGAGCTAGACAACGGCCTATATCCAGCCAAATGAGCTTTTATGGCTTCATCTCTTCAGCTTTAGGACGAATTCTTTTCAATAGCTGTCAAATAACAGCTCAATGGTTTTGAGTCTGTAGAGTTAGAGCTAAACAACGGCCTATAGCCAGCCAAATGAGCTTTTATGGCTTTCTCTCTTTAGCTTTAGGACGAACTCTTTTCAATAGCTGGCAAAAGACAGCTGAATGGTTTCAAGTCCGTAGAATTAAAGCTAAACAATGGTCTATAGCCAGCCAAAAGAGCTTTGTCGCGGCTCGTCTATAGAACTAAAGCCATAGATTTTTCTTTAGCTGGCTACAGTAGCCTGAATGGCTGTGACTCTATAGACTAAACATACTAGGATGTTCTATAGTCGTCTAAAGAGAATTGTATGATTTACATTCTTTAGTGCAGGTTGCATAAAAACTTCAATAGCTGGCTATAGCCTAATTTATGCATTTTTATGGGTGACCATAGGGACCAATAGGCGGCCATAGCTCACCATACATTTTTCTATAGACACCCATAAGGCATTTTTATATGGGTGGTAGTAACAGTCACTGATAGTAACAAAATTTTATGAATGACTAAACATAATAAATACAGCGCTTCTACTACTCCAAATCACGATTAAAAAGTTTTTGCAAATTCGCATGCTATCGTACATATGCTACCAACAAAATGCATAGTTATAAAATTATTGCTATTTGATTTTTGCGGAAAACGCACTGACTCTATCGGAGGACTTTCCGCTGCTAGCTATAAAATCAAGAAGAGCAGAAACATTTCTAAGGTAACCAAGTTATACTCGTTCTCCTCGTGCATACCGTCGGTTTTCTTGCTCAATTTACTTGTTGTCCAAGTGCGATATGTGCGTGTTGAATGTGTCTATGTCGTGCTGCGCGCTCAGCCGATCCACATTGTCGCGCGTAGCTTTTTACTGGGTTATGAATGGTGAAATAGTAAAAGCACTAGATACTTAATGAATACTGTGACATGTAACAGGATAGTGTTCTCTCAGTAAGGGCCACGACCTTTTTTTTAAAAAAACAGGTGTAAACTGCACTAGGGAAGGCGCCACAGAGGGAGAGGTACACAAGGACATGCGCCTGTCCTTGTGTACCTCTCTGTCCTTGTGTATTTCTCTGGGTGTGGCATCTTCCTAAGCGTACTTTACACCTTTTCAGAGTATGCACCACCTCGCCCAACAACAAGTTCTTCTAGACCTTTTTTTAAGAGAGGCTTTTCTTTTGCCAACCTGAGTCAATCTCACAGCTACCCATAATATGTCATAGGTTATAGTGCGGGAAACGAGCTAGTACTGAGTCGCATGGCCATTCATGTTTCCCTAATTATATAGCTTATTTGAGTGAAGTTTGCGTTTAAAGTGGTGTAAGCCTTATTCTGACGAGGCAATCTTTCGGATGAACCAAACTTTCATTTTTTCTACATCACCCCTTTAACCTTATCGGCTTCTTCACTCTAACAGTTATAAAGAAACGTTAGCTAGCTTTTTGCAAGAAAGCCGCATACAAAGAGAGCAAGCTAACTCTAAATTACACCCAATTACCTCATTGTACAGCGAACCTAGCTGTCTTGCGCTAGGATTTGACCAAAACTGCGGGTGTATATCAGGTGGCGTCGGCAAAAAGTCACATGCGCGAGCTCTAGAGCAAGTGCAAAATGATCTGTTACTCTCTGTCCAATGCAGGTATCTTGGAAAAAATTACACAACAGTTAGCCACTGAGACAATTCTATCATTACGGCGACTTTTATTTGCTTGTCATTATTGTTACTACACGGTGAAGTTGTAATCGCTACAGAATTTCCCTCTGCTGTCACTATATGGCCGTCTACGAAGAGTGTATGTATAGTCACAAAAAAAATGTAATTTTTGTTTTATGAGAACTACCTCTAAAAGAACTGGTGGAGAATAATTTCAGAATCAATTTTAAGGAAGGTACAGGTATGTGTGCTGATTCTATTTTCATAGTCAGTAGCCACACGTGCAGTTATTCACCAATACATAGTCGCTGATCTTCGATCTTCGCAGTGCAGTCGAACGGCTCTGAATCTTTATGCTTCATTAAAACAAACTTCCTGTGAAGCTGAAGAAATCATAAAATGTTCCCACTCAGGAATCGCACCCTACATGCAAACTTCTGCCTTGACACAGTCAATCAATCAATTAATCAATCAATCAATAAGTCTTATTTTCGCCCCAAAAATTAGAGCGAAAAAGGGAGGCCGGAGAAAAAGCCGCTCATTTGCGGCTTCACGGGGCTCCGGACTCCTATTGGCGGTGGTCACAATGCAGTCACACAGGAAACATACATTCAAAACATTAAAGCATTCATCTAAAAAACATACGTAAGCATTTGATAAAAGTACGAAGACTCTCGTATCAAACTTGGAAAGCATCGGAAGTGCACAGAGCAATCACCATCCCAGCTTCAAAGATGCGGCCATATCCTTGAAGGGTTGCACCATCGGCCTTCCCTTCGTTTACCATCGATGGAGCCCAAGAATTTCGCACATTCCTATTTGATGGCTTGAAGGGACGGCGGTAATATTGAACGACTCTCTTTACCCTTCCGACGCTCAAATACACGCAGGGAGCGAATTTCCTTTGCGAGTACGTACACCTCAGAGACCGACCGCAGCGCGGAATCTTCTCATTTGATGCTTGCGCTTATTTGATCTTCGCCGCGCTCATGTTGGTTCAGGAAGCAAGTGGAGAAGTGCAGAATCGCGTTCTATTACTTATTCGCTTTTGAATGTCCAAGAGTGGTATATTTTTGTTTTGTCGTGCAGCGCGCGAACGGAGAGATGTGTGCAGAAACTCAGACGGTTGTTAAGTAACACGTAAGAATCATTACGCCGCTTGTCTTTAGGCATGCACGTTTGGCGGTGAGTAACAAAATGCTGTGACTCATTTATTGTATTGCTTTAAAGTTTTCGTTTCTTTTTTACTTTTTCTAGTGATGTAAACTTACACTATTATGCCGATGAAGAGCCTTAACTTCGTCATTTACATGTTTTTGTGCAGAAATAAGGCACAGTGCTGGCTTGGTGCTCTGTACAAAAAAATTTTCTCCATCTTCCCACGAGGGGAACCCTGGGGTGATGCAAGGCATCCGACGGGGTTCAATTCGCGTTTTCGTTATGTCGGTTACCCAAATGTGGTTGAAGTGTAGCGAACCTTAAATGATGCTCAATCACACGTAGATTTCCAATTACGTAAAGCGCGTCATGTTAGTGTCCATTTCAACTCATCGGAGCAGTCGGAGCAGTAGCAGCGAGAGCGACTGACGGAGCGACTGAGGAGCGCGCCGCAGATACCGTGGTTATATCGCCGCTCCGCGAGATAGAGTGATGCGAGAGAGACGCGCATGCGCGCTAACGCACATCTGGCATGGCGAGGAGAACGAGAGAGAGTGTAGCATACGCGCGCTAACGGCGCGCTGACGCACAGCTGGCATGGCGAGGAGAACGCGCTAACGCAGCTGTCAGGCGAGGGGAAACGAGGAGGGTTGTGGACGCATGCACGCAGGATGGAAGGACAGGCCGAGTGTAAGAGATGCCTTGCATCTAATATTTTATTCATGTTTCCGTCATCCTTATGAAGGCCCTTTTAAATGCAGAGCATTTCAGTAACTCACGATGTCACCCGCGTTGGCGTCCGTAGTCCGCATCGCTCCCCGTCGGTCTGGCATAGGATTGGATT
Source organism: Haemaphysalis longicornis (assembly GCF_048455015.1). Classification (NCBI taxonomy): domain Eukaryota; kingdom Metazoa; phylum Arthropoda; class Arachnida; order Ixodida; family Ixodidae; genus Haemaphysalis; species Haemaphysalis longicornis. Next base: position 56,434,499 of record NW_027526295.1, on the reverse strand, counting down.
CGATTGGATTGGATTGGCTTGGATTGGATTGGATTGGATTGGATTGGTTTGGATTTGGATTGGATTGGATTGAAGTGGATTGTGTTGGATTGTGTTGCGTCATAGCCGCTCCACGTTGCGTCATAGCCGCGGCAGGGGGTTCACGGCACGTTTCACGTTTCACCATCGACTTCATCGACAATGTCTACGCGGGAAGAGAAGGCGGCGCGGCGGTGTGCTGCGGATGCTGAGCGCAAGCGCCGCAAGCGAGCCGCCGACGCCGAACTTCGCCAGCGAGAAGCCGCAGCCATTTGTGAACGTCGGGCGGCGATGCCGGAGGGAAAACAAGCACAAAAAGAACAGAACTCCTGCTGGAGCAGTTTCAGGCAGGGGGCGCGCGAGCACTGCGAAGGCGGGAAATTTGAAATGCGTCGGGTGGTAGCAGTGAGCGGATAACGGCGCTACAGCCCATTATGGCGAATCAGTGCTCTGCATTTCCAACAGTTTTCACGTAGAGTGGAACGGCTGTAACTTTTTATTTTCTCTTCGTTTAGTGGGAGCGGTGTATAAGACGCATATTTTTTATTTCACTAGTTTATACATATTGTTCTTTTTAGTTTTGTATTTTTGGTGTCTAAATTTTCTCAGCCCAATTATCTCCATTTAATCTTGAGTGCGTAAACTCCTCACATTATGTTTTTTTGTGTAAACGCACGGCCGTTACACGGTAGTTCCGTTTTTAAGAATTTTTATTTGTTTTCGCCACTCCTAAGCTTTTTTAATCGCAGTCTTCGTTTGTAAGCGGGGTGCAGGAAATGAATATTTGTTTTTATTTTGTTCGTTCACTTTCGTATATTTTCATTTTTCCTTGTTTTCACGACTTCGTTGTTGTTTTTTCCCTTCCATTTTTTATTTATGCTATTACAACAATGAAATGTGTTAACTTCTCCATTTATGCTTTTTTTTGCAAACGCGGGGCCTTACACGCCTCGTGCTCTTAGCGTACGACAAGAAATGCTACGGATTATTAAAGCTGAGGTACAAGAACGACATGCAAAACGACTGCACGGTCAGAGAACCGAGAAAATATGCTCGCACGAAGCTTTATAGTTTTGCACGCGTTTTAAAAAAGGGGGTATTCTGTTTCAGCAACGTCTGCAGTTTACATAAAACAGGATGGCGGCATTCCACTTTCCACTGCACGCCCTCAACCGAAATCAGTGCCGTGGGGTCTGCAAATGGTGACCCCCAACGCCGGCGACCCGCAAGCATTTTTGCACCCATAAAGCTTCGATCTGCTACCGTGGCTGAGTTCTGTACGGCAAAGAAATAACGCAGAATATTGATATTGCAACGAAGTCAAAGATGACGAAGTCCTCTACAAGGAAAAAGAAGTTTATTGCAGCGAACTTCTGCTCCCCTAACAACTGACAGAATGCACAGGCGGTGAAGCAGCAGTCAACGAAGTGACTTGTGTAGGCGAGCGTCGTCGAGTCGAATACCCCGGCGTCTTTTCTGCAGGCTTTTGTAGCGTAAGCTACACTGGCCGAGGTAGAGCAGTTTCGCGTGTGCCGTGAAGGGCCGTTCTGCGCAAGCGCGAGGGTAATTGGATTGGATTGGATTGGCTTGGATTCGGATTGGATTGCAGTGGATTGTGTTGCGTCACAGCCGCGTCAGACGCACTGGTGCCGGCGCGTGCCCAGGTGTGCGCCTCAATTACGCAGTAGCCACGTCTGACGCTGCACAGGAGCCGTTGATAGCCGTTTCGCGTGGCTCGTGAAGAGCCGTGCTGAGCATGCGCGAGGAGCAGTGACTGGGCAGGACTGGGCTGGACTGGATTAGACTGAATTGAACTCGACTGGACTGGACTGGACTGGACTGGACTGGACTGGACTAGACTGGACTGGACTGAATTGAATTGGACTGGACTGGACAGTAAAGCCCGCTTATATCGAACAGCGCGAGGATTGTAAAATAGTTCGATATACTCAAAATTCGATATAGGAAGTGAAGCAAAAAAAAAACATGAGAGCATTCTTGCCGACGGAATCACGAGCTAACGCTGAGCTCTTACCACCCTGCAGTTCACTATTGATAAGATACTTTCTCGGAAAGAAAACAATAATTTATTGGGGCGGAAGAACTGCATGAGTGTAGCCTGCTTCTTGAAGCGCAACGCGTTGCTGGTGACTGCTTGCTCCACGGTATCTAAACAGTCGACAAGCACGAGGCCGCTGCCCTCAATGGCACTAGGGCCACGGCAGCGACGGCTTCGCTAGTGCTCGGAACCGGTACGGAGTCCTCGACGTCTTCGACAGAGCGGAGACTAGCATGGATACAAGCGAATAACGGCGAACCCAGCGAAGCGAGCAAGTGCGCGCAGCGAGTGGCGCGGACTTGAGTTTCGGTGACACCGCAGCCCGCAGCTCCCAATGTGCCACAGATCAATGTGGCGCTTTCGGGTCCAACGGGGCATGCATGCGGGGAGCCGGTCCCCTCTGCCACGCCGGTTTCGACCAAGGAGGTACCAAGCAGGTTAAACGCTCCCGAGCTCGCCTGGGAGTCGCAAGTGACACCCACGCCACCACTGCACGCCGATGTATTGGGGGAAAGCCTGCGGCATGCCTAAGGAGAGCGAAAAATCCCGCGCGGAAGAGTTCGATATATCCATTGTGAGTGACGGCTACATCGTCGGCGATAGGGATTTCGGTTCCTTCGTCGCTCACTACCATCTGCGCCCTATTGAGCCACAAGTCCTCGACGACAGCTACTGAGCTGGCTGGGCTGCGCGCTGCTTTTCAGTATATTCTAAAGCAGCCGGCCAATCAATGGGCTGTATTTACAGACTCCAGGTCAGCACTCGAAAGCTTGAAGTCGCTTCCAAAAAAAACAGCTGGCTTGGGAAATCAATCTCTTGCACTTACGAGCCATACAAAGGGGACACCGCGTAGATCTGCAGTGGCTTCCTGCCCACTGCGGAGTTGCCGGCAACGACGCAGCTGACAAACCGCCTCATCTGCCCACAGTCGCTGCACTGAAGCTGTGCCGATCCCATTCACGAAAAAGGATGCGGCAATACTCGCATCATCAGCCGCATGGAATGCGCAGATGTCTATCTGGACTGATGCAAGGCAGCAATACGCACCTCTTCATGAGATTGATCCCAAGTGCACCTTCAGAATGCCACCTGGACTTAGAAAGCGTGAGGAAGCCATTCTGCATAGGCTGCTCTTGAATGTGGCCTACACGGGACATTACCTGTACAAAATCCAGCCGGCATCTTCACCTCTTTGTTCCGAATGTGACTCACGAGAAGACATCCATCATGTTATATGCGTGTGTCCAAAGTACACCGTGCACAGACAGAAACTCATATTATCTTTGTGCAGGCAGCTTGGTACGGGACTTGAGCTGAGGGCTGTTTTGGGTCCATGGTCGGGTCCCAGTCAGGCTGCGCGTGCAATCAAAGCTCTTTTGGAGTTTCTTCGTAGCACAGAACTGGACAGAGTTTTGTGATTGACAATTTTGGTCGCATCAAATGACATCATTTCGTTTTCACACTTTTTTTCTCTTTTTTTTCTTTGTGTTTTTCTTCTCTCATATAGCGTAGCAAGCCAGCCCGACAGCTCGGCTAACATCGCTGGTTTTTATTAAAGTTATTCTCTCTGTGTGAGCAAAATCGCGTTCGATATAAAAAGTTTTAAATGCATGTAATTTTTACCAGAAATATACATAGGTTCGATATACGCAATATTTCGATATATCCGTGTTCGATATAAGTAGGCTTTACTGTATCCTTGGACGTCGGCGTTGAGGTCGTCGTCTTCTACGTCCGGAAGCATGGCGTCGAGCATCGTAGTCCGCCGTCTTCCTTAGATAAGCTCGAAAGGTGTCATCTGCGTAGTTTCCTCAGTCGCCGTGTTGCACGCAAACGTGACATACGGGAGGACTTCGTCCCAAGTGTTATGTTAAACGTCGACGTACATAGACAGCATATCCGCGATCGTCTTGTTCAGACGTTGCGTAAGTCCGTTCGTTTGAGGGTGGTAGCCGTCGTTCTTCGGCGATCCGTGTTGATGTAGCGTAAGATTCCTTGCATAAGCCCCGCAGTGAATGTCGTTCCGTGGTCCGGGATTAGGACTTCAGGGGCTCCATGTCGCAGCACAACTTAGTTTATGAAGAAATTCGCGGCTTCTTGTGCAGTCCCCCTCGGAAGAGCGGCCGTGTCTGCGTAGCGCGTCATTTAGTCTGCCGCTACGACAATCCACTTGTTCTCGGATCGTGACGTAGGGAACGGGCCTAAAAGGTCCATTCCAATCTGTTGAAATGGTCTCGATGGGACGGCGAGTGGCTGCAGAAGTCTGGCGGGTCTCGTCGGCGGCGTTTTTCGTCGCTGGCAGTCACGGCAGCTCCGGACGTAGTGGGTGACGTCAGAGGTAAGGCGGGGCCAGTAGTACCTCACCTTGATTTTTCCAATAGTGCGGGCTGTGCCGAGATGTCAGATGTCCGGAAGACGGGTCGTCGTGGCACGCTACCAAAATTTCATCACGAAGGTCCGCGGGGATGACAAGAATGTTTTTCGTTCTCGTTCCGGGGCTGAAATTCTTCTTCACCAGGACGGAGTTTTTCAAGCTGAATGCTGGTAAGTTGCGTTTGAATGCTTTAGGCACGGCGACATCACGTCTTTCGAGGTAGTCGATCATGACGCGTAAGTCGGGGTAGGCATGCTGCTGGGCGGCAAGGTCGCTCTCCGTCACGACTTCAAAGAACACGCTCTCTTCATCGGAGTCTTGTGGTGGTGGGTCAACGCGGGTGTGGGACTGGCAATCGGCGTCGGAGTGTTTCCTGCCGGATTTACAGACGATTGTAACGTCGAACTCCTGCAGGCGCAAGCTCCACCGCCCAAGACGGCCAGAGGGGTCCTTCAAATTGGCGAACCAACACAGCGCGTGGTGGTCTGTCACAACCTTGAACGGTCTACCATACACGTAGGGGCGAAATTTTGAATTCGCCCATATAATTGCGAGGCGTTCTTTCTCGGAGGCTGAGTAGTTTTAAATGCAGAGCATTTCTTTACCTCACGTGTAGCGTCCGCCGTGCGTCCGCAACAGCTCAGCGCGCAGGCGCACCCTCTTTCCCACTCCTCCTCTCCCGCATCACGCTACCCTCCTCGCTCTCAAGAACAGGTCCGCACCCCTCCCCCTACACTATATAAAAAATAATACTTACCGGCGCCTGGTTTCGATCCCACGACCCTGCGGGCGGAACGCAAGGTACATGGTGCTCTACCCACTGCGCCACAAAGCCGACACAGAATGGAAGGCTACGAACGCGCCTTATATCCTTGACTCATTCAAAATATGTCGAGAAGCTGCTGATCAACACATTCACTACCTGTGGGCGGAACGCGAGGTACATGGTGCTCTTCCCACTGCGCCACAAAACCGACACAGAATGAAAGGCTACGAATGCGCCTTATATCCTTGACTGATTCAAACTACGTCAAGAAGCTGCTGATACAACGCATTCACTACCACCAACTCCCCAAACACTAAACGTTAACGCAATACACCCACCCCCTATGCGACGCATTTACTCGAGTCCCCCTCGCGGGGAGATGGGCCCTTTCTTTTTCTCCTCCTTCGACAGACCTCGGCTGGCAAAGGCAATTACTTTCTCGCAACCGCTTTGCTTTTGGAAGAGGACGGCACCCAACCATACATCACTGGCGTCCGTGTGCATCTCCGTTTCGGCGTTTGCGTCGAAATGAGCGAGCAGGGGAGGGTTTTGCAGTCGTTGTTGAAGCTCGCAGAATGCTTTTTCTTGGGCGTTTTCCCAGCTAAAAGGGGTGCTATCTTTCGTCAAACGCGTTAGTTGCTCTGCAATGTCTGCGAAATTTGCGACGAAGCGGCCGTAGCATGCGCACAGTCCGAGAAATCTTCGCACACCCTCCTTGTCTGTCGGTCTTGGGAAGTTCGCTATGGCTGAAGCCTTCGCTGGGTCAGGCAGGACTCGTGCGGCGTCGACGACGCGGCCCAAAAAATTGAGTTCCTCGTACGCAAAGCGGCACTTTTCAGGCTTCAGCCTTAACCCCAACGTGCGAATAGCCTCGAGTACAGACTCCAATCTTGCAAGGTGTTCGTCAAAATTTCGGGCGAATACCACAACGTCGTTGAGGTATACGAGACAGGTGTGCCACTTAAGGTCAGCTAGCACGGTGTCCATGACACTTTGAAAGGTTGCTGGTGCCGTGCACAGTCCCAACGGCATCACCTTGAACTCGTAAAGCCCGTCCGGGGTTGTGAATGCAGTCTTCTCTCGGTCTCTCTCGTCCACTTCTCTTTGACAGTAGCCTGTCTTTAGATCCATCAATGAGAAGTACTTCGCGTGGCAGAGGTGGTCGAGGGCGTCACCGATTCCGTGCAAGGGGTACACGTCCTTTTTTTTTATTTTGTTCAGACGCCGGTAGTCAACGCAAAACCTTAATGTGCCGTCTTTTTTCTTCACCAGTATGACCGGCGCAGCAAAGGGGCTTTTCGACGGCTGTATAATGTCGTCGCTTAGCATGTCTTCCACTTGTGTCCGGATGGCTTCCCGCCCGTGTGAAGACACACGGTACGGTGACTGTTGGGTAGGTCGGGCTCCGTCTTCCGTTATTATTCAGTGCTTCGCTAGAGGTGTCTGACGTAATTTTGAGTTCGACGAAAAACACTCGCTGTAGCGACGCAGCAAAGCCAATAATTTGTTCCGTTTTTTTGTGGTAGCACCGGATTCACGTCGAAGGGTTGCAGAAGCTTTAAGGAATCTTCGGATGCGCGTTGAAAGTCGGCGACCGCGATCACGTCACTTGCTTCTTGCGTTTCTTCGAGGAACGCAATTGCAGTTCCCTGGTTTAAATGCTACTCCTCGGTGAAATTAGTGACCAAAACGTTGGATTGGCGTTTCTGAAAGTGGGCAATGCATCTTGCGATGGAGACACCGCGGTCGAGAAGCAACCTTTGGTCAATCTCTACGATAGCGTCGACGTCAGGAGCAGCATCTTCACAGTGGACCGTGATCATCAAACTTGTGCGGGTTGCAGGGTGACATGATCATCCACGATCCTTAAGTTAAAGGAGCACGGTGTTCGTAGTTCGGTTCCGGCGTCATGGAGTGATGGGGGGAAAAGTTATCGTCTTGGACTGCAGATCGATGATTGCACCACGTTCCGTCAAAAACTCCATTTCAAGAATTACGTCACGGGAGCAGTTAGGCAAAATAACGAACGCAGCAGGGTACGTCGTGCCGTCTATGGTGGCGCGTGATGTGCACGTTCTACTCGGCGTTACGAGATGGCCTCCTGCTGTGTGTATGTGCGACCGCCCCATCTGGTCTTAACTTTCTTCAGATTAGACGCGAATGATCCGCGCACCACTGAGTAGTCCGCTCCCGTTTCTATGAGGGCGACTACATCAAAGCCGTCGATGGACAACTGGACGTCGGGCACCGCCTTTCTCGAGTTCCGGGTGCGTCGGGGTGTCGTATCTCGGCTTGTGCGTCTTGGCGGTTGAGCACTATGTGTCGTCGTTATCGTCGTCTTCTCAGCGGCAGGCTTGGTCATGTCGGGTACGCGTGGCGCCGTGTGGCTGTCGTCGTGTTCGCAAGTGATGTCAGGGTTCGATCGGGTCGTCGGGCTGGTGCTCGGATCACGGTGTTCGGTGCGTCCATAGTGCGCATTTTTCTTCTCTAGATTCTGTCTTCTCCAAATTCCTGTATTTGTTGGCGATTATTCTGATCAACATTTTTATTATTTTTTTCTCCAGAAATTAGTGTCCTAAATCGCGCACATCAGCCCCAATGAAGCTCCCGATCCTGGCCAATCCGCCAAGTGGGTATGCGCCACAAAAAAAGGAACAACAACAACAACAACACGCGTAAAGGGATGCGTACACATAGCTCTGACTGCGGGGGAACTTCAGCGTGATGGGCATCCAGTCTGCTTGCCAGAAAATGAAGGCTTATATGCTTCTTTTTGGACAACAAACGTCACATGGTTGGCCGGGTCTTCATCACTGGCAGTGGTAGGCTGTTGGACAGCTGCTGCTATGACCAGAAGCAACACTACTTACATGACGTTTGTATACGTAATTATGTGCAACAACGCTTTTATCAATTTGGTGTTGACAGGAGCTGTAGGCACAGTTTGTGGAAGACCATTGTTGGCGCTACATTTGCTGCCCTTACCAGCGTGTGGTACAGCGCTGTGCTCTCGCTGTTTATTGATTACCAGCACAATTTTTACAACGGGGTGTGAAGTTGGTGAAATGAAGTACAGTGTATCTCCTGGATTGGTCGGTGCTTGGTTCTTTCCAGGCCACCACTAACAAGGGTGGCACCGTTGTGCTTGTGCCAGAAGCCAAATTTTTTGACACTTTTGATCGGTACTTGTAGCACTGCAGTGTATCCCTTGCAACTTTGGAAGCTCGGAAAAGTTGGTACAACATGACCAAATATACAGAGTTGTAGGCACGACGAAAAGAGGTATTAACACAGTGTTTATTCCAAACATCTTTTTGTCACATCCAATATAATTCAGGCCTCTTTTGTCCCAGCTGTGCTGATTTCACTCCCCAAAATAAGGCACCTGCTGGTCTTTTTAAGTGCGAATGCACTTCTTAAGCGAGCCTGAAGCGTCCGCCGCCGTCCGCATAGCAACAGCTGCGGGTGCGCGCGCTCCTCGTCTTCCTTGGCAACGGGGGGAGATGGGCGCGCGCTGCCTGGCCGCTGACATGGCACATACCCACGTGGGGGATTGGCCAGGAATCTCCTCGTCTTCCTTGGCAACGGGGGGAGATGGGCGCGCGCTGCCTGGCCGCTGACATGGCACATACCCACGTGGGGGATTGGCCAAGAATCGGGCGTGAGAAGCGCTAATGCACCCGCTTAAAGGAGTACTGACACGAAATTTCAAAGCTGAGATCCGCTCTAGCAATCAAGTACAACGACAACACAAATAGGTGTCTGTGAAAAAATGCATCTTTCTTTCTTTGTAGTTGTGTGTGTGTGTGTGATCTCTCTTTCGCGAACATTACCGAACCGCGCAAATTCAACTCCTGCATTCGCACTTTCACATTCTTCCCCTCGGGGAAATGCGGGGAATTTTTTTATGCACAGAAAGTATGGTCACCATACTTTCAGTGCATAAAAAGACCAGCAATGTTTTGAAATGTTTTAAAGTACCTCAAGGTACTTCAAAACATTTCAGGCTGCTGCGCCAAAACGCTGCTGTTCAGCGGCGCGTACTAGAGTGCACAAGAGCCACTAAATAAGCTTATTTAATGGAAGTTCCAGTGCACTGGGCACCAGTAATCTAGGCCCAAGAGAACTCTTGTCAAATGAGGGCCTAGAGGTATTCTTTGCCTATCGATCCTTCCCCCCACAAAAGCCACAGATTCTATGATCTGAATGGGAGCGCAAGCAGCCTTCGCGCAACACTATTGAGACCTTTCCCGGCGGCCCCTTCAGCCAGTGCCCAAATTTGAGGACACAGACTCATTCTTCCCTATTGAGCCACAGCTAGCAGATCAAACCTGATGGCGGGGGATGGCGCGCGCACACACCTCCCAAAATAAAAAGAAAGAAAGAAGTGCGGTTACAAAAGCCGGCGAACTTAAACGTGCAACACAATCCTCCGAATCCTCCGCTCGGAGTGGTTTTGCCTTGCCCGCAGGTGCGCCGTAGTTAACACAACGCTGAACGACAGCCGGTGTACCAAGGAGGGGAGTTATCAGCCTGCGCTTACGGCGCGTACAAAAAGCGCGTGCTTTTCATCGTAAACAATGAAAAGCACAGCCGACCTAAACATGAGTGCCGGCACGGCCACTTTGCACGGCCGGCATGGTAATTGGCACTAGTTTCGGCCATCAACAAGGACGACCAAATCCAAGAAATAATAACAAAAAACAGGTGACGTCACTTCCGTGTGGCGCTCCAGCCGTCAGCGGTCGGGCGAGGCTGGAGCATTCCGGGGGAAAGGATCCCCGGGGGGCAGCAGCCTTTGCCATAATACATTTATTGAGCCTCTAAAGTGGGTTTTGTGGCCCGTTGGGAGTGGATCCTTATTCACTGGAGTCCATATGATGTCATGGCCGCCTGTGCCCGGTCGACCAGCGCAAGCTGAGTCGCCAGTGAGGAGGTGGACATCAAAATTTCCCATTGCTCTCTCAAAAAGGGCGGGGGAGGGTATGGAGGAGGGTGGGGGGGATTTTTTGAGCTAAAGTCGCGCTCCACAATTATGTGACGGAGTGATCTTGGTTTTTTACAAAATTTACATTCGGCCGAATATTGCTCCGGAAATGTGAGGTGTAGCCTTGTTGGGTGGGGGAAGGATCCAGACTGAATGAGACGAAAGTCTGTCGGCTGCTCGATCCTTAGCGCCGATGTCGTGCGTGCATGTGGGAGGTTGTACTGTACATCCTCTCGGTGCTTGCACGCAGCTTTTCTTTCGTGTGGCTTCCCACAGGACGATTCTAATAACATTGAATCTCGCTGTCACCCCTTGGGATAGCTGCAAGCAGGTACTTTGGCGGCGGACGATGCAAAGAGCGGAAGTGGATAGTACATCGGGCATTGCCGACGTAGCCTGATGAACTACAAATTGCCTAAGTCGTGGTACTGCTGGCATGCAAATGGCTAGCCCTAGAGTCACTAAGACACTAGCTAGCCCCATTCGCAAGAAGCTTTTCTACGTGCACTGCAGGCGCGTAGCCAGGATTTTTTTTCTGTTGATGGGAGGGGGTAAGGTTGTTTTCATGCCCTCGTCCCCCCACCCCCGAAAATTTGGGGGGGGGGGGGGTGGGCTGAAGCCCGGTCCCCCCCACATGGCTGCGCCACGGTGCACTGATGTGTAGATTGTTGCTTTTAATGCTTTATGCGCTTTACTTTCAGCCACCTGCCACTACTGCCCAGCGCCCGGTACCCTATACCATCAGGTGTGGGAGTGCCAAAAGACGCCGGACCTGCACCCAATCCCCAACCCCTCTATAGGGACCGGGCAGCTGGACGGGTGGCGCCACCACTCGGCGCTCCCCTCGTCAGTGGAATGAGCCGGTGCATTGGACTACACAGCCTCCCGTTGTTTTTGTCGTGTTTGCTTCGGTGCTTTGAATGTTTTGGTGGTGTTGTGAGCGTATATGTGCGGTGAAGCAAAGTGTAGACAGATGTGCTGGGTTCTTAGATGCAGTAATGACTACGTAAACTTGTCGAACGCTTCTAAAGTTGGGTATCGGCTGCAATGGCATCAGTGCTTTTTGCAGCTATCTGCGCATGGCTGCACCCGTTCTGAGTACGAATAAAACTACTATTAGTAGAATTATTTTCTTCTTAAATGCACTAACAGCTACGCAAACTTATTGGATGCTTGTAAGGTTGGGAATGGGCTACATTGACACGAGCGCTTTTTGTAAGGCTCTGCGCCTGGCACCGCGCGATCTATATTCATTTATTATATTATTATTCATTTCTACCACTTTAATTATCCCCACTGGTTTCAATGACTACGGTTTCCACGCCAGCCTTAGCGCTGGGATACCTCGATACGTGTGCTTTAAATAGAAAGGCACCTGCATACGAGATGGATTACCGCGTAGCCGTAGAAATGTTGCGGTAGTTTACACTTTCTGTAACCGTGAGCTTTGTGCCTTCGGTTTTTGTGAGCGACACTGTGACAGCATGCCCGCAGCGGTGGCTCAGTGGCTAAGGCGTTGCGCTGCTGAGCACGAGGTCGCGGGTTCGATTCCCGGCCGCGGCGGCCGCTTTTCTGATGGAGGCGAAAAGCAAAAATGCCCGTGTGTACGAGATTTCGGCGCACGTTAAAGATCCCCAGGTGGTCAAAATTAATCCGGAGCCCTCCACTACGGCGCGCCTTATCGCCTGCGTTGCGTCGGTGCGTTAAACCCTAGAATCAATCAATCAATCAACTGTGACAGCATGGTAGCCTGAAAGCCGAAGTGGAAATCCCGCATTTGTGTTGGTCATTTTATCAAAAGCCAAAGTTATTCACCAACTCAACAGCCCAAGCTACAAACCGTCCACCATCCCTCCTCCTCTTCCCGTTTTACTGCCTGCGTAGAATAAAGGCTGGCACCGATAATTAAAAAATGTGGCAGCGTTAACGTCAGCCGGTGTTTTAAGTGCGAATGCACTTCTTAAGCGAGCCTGAAGCGTCCGCCGCCGTCCGCATAGCAACAGCTGCGGGTGCGCGCGCTCCTCGTCTTCCTTGGCAACGGGGGGAGATGGGCGCGCGCTGCCTGGCCGCTGACATGGCACATACCCACGTGAGGGATTGGCCAAGAATCGGGCGTGAGAAGGGCTAATGCACCCGCTTAAAGGAGTACTGACACGAAATTTCAAAGCTGAGATCCGCTCTAGCAACCAAGTACAACGACAACACAAATAGGTGTCTGTGAATAAATGCATCTTTCTTTCTTTGTAGTTGTGTGTGTGTGTGTAATCTCTCTTTCGCGAACATTACCGAACCGCGCAAATTCAACTCGTGCATTCGCACTTTCACATTCTTCCCCTCGGGGAAATGCGGGGAATTTTTTAATGCTTTATTCTTTACAGAATAAGTATTCTTTACAGAATACCTAAAAAAATCGTCTAATGCCTGGTGAATACACCAAAAACGCGCGATTAGTTGCCTCAAATATGGGTGCATCAGCCCGAGTCCTCCAGCATAGACACGTTTCCGACACGCTGGACAAAGTTTAGATTTGGAGAGGGGGGCATGGAAGTTCAAAATTAAACAGCTAAATCATCTAGCCCTCCGTCTAATGATTATGATCGCTGAACGCAAAGCTTTCTTCCTGCGAAATCGAATGGGAAATGGTCAAAGTCAAAGACGCTGCGATCAAAAGATCAAACTGCGTGCTGGTCAAATTCAACGCTCAACTAGTCAAAGTTTAAATCCAGAAGGCAACCAAGGAAACCCATACGATAGAGCTTTGCGATAAACCCTCATCGTCGTGAGACGAAGGTGTGCATGATTTTTCAAGCGTAGGTGGCAGCTTGTAAACCGACCGCAGCATTCAGTTGTGAAGCTGAGTACAGGTTTCGGGCACCCTCCTGTCTTGCGTCCTTCAGCCATGCAGGAATTCATTCATTCCTCACCAGTTATCAAACGAATGAAACTTTAGAGTGATTCAGAGCAGAAATAATGGTATCGGCGACTTCAAAGGCAGGAAAGGCACAAATACTCCACAAGCGCGCTCTACAAATGTTCAAAAATACAGTGCGTAACACCGGGGTAGTATGTTAAAACTGAGTTGCTTGACAATTAGCGTGTGCACTGTTTTTTTTTCGCTATATGTGGAAGTGTAGTGCGAGGCAATATAATTCGAGGAAATCTAGGTACAAATTGCCATTCGGTCAAAGTTTATTTGATGGATGTGCGGTAGAAGGTTATGGAACTGCAGCTGCATGCGGCCTTAACAATTATTTATGTTTGGTTTGGTTTATGTCTGTTGTAGCTGGGTTTGCACTGAATCATATTTTAACGATCCACAAGCTCTTCGAAGAATGTTGGCGGTTGCTCACTGCATGGTTTGAGAAAGCATTATATGCGGCTGACCCGCGCCAGGCCACGAGCAACCCGGGCGTCGGTCTGCGATTTCTCGTGAGAATATACTTTTCTAGCGTGAGCTACACTGGCCGAGGTTGAACAGTTTCGCGTGGCTCGTGAAGAGCCGTATTGCGCATGCGGGAGGAGCAGTGACGTCATACGGCGCACAGCTGGCACGCCGGAGCCGCCGCCGCGTGCGCCTCGCCGGTTTGTGCATTCCAGAGGAGTGACGTCATAGCCGCGGCAGACGCACTGGCGCCGGCGCGTGCCCAGTTGTGCGCCTCCGTTGCGCAGAAGCCAAGTCTGACGCTGCGTCGGAGCCGCTTGATAGCGCACCTCTCATTTTGTGCGCATCCGCAGAGGTATCAGTGGGGGCATACATATAGCGGGGCATTTGCAAGTGGGGTATAGACATGGAGAATGAGAGCGAAACTGCTGCTCAGCGGCGTAGAAGAGCGGAGAAGCTTAACCATCGGATCCCGAAGTAGTTGCCTGGCAATTAGCGGTTGAGCGTAGCAAGAACGAACAGAAGGCCAAACGTGCTGCGGAGACATCTCAGCAAAGGGAGGAACGTGTAGCAAAGCGGCGTCGCCAGGAGGCTGAGCGACGTGCCGACCACCTCAGCAGCAGCAACAACAAGACGCCGTCGATGACGTCAAGGCTCGCCGACTGACTGACTATACGGTGAAACTTAGCGAAAGCGCCAGTGCGACTCGGACCTACGAGACGGACTTCGTAAACAATCCGTTTGGATATGTGTGCGACGCGTGTGAAAGACTGTGGCACATGAAAGACTTTTAAGTATAGTGTCATGCGTGAAACGTTGAGTTTAGCGACGGCGCCTGAGTGAGGCGAAACCGTGGCGCGGGTTTGTACAACGTGCAAGAACTTTTTTGTTAAGCAGAAGATTCCACTCTTTAGCGTTACCGATGTGTATGAATAGACAATGAATTCCAAATACTGCGTTGGTGCCATAGCGACGACAGCGTGCTACTACACTGACCACCCAACCGTCTTTGTGGCAATAGAAAAGCAACCAGACGTTGAGCAAAAATAAATACACATGTGTCACATAATGTGTATACCATGTGTGTGTCATTGAGGCAGCAGTAAGCATGATAATCAAGCTAATCCTAGACAACCAGGAAAGCTAAGAATAACCAGCTGAACCTTAGCCGAGCTAAGCCACTGCTAAATTTTTTTTTAATGTCGGGTGGTAGTTGTAGATTACGGGAAAAAAACCCGCCCGAATCTTCCCACGGGGGGAACTCGAGTAAATGCGTCGCAGAGTGGTGGGGGTATCGCGTGAATGTTGCGTAATTGGGTATGGTTTGGGAATGCTTAATTGTTATTTCGTCTTTATTATTCTTATTTATTGAATGAAGGAAAAGCGAAGGCAAGGAGTGTAAAGTTCAAGTCTGTATTTATTGCTTGGTGCCGTCAAGGAAAGCGTCAAGTCAAGCGAAAGCCAAGCAAAGACGCCCTTGACTAAATTCCGAACGCGCGCTCCGCCGCTTATATACACACCGCCCGCGTTCGAGGGAGAGGAGTACGGGGAGAGACGCGCATGCGCACACTTCCGTACACAAGTGCGCGAACTTTCCACGCACCCACCACGCCGTTATCACGTGTACACGCCCTGCCGCCGTTCCTGTTGAGCGCGACGCAGCGCACGGGTAGCTACGACGCATGCGCGCACAGACGCGCTCCCCCCGCCCCGCAGCAGCTGTTGTTGAGAGCGACGGAGCGCACGGGGTACACGCGCTCCTCCCGCACCACCGCACCTGTTGTTGAGAGCGAGGAGGGTGCGGGGGAGAGATGCGCACCTGCGCCTCGACGCGACGCGCATGCGCAGTGAGCGTGTGGACGGCGCCGACAACATCGACGAGTGACATCGCGAGCCTAAGAAATGCTCCGCATTTAAAAAGCGATAAGCTCAAACTGGTGCATTTAAGGGTGGGAGTCTTCCGTTACAGCACCTTCCATACCTCGATACTGTAAGCTAGTACTTGCGCCAAATCATCTTTATTTGCAGGCCCTCGCCCTCAGGTATTTATAAACCCTCCTTCACCCTCCCCCCCAAACATCCCCCCAATACTCCTCAGGACAAATTCGACATCAAACCAAATTCGAAGTTCTGGATGAACCCCTGCTCGTCCAAATGCAGTGCAGGCCCATGCCGTAAGAACCAGCTCATGAGCGTTGGTCAACAAAGCAAACGCATGGGAAACGCGGAAAGGTGTACCATAGATACGATGCCACGTTACTATAGAGTAGATGATGATGCTGATGCTTAGCGGCTTCCCCTTTGTAACGTGGTGGCGTTGCACAGTGGCCTTAGTCGCAACGCTACTGTACAATCACCTCCCCAAAAAATAAAAACAAATAAATAAAACAGAATTTAAAAACAAAAGAACATACTTTTACCAAATTTTGTACTAGTCTGACTTCTTTGTTCGCACGTCTTCCCAGATTGTTCTCTGTTCTTTACCCACTAACATTCTAACCTTCTTTTACTGACCTCTACTGCTGTCCAATTCACTTTTCCGCTAACCTTAAAGCCAAGGGCCTTCGGAAGCTGGATGGCACTGAGGACTGGACGGATACTTTTGCACTCCGTTACAATATGTCGCACGGTTTCTGGTTCCTTGCCGCAGCCTGCGCATAGTTCTTCCTGTATCTGCCCGGGCTTCAAAAAGCGATGCCCTCCCTTTGGTATTATTTGAAGAATTTGTCCCTTGTGGTCTCCTGCTTCCCTATCCTGTAGATATCTAAGGATTTATTCGCGTCCATCCTCTTTTTCCAGGTCGTTGTCTCCGACTCTTTCACTTTATTTTTTATTTCCTTGGTTGTTTCCCCTGCACTTCCAGGTTTCGTATACTTTGTCCTGAGCCTTCTGGTTCTTTTCCTCCACTGTGTGCCCACGCTTTTCATTTAAAGATACCGTAACACTTTGGCCGCCCATCTCTGGTCATCAATATTTCCAAGTCGTTCTTCAAAACATATTTTGCTCTGTGCTTCTCTCACTTCGAAGGAGGCCCATACCATCCCTGCCATGCCTCATTTGTTGTTTTACTGTGTGCTAATATGCCAATCGACCTACCGCCCTCTGATTTACTTCTAGCCCTGATTGAATCTCTGATTTGACACACACTACTGCATTTGAAAAGGGGTGAGTGCTGCGTACCATTACTCCCTTCCAGATTCCTCTCACTACTTCATATCTGTTATATCGCCACAGTGCTCTATGCTTCATGACAGAGGCGTTTCTTTTGCCTTTCATTCTTAAATGCTCCTCATGAGTTTTTAGATACGCCTGAACTTCGTTTATCTATATGCCGGCCCAGATATTTGTATTCCGTTACCCACGGTATTGCTGCCTGTTGAACGAATACAGATCCGTTACGGGCGTCGTCATTAAAACCAGAACTCCAGAGTTTGCTGCGCTAAACTCTAACCCCAGTTCAGTGGCTTCTTCCCCACAGATATCTGTGAGCTGTTGCAGACACTGTTTCCATCTGGTATAGTGCTACGCCATCTGCATATATCAGTCCCGGGATATGTTGTTCCACTTCCTGTCCTTTGCGGCTATAACACAGATTGAAACCAATTTTACTAGTCTAGCCATGTACAGCATGAACGGCAATGGCGACAGAGGACAACCTAGCTTTAAATCTGTATTTGTGACTACCGATTCCGTGCACTTTTGGTCCTCCCAGGTAATTTGCACCTCGCTTTCATTGTAAATTTGTAAATTCCCTGCAAAAGCTGTATGAAGTCCTGGCCTAATCCCTCCCGCTCAAGTATGCTCCATAGAAGTTCTCTGTCGACATTGTCGTAGGCTCCCTACATATCGAAAAATGCTATCCATAACGGTTGCTTCTGGGCCATTGACACCGCTATGCATTAGGTTAGGACAAATAAATTGTCTTCTAAGCGTCTGTCTCGTCTGAATCCATTTTGTAGTTCTCCCATGCCGTTCCCCTCTATCCACGCCTGTAGTTCCGCTTTTATGGCTTGCATTGCCAGTCTGTATGCCACTGAGGTAACTGTAATAGGTCTGTACGAATCGGTATCAGCACTGTCTCCTTTACCTTTATCTATCATCTCCGTCCTGCTCTTACGCCATTTGTCTGGCACTTGCTTAATTTTTATCACTTTTTCGATTGCTCGAATCAGCTCGAATCATGAGCCTCCTTCTCTGTAGCGCGGCCAAAAGGAAAAGGAAACTGAAACTTGGAATAAAATTTGTTCGCACGTGGCGTGCGAAACACAACAATTTTGTTCGCACGCTACATAATAAATGAAAATAATTTTTTTTTACACGTGGCGTGCGAATAGACACTTTTGGCACTGCGCTGGCCAACGTTTTTAGTACAGTGGCTAGCCAGTGTAGTTTTTAGATAAGGTCTGTTTGCAAACTCCGCCAGCGGAGGCGGCCCCAACTCGTCTCGCAGCCGCAGCGGCGCTGGTGTCGCGTTAAGATCGGCGGAGGGCTGTCCCTATCCGCACGCCTCGCGCGTATAATTTTTAAGACTCCGCACGCTCGGCGGAGCAAGCAGGCGCTGCCGCTTGCTGCTGCAGCCGCAGCTGCCGGCCGGCAAAATTCTCTCCCCTCAGTGAGTCGACTTTGGCGAGAGCCACAGGTGCTTTGCTCGCTGTGAGTTTCTTCGTTGTTGATCCTCGGTTGGTGCCTTGCTATAAATTCATTTATAGAACTGTTACACATGATTACGCGTGGCGGGTTTTAAAAATTTTTAGAATCGTAGCACCTTATCACTTGGTACGAGCACGTCATTACGGCAGCACTGCAGTCGAACGGCGTTTTAAAATTAGTATGGGAGCAGTGAATTAGTTCGTTGTATCCTATATTCGTTTTAACAGTAGGGGTAAAAATCGGTTTAAGCAAATCGGCAGTCTGGCTCGCGCGAAAACCCTAGATACAAAGCATTATTCCAGGGTACGTTCGAACCCGGCGATATCCGATGTAATCCTTACCTGCCTCCGTGTGGCATTTCAAACTAAATGGACAGATACATGAGAACGTGGCATCAACAAACTTCTTTTGACAAAACAGGCATGCGTTATTATTTATTTGAAAAAAGACGTGACGCGAAAAATGGCTGCAGTGTGTTACTTCCGTATTTTCGTTCTGATTTTTTTAATTCTGGCTTTCGAGTTTTGAGTCTTGCGCGAACCAAACATTTCTTCGTTACGGCTGTTATCACACACGTCTGCCGCGGTTCCGGCCAGCTTCGTTATGAAAATAGGCGCAGCTCGCACTAGTGGTACAAGGCTGGAGGAACTGCAGAGCTGGCGTTCTGTCCCTCGGTCGGAGACCCGGCTGCTGCACGTCGCACGGATTTCCGTACTTGCCGGGGAATGTTTTCCATGGCTGGAAACTAGTCCCGGATCGTTTTGTCCGTAGGCTTAAGCCATTTCCCCCAAAAGTGGACCACGAGCACGCGCTGGAACCCGAGGCAACCGGCTTCGCTAACCCTGCGTTCTATCGACGCCTGTGCTCCCCACTACAGGCGCGAACGTATGTGAACTGGTGAGGAGAACTGCACGCGAGAGATCGCGCCGCAAACTCTGGGCAGAGCGTTCTGAAGGTCGAGATGGCCGACGCCGGGCGTGCAACCGCTTTTTTTTTTTGTATTTTTAAACAGCGGAGCTGCTGTAGCTTGCCGTAATGTGTGGCGCGTAGTGCTTTAAAAATACCAAGGCAATGTTGAACTCTCTTGAGCGCGTGCCTCGCGGAACGCCGAACGTTTCCAGCATGCCCCGTGGCTTTTGTAAAAAAAATAACAATAACGAATAAATAAATAAAAGCGAAAACCTTGAGGAGCGAGAAAATGCCGAGCGCTCGTGAGCGCGTCGCTCGATGCATATGTCGGTGAGTACAACTAGCACAGTGCAAATTGCGACGACGTAGCATATCAATAAACAATTTCCAACTTCTACAATTGCGTGGTGATGTGTCCTTAGTGCTCACGTAGAAAGAAATACTGCAGCTTCGCTACGTTTCAAGCCTTGCGCAACTTATTGCAAGCTTCCCCAGATTTTTTTCTTGTTACGCTGGACGGTGGAACGAAGAGCTTAAAGGGACCCTGCAACACTCTTTAAGCAGTGCAAGTAAACCTGCGCGACGTTTAGATTACACTGCCAGGAATACCTGGGCCAAATATTATACGTGCACGTGAAGCGGTGAGCGTGCAAATCGATGTGAAAGACGCGGAAAAACCAACCGCTCTCTCTTCAGTTGTCCTCATTATGCAACCCCTGGCATGGCCTAAGGGGACGTCACATAGGCCATGGCTGCCCGATCGGCTGTCACTGGTCAACTTCGCGGCTAGATTATCCCATTTCCGTCGTCGTCATCGCTGTGTACGAACCTCTTCTATGCCTGAACCTGTAGGCACAGTTTTGCCGTTTTAAATGCAGAGCATTTCAGTAACTCACGATGTCACCCGCGTTGACGTCCGTAGTCCGCACCCCTCCCTACTATATAAAAACAAAATACTATCCGGCGCCCGGTTTCGATCCCTCGACCCTGCGGGCGGAACGCAATGTACATGGTGCCCTATCCACTGCGCCACAAAGCCGACACAGAATGGGACGCTACGAACGCACCTTATATCGTTGACTCATTCAAATTACTGCTGACGAGCGCTCTCTCGTCAGCAGTTGCCACAAGTGCAACAACATTAACGTAACGCAAACTACTTAACGTTGCGCGCCCCCGGCAATGCTCTGCATTTGATCGTGCCCCTCGCGAGGGGGATGTTTCACTGCGTCTTCTCTCGGTCGCGGGACCCGTGGCGCCATCTGGCGGAGGCGCGGCACAACTCGTAGCACTTTGAAAAGATGCGGCGCCAGCCAGCTGTGTGTGAAGGTTCCACTAGATAGGTTCCACGTTCTGTTTGCAACGCACGTGGAGTAGGGAAACGCGGTTCTATAAACGTTGAAGTAGGGCGCCTCGATTCACGCGGGTCTTCGCCGTACGGCAGTGTTGGCATCGATACACCCGGCCTGGAGCAGTGGAACGCGGTAAATTTAAAATGATTTAAGCAAATCTTTGGCGTCTTTACCTTGGGAGGAGCGCGACGCAAGAGGAACAACATGAGATGAGCCGGAAAGCGAAGGGAGGTTTTCTTTTTGTTTTGAGTGCGCGCGGAGTTTGAGTGATGAGCTCAATACTTCCGTTTCAACGGGACCACTCGACTACAAACGTTTATTGCTTCAAAAACGCCCTACCAGCCCGAGCGCGCACTTGCGAGCAGGCACCAATGCCTGCTTTTTTGTGGCACCAGACCGGAAATAGGCCCCTCAGCGTTGCGGAGAAAAGGAGAAAACTACCCGGCATGTGATATATCGAGGCCGCCGAAGAGAACGCCGCGGGCCGCCCCCTTTCCGGGAAAGAGCTTGCACCTTTCGTTGCGTTGTCCGCGGTCGAGTTGAGAGGGAGCGATTATGCGCGATTTCTCATCGCGCGTAGTTTCGATAATTGTGAACGGATTTTCGTAATTCTTGCGGGAGGAGATTTCTGGGAAAATAGACTTTATCCCAAAATACATCACTAGTAGTCGATGGCAAGTGTTGCAGGCTCTGCTGTTAAAACAATAAATGCCACTCAGGAGTGTATCGGCACACTAGTTTTTTTTTCTTGCGATCCTTATGATGAATAGCAAACTTCCACAATAAAAAAAATGAATCGCGACCAACCAAAGTTTGTATTTGTATTCAGTTTGCGGAAGGATGGTGTCCCGAATCTGTCCTATTAAAGGGACATTGAAGAGAATTTGTCAAGCTCCCGTTTTTGCTTGCACTGCGTAGACTGGCTCAAATTAGCACACTTTTCATCGTTTATCCGGTTGACAAATCGGTAAATATTTTACAAAGCGCGAAAGAAGAAAAACTACCATGCGCGGTTTGCGGCGGCCGCACCAACTAAGACTGTGACGTTGGGAGGAGGGGGCACCGTGATTGGACGATGTCCAAGGCTAGCAATCAAACAAGTTTCCGTTTCGGTTTCGGTTCTGTAAAACAACACGTATGACATCCGATGGCGTCGTTGGATGGGCATTCTCAATATCCCAGTAATCGTAGTACCGCGCTTCTGCCATGTTGTCGGCTGTAAAATGCATAAGATAAGCCTACCAGGACGGCTTGGAATCGTAGCATTCACTAGCCGACGCCTACGCAGTGCATGAACGCCCTCCGCGTCCCCGCAGACGCACAAATGCATGCGTTTTCCCCCCATATTTGGAGCTTGCGTCACTCATGCCTGTATCGTAAAAAGCGTGTTCGCACCAGGCCAAGGGTCTGTTGGTTCTGGCCTGTGCCCACTGCCCGCAAGCAGTCGGTGCTTATGGCAACAGCACGCCAACGAGAACTCGCTAGCGCGCCAGTGCCAGGCTGCGCGAGTTCTGCGGACTAGTTCGTGGAGCAGTGAACGTTGCGGCCCAAAAAAAGGTGAACTCAGTATAGAAAACATCGGCGAAAGACAAAAAAGTTACCTTAAAAAAAAAAAAGAAAAGAAACGCTTGTACCCGCGGGGATTCGAACTCGTGACGGGCAAAACATTTGGGTCTGGAGCGAGAGCGCTGCAGATAATGTAAATATAAGATATATAATGTATAACCAGTTTACACTTTTATTTAGTTTTAGTATTTCAAGCAGCTCAGGTGACTATTTGTTGTATTGCGCTCGTGCAGTAAGCGTCCCCCGAGTTTCCACAATACGCCTCGAGCGCGGCCTGTAGGGGCGCCACTGAAATCCCCCTAGCGGCCCGTTTCGAAAGCAGGAGCGGGAGTCCCCGGCCCGCTCCCCCCTGTCGCCGTTGCTTTTGGGGCTCGTTCAAGACAGCGATTTACCGTTTGTCCACTTTCGAAATACCGATTAACGTGGAGCAGGCACTCTGTTTGCAAGCGTGGTGTGTTCACGAGAGAATAAACGTTTACGACGCGCTCTTAGTGATATCTATACGAGCGCCAGGCGCGTGTCACAGGCCTGCGTCCCGAAGCCAGCATTCGCATGCAGCTGATTGCAATTCCGCTGCCCTTAAATTTAGTGGCAGTGTCTCCGTAAGCAGTGTTTCCTCCAATGGTCATGTTGCGGCCATACACACTATGATGTAAATCGACTTTGTGCACTTACAAAATCCAGCGGAGCACTCATACCTGACAGCACGCAAGTTACGCCTGCCAATATCACATATCAGATATTGATCAGTACCATGAACACGCCAATGCGGCATAAATTTCACAAAGATTGTACCAAAGAAGTACGATGGATAATGCAAAATTACACTCCGGAGTCAGCACACGACGACAAATTTAATGCTGGGTCGTCTTGTCCCGAGGTGAGCGCTCGCAAAGATTCATCTGTTACATTTATCCTCCACGAGAAGCGCGAAGATGGGCTTATAGAGTAATCCGCGTCCGCGACCAAACTCTTCTTCGAAACATCGTCATATGACACAGGGAGACTGCAGGATCTAGCATAAATCGAAATCAGAGACCCTTATCAGATACGACACTCTTCCAACAAGCCCGTGTGTACAAGATTTCGGCGCACGTTAAGGATCTCCAGGTGGTCAAAATTAATCCGGAGCCCTCCACTACGGCGTGCCTCATCGTTTCCGTTGCGTCGGCGTGTCCTGCAATCAATCAATCAACTCTTCCAACGACACCTTGAATCGCTTGTGAACTGCCTACCCTGTATTCTTCAAAAAATGCGTCCGCCGAGTGATCAGCCGTTCGTTGAAGGCGAAAAACAAACGAAAAGTGAACACGCAGCTTGTGTGTGTGATTACTAAAACGTTCATTCGTTGATTTCGTTCCGCATTTGTAAACAACGATAGTTGAGCGTCCTCCTCCTCACCCCCCCCCCCCCATGTCTAGCGAAATATCGGTGCATTTCGCATCTAGTTGGTCTGGTGAATACTACCTTGCTCGAACAAACGTTTTTAGCATTTCAGAAGCTGCACTCGGTTTTTTTTCTTTTTAATTCCTGTACGACTTTTCTATTTATTCCCGACTTGCAGACCTTTCATTTTCCCGTGGTTTCATTAACATATACCTTGGTTCTTACTATAAGCACTATAAGGCATGAGTGGGCACATATATGACAATGCACAGCCCTTGAGCGTACTTAACATTTTCGCGTGGCTTATATTCCCATAAAAGGCACAAGTTTTTGTCAGCTAGGTTATCACATCCCCGAAACATATTTTTCTACGACGTACATATTCGAAGCAAAGCCGCATTTGTTGTCTGTGCTGCAAAACGAACCAACCTCTTACAGTGCCAATATCAGGTCTAAACGAGGCGACAATAAATAGAATTCACTTGTGCTGACGTGTTTGAAGGTGACAGCGGTGATATGCTGCTGCCGTCGCCGACGCCCGCAAGAGCGGCCAAGAAGCGCGCAGAACCGCCTCCCCGGGTAGCTCTTGTTGGCATTAGAGCGCTCTACCAAGACGCAGCTGTTTTTTTTAAGTGCCCTAAACGTGCAGTTAGCTTACAGACGTCACCATAACAAGTTGTTTAGTGCGCGAAAAGGCAAAGGGAAGCGAAAGAGAACCAAAACACTGCATGACCACCCATCAGCCACGCAGCGCTAATCCCACAAACGCCGCGGAGAAGCGGCGGCAGGCGGCGCAGCGATCGCGAATCTCGAGGCGTATAGGCACCGGTCACTGCTCAGAGGGCGCGACGAATAAAGTACACCCAGCGCCGCCCCGCGGAAGCTTGAGCTAGCTCCGGGTCGGTGAGAGCCAGACGGCCGGCGCGCGTTCATAGATTCGGCGCCCCTGGGTTGTTTGTTTGTGCGATTCTGCGATTGTTTTTGAAAGGTGTCTCGTGCTTGAAAACTGTTCTGGCAAATAGTTTCCCCATGTCTCAAGTGCTTCTGTGCGATTTCCGGACAATTACGGGGCTGAGCTACTACTGTCGGCCTCGCGTGCGCGAGAAGTTAGAGATTGTACGTTCCCGCGCGCGTGTCCGCCGTGAAAGAAATTGATGGAACAGACATCGTTGCGAAGTCCCATTCTCAGCAAGTGTCAGCCGTCTCCGAAGCATCGGATAATTATCGCGCCGAGAATGCTTGCGCCGAGAGGCGAAAACGAAAGCAGACACCGGCGGCCTGCCGAGGCGACCGGGCTCGGATCACGAAGCACTCGAAACCACCACCGCCGCAGCGACCGCGGCCGGATGTTTACACCACCGAGCGTGTATGGTGCGAGCTTTGGACTCTCGCGTGGTGCGTGTGTGTGCTGTTCGCCCAAGGGAGTCGTCCCACGCCCGAGCAGCGCGTCAGACGTCTTCTTTGAGTGCTCCTCCGTCTATACCCAGACAACGCACATACATCCTAGGTAAGTGCTAGGGATGTCCCACCTGGGAGTTTGGGAACTCCCAGGGACATCCCACAAAAGTTCCAAAAACATCCCAAGTGATACAAAAATAGACCTCCCTGGGATGTCCCAGACTAGGACTTTACTGGGAGGTCTGACATCCCATGTAGAACAAAGAAAGGAAATTTTTGGGATGTTCCAAAAAGGTGCTCGTAGGTCCTTTTCAGGACACATTTGATTAATATATGTGGGTATAGCTCAACATGCCATTGCAATGGAGCTTTTCCTCCACTCAGGTGCACAATTAGAACTCTGTGCAAAACCTTGCAAAACCATTTTATTGGACGAATTTCATACATAAGAGCTTCCAGTGGCAAAATCAAGCAGCACTCTGAAGGTACACCATACACTTCCAATACCACAAATGAAAGTTCTTCATAGCTTCATGCCTGACTTCTGTTTCTAACAATAAATTCCACTAGCTGAAGCAGAAGTGAAATTACACATGAAAAATTTCAAAAGGTAGCACATGTACAGAAAGATAACAATTGTCTCTACTCTTTTACTTCAGAAATTCGCCATGCATCTGAATAATTCATTTGCAAATAGGCAGCCTAATTTCTAAGCAACCTATGGCATAAAGAATGAGGTCTGAAAGTGCAGTGCTTTCTGAAATACCAAAAGGTGAAACATGTTTCACGACACAGGAAAAGCACATTAGTGCACAGAAGGTTACTGAAAACCACTAAAAGGGGCATGCAGACAAAACACAAGCTTGGTTCATCAGAAAGATTGCCTCGATCGAATCATACTGACACGACTTTAAACAAAAACTTCGCTGAAATAAGCAACATAATTTGGAAAAAAGGGAATGGCCATGCGACTCACTAGCTCATTTCCCACACTAGAACATGACACCATATGCACAGCCGTGCAATTGGCTGAGGCCAGAAAAGGCAAACGCAAGTTAGGTAGGGCTTATAAGCTTGCAGAATGAGCTATTTTCGCTTAAGTGTAATGCGTATTCATTTTATAGCAGTAAGAATGGCGGGGTGAAACAAAGGAAGTTAGAAAAGAAGAACCACTAAGTCCTGTTGTTGGTACTGCGCGCACCATGCTTGTTATAGCAGCACAAAAGTGCGGCACTTTGGGGTTGTCTCAGACGACACTGGCCGATTTGTGTAAGCGACATTGCCTTACATGACCCTAATTGTCGACGTACCCAGTGTTTTACGAAACAATTAGTACGTACGGTAATAAAACCAAGGAAGATGCAAATACAGTGAAAAACAAAGTAAAGGTAAAGAGCGGTGCAGAGCAGTATGGTGGCGACATCTAGGAGGATTGATGGTAACAAGGCTCTGCAGTCCACTGCAGATGGGACGGCACAATTGAATTCTGCTTGAAGACCCTTCTTGTGATGCCATGGCAGATGTCACAAAACACAATTTGGCAGAATAATCAAAATTTTAACTTCAATTGATTAATTTCTTGGCGAATAAAGCATCATTTCCTGCCAGACAAGCTGAAGGAGCACTATAAAATCCCAAATCTTTTAAATAAAACAAACTTGTATTTTGTCTGCATGGCCCCTTTAATGGGGCAGTCACACTCCTTCAGGATGTGCAGCCACTTTTGAACAATACGGGGCTACCGTGAGGCATCACTTTGCACCACACACACAGATTTTAACTTCAATTGATTAATTTCTTGGCGAATAAAGCATCATTTCCTGCCAGACAAGCTGTAGGATCACTATAAAATCCCAAATCTTTTAAATAAAACAAACTTGTATTTTGTCTGCATGGCCCCTTTAATGGGGCAGTCACACTCCCTCAGGATGTGCAGCCACTTTTGAACAATACGGGGCTACCGTGAGGCATCACTTTGCACCACACACACAGAAATCATTTGAAAGGCCAGCTGATCTACTTCTGATTGATATAAAATACTACTTGTAAAATCTATTGCAAGTGAAAAAAAAAGCTCATAATTTTAAGCTTGTAAAATCAAATTTTGAATCACATGTACCCACGTCTGAAAAGAATTATGTAAAACTATTCAATGTAAAGGGAGGACATTTGTTGTGTGCTTAGAAGACATGCAAATTGGCCACATGATGACCGCAAATTGTTTTCAGCCAAATAGGTTTTCACTTGCCTGCTAAAAGGCAAATAAAAGCTAACAGAATAAAACTGGTTAACAGGTAACATTACACGACTCAGAGCAGAAGAATAACAGTTTACACGTGTTGGCTGTACGCATATTTTACTACCTTTAAAATTTGGCTGGATTTTCTTACGATTTTACGTAATGAGGTCTAAATGTCGAAATATACGTGCATGCATACTTAAGAGTCAGCGCTGAAAATGCGGAACTGTGTATGGATGTATATTGCGACATTTTAACCTTGGCAATAAAAAAATTTCGAATAAATGCAGCCAAATTTTGAAGGCAAAAAAACAATCAGTCTACAGCCACTGTGTACAAAAACTATTACTGCTCTTAACTGAGTCATGTAAATATCACGTAGTGAATTTCTCTTTTTAGTCTTTTTTAGCACAGAGATGAAGTTAATTCTGTCATGCGGCCACCACTTGGTATGTCTTATGAAAGCACAGCAAACTCTCCAATTTCTGTTGAATTGTTTTCTATAACTCTTCGAAAACACAGAGGCAAGTGAAGCAAAAAAAGATTTCTCAACAGGAAAATATACATGAATAATCAAGACAATGAAAAAAACGACTTTCATATCATTCCTCGGCAGTAACTGCATTGCAACTCCAAAGGTTTTCTAGTGTGCCGCGGCTCTTTCCGCAGCATGTCAGAACCGTGTTGCTGTCTTCTTATCCTTTGGAGTTCCATGTGGCTGGGGAGGCTTTCCATGGTCCGTGAAGCTGCCTGCACATAATTTAGAAAACAATGTGCAATGAATTCAAAGTACAGTGCTGACACAGGCTAGCTTGAACGTTGTTAGCGAGGAAACACCACATAATTTAGAAAACAACTTGTAATGAATTCAATGAACAGTGCTGACACGGGCTAGCTTGAACACTGCCAGTAAGGAAACACAACTTCAGCATTACCAAAGTGTAGAGATAAACAAGGCACGCTTAGAGAGGCCTTAATTCATAATGCTAAGAATATGTAGCAGGCACAGCAACAACAAACAAATGCAGTGATTTCACACCATGAGTAAAACGGCATGCCTACGAGTACATGTTAGTTTTATACGTGCTGAGCTTCTCTGATCTCTCCCAATGCCCGTCCTGATACATGCTATTGTGATTGCGCTAGTCAAAATAAACCTTGAGGCCAGAACTCTCCCAACACTCCAGCAGCCTGCTGCCACGTGAAACCTTGAAGAGCTTGCGGGTTCTTTTACGCAGAAATTTGATGTGTGATAGAAATTTTGCTATTTGGATTTGTGAATGATGGCTTTAGTTCTGTTTCATCGACATGACCACTACATACCCCGATTGCTTAAACATTTCACCTGCTTCAGATGGAAATGAAAGTTTTACTAAATAATTTTCAGTAAATAAAATGCAGGTTTTAGATTTTGAACTGGCTCTTACAAAACAATCACACTTGTTGGCACTACGCATCACACACACGCAATTTAATGCAGCCATTTACCATTAAAAGTATTCCTTGGTATGACATGGTGAAAAGCACAATTAAATATAACAGTGCTACAATAACAAGGGTGACACTAGACATGGGAGTCGAGGTTTGTAGGTAATGCCCACCAGGTTTAAAGCTGCTTGTAAAAACTGCTAACTGCATCTCTGAGTCTCTGCTTGCTGACAAGAGACTACAGGAAACTGGCAAAAAAAAAGCTGCTTGGGAGGTAAAGACTGACTGTATTACCTATATTCAAAGCATATCGAGCACTTTGAGAAAGATTACAAACAAATTGAGTGAAAGGTTGTTTTTACTGCTCATAAAAAATTGATAGGGCTCTTTATGAGTAACTGCACTGTGAAGACGGTCTTCGCAGCCCTTTAACCATGATGCACAACTACCCCCACAGTGACCAATTCTTTAAAACGGTCGTCAAATAGGTGAGGGGGAACGAGTGCGGAAAACAGACTATTAAAAGCAGCCCAGATGGCTTTGCCATTTGTTGCATAGTTTGCCGGAATTCTCTTTGCTGTGGAGGTTGTGTAGCAGCCAACATGCCCATTCGCAAACGGCCGCAAAGTTGCAGCAGCAAGCCACATTTCGACAACAGCACAGGCGATCACGCGAGATGAGCAAACAGAGCACATCACACACTGACATGCTACTCAGTGAAAATATTAAACGCGTAAATTATAACGCATAATGCCTGCGCTATGCCGCTCTACCATTTCCGAAAAAAAAAAAAAAAAAGCACGGTCAGTACCGATGACTGTCATTGAACTGTCGCACGTATTGACAATACCTGAGACGGGGTCTCATCTAAATACATGCGAGAAGTGAGTGCTTTCTCTCCGAATAGCGCGGGACTGGTAACTGCAGCGTAGAGCCAAGAACTAAGCTACGCTAGAAGGTTAGTAGTGACACTATGCAGGCCCAATAATGTCTCTTTTGTCTAGAGTCGTCCTTGCTCTGCTTTCCGGCATCTGCGGCGTTTTTTTTTTTCTGTTGCACCGATGCTCCTACTACACTGGTTGTATTATAAAATAATGTAAACTAATCACCAGCTACAGCACAAAACAAGTTCAGCGACGCAAAACAGTGCAGCAAACGTTGCCCTTTTCCCGCCACACCGGGAGATACCTTTCGACCGTTTCCGCACTGAGCACCTACTTTTGACCACAGAGCAAGAAATCATGCATAAGACACACGAATGGCATCGGAAGGGTTTAAACTCTGAGTGGTATATATATAAACGACTCGCAATAGTTACCTTTTGAAATGACGTTCCAGCAGCACGGCGCAGCACCTCCATCCACGTGCGGCCATGTTTATTATTATGAAACAGCTATGGCTGAATCAGCTGAATCACACTTTCGTAAAAGTTACACAGACTTCTCTAATGGTGTAGAATAACAATCAAGCTTTAAAAATATATTGAGATATAATTAAAATAAAATAAAAACTTTAGTTTTTTAACTTAAAGTTATAAATATTTTACCTAATTACGAAATAAAAGGTTGAGTCTCCTGCCACGCGCGTGGCACGAGCTGCGCCCCCCTGGCAACAGCTGCTGCCACGCAGAAGTGACGTCAAGCTAAAATAATCACGTGACTTCCTGTGACGTCACAAAACAAACGTCATAATTACGTCATTTGATCAACGACGGCAGCCGGGTGTTCCCGTCTTGTGTCCCGACTCCCGATGTTCTCCGCCCGTGGTTCGAATGGCAGGCCTGACGCATCGTTACGTCCTTATCTCCCTGTACAGCGGCTGCCTCGCGGCGCTTTTTTCTTGTTGGGAGGTGTGCTTGTAATTATTTAGATTGGGTATTTTTTGTGAATTTGCTGTTGCACGTCTTGGTAAGCCTAACGCATTGTTTTCTGCACGCTGCTTCGCCCCGCTTTTTACATGCTCCTAGAACTGTACTGTTGTCGTTTAATATTTTGTAAACTTCACGTTGTTATGCAGTTCGCGTGCTATCGGCTCTACGCGCCTGCATTTGTTGTCTACTTGTGCCTGGCTTCTTCCATGCCAAGCCTTGTGTTCTGATTCTGGAGTGGTGGCTCAATTATAAAACGTGGGGATCAGTATTTTCCATCGCGTCGCGCCGTGGCGAGTGACGTAGTGTCCGCGTGTGCACGAATCGAGTGTCGTCAGGTAGCGCACGGCATCATCGAACGCAATCCGACCTCGCATGTAGCTTCTGCAATTTTTCCCCCGGGCCCCAGTAGTACTGTCGCCGAGAGATGTATCCTGACTATTCCGCAGAAACGGTCTGTGCACGTGGCGCTGCAGAATCCGTGCAGGGAGCGCAGTTTCACTTCCGTGGGTGGAGCCCAACTGCCCGTCCAAAGATATATCTATTCAAGATACCACTGAAACCATTCGCTGACTGGCTGGCTTCTTGTGCAAGGAGGCTCAAGCTCCAACTGTGCAAGCATGGGAGAAGTGCAGCTGATAAGATCGCCGTGTGAGCCAAGTTTGGAACTTCTGCTAATAGTCCTTTAAAAGTCTGGTGTGCATAAGATTAACTAGTGACAATTCAGTTATTGTTCATCTATGCTCAGATTTGTTGCTTAGAGTACCATTGTGCTTTCAACTTAGGAAGTCTTAATGAAATGATAGGCAAGGCTTAAAATTACTGCTTAGCTTTTATTTCCCTTTCCTTCGCCCCAGCGTCTACTGTCAAAGCCTTTGGGGTAGTGAACAGGAAGAGTTTCCAATTGTGAGGGGACGTTTCACATTCTATTGCTTTTTAACTCCGCACTGTGTAAACTGTTTTGGAAAATTGCTCAAGTGAATTTACTTAGTGGTAAGGGGCATTATAAAATGTCCCACATTTCGTTCACAATGATGCAAGTCTCGTCAGAAGCCAGCTGCTAGAAAACACATTCACGGGTTGTGTGTTGTGTGCCCATTAGCTGTTTCTTTTTCTTCCACAAAACGTGCACTTAAACAATCCTTTAAGCCAACAGGCTTAAAAAATAGTTCAAGTACAACTTCGGCGTAATGGTTGGTGTCGAGCGTGACATTGCCCACTACCGAGAGTACTTAATACCTTGTGCAAGAACTGGAGCCAAGGCCACGTGCGTGGATGTGAATGCCTGTCGGTGGTTGTGAAAGTTGCAGTACAGCTGGAAGGTGTATGGATCATGGGTGGCTTTAACAATAAAATGACTGCTGAACGTACTTTTGATCTGGTATCAATGAGCAGCAAGTGAGCATTGATAAGTGCTTCACTGTTGACATTTTTGTTACACAAAAGCAGGCCATGTTAAGGCCCCCTGGCAAATATTCATGAAAAACACTGGACCAAAAAAGCTGCCAACACATGGAAACCATGTTGATCATGGCACCTTTCCTAGTACTTCAGTACCGTTTATCAGCACTGCGTTTTTTCCCCCAACTAGTAAACTATCCCAGCGTTGCACCTTAAGCCAGAAATCAAACACTTGCATGTCAATGACAAGTGATCTGCCAAACTTCCGTGTCTATGCAGAAAGTGAGTAGCTATACTTTCTGTGTGCTGTTTGTGGTGTGGAGCTCCATTTCTAAACAAAATGCCAGGGTTCTCCTGGAAGATGCACAGCATTAAAACCTCAACAAAAAAGGAATAAGCAAGCGATACTTTCTTGCACTACACTAGAGTCCTGTGGGAAAGCCAAACCAGCAAGTGATCTTTTTCTACAAAGCGCTGCAGACGAGCCAAGAAAAAGATTCCTTTTTGCGGACACCAAAGCTACGCTGGAAAGCCAAAATGTGTGGTGTCTGTTACTGCAGATTAGCTGCAAGACAAGCATGTTCACGCAAAGATTTATGAACCAGGCTGGCGGTGTAACAAAATCATTGAATGAGGTTACAACAAAAGGTGTTATGAAAAATGATATAATACTGTTTGCTATAAATAGCAATTAAAGGTATAAAATGGTTTTGACACTAGTTAAGTGGCCTGTTGGAAATCATTGGCAAAACCTAAAGAGCAACATTTCATACATCTGCAAATGTGAAATAGCAAAGCGTGGTTGGGGCCTGAATTCAGCAGGCATGCTCCAGCTGAGAATGTATAATTGCAGAGCAAAAGAATTATAAAGGCCTAGGGTAAAGGTGAGCTTAGTTGAGTTACCACCAAGGTATTTGGTAGAGAGAATAGTAACAAAAATAAAGAAGCAACATGGGAAGCTTTATTTTCCCTGATTTAAGTTTATCAGCACTGAGCTTCATGTTCTGCATGTCCCATTGAAGAATGTTACACCTGCATGCACTCGGCACATCACATTTTACTGTATAACGCAGTTTACTTCGAACACAGGTAAATAAGAGAATATTGCATAAGCAGTTCATTTATACGTGAAATAGAAACAGCAGGGTTTTTAAAACGAAGCCCGTAAGTGTGCTGAATGAAAGGGACCAATGATGAGTTTATGTTGTTACTAATAACAAATTTCAACGACCTTGTCTGAAACAAACCCCTTCTATGGAGGGACTGTGTAATCATAAGATTTTTTTTTATAAAAGGTTGCAAATGCCCTGTAAATGTATGTCAAAAGGTATTTTAACACCCTAGTCGTGGCCTGTGAGTCATCGGCGCTTTTTTCTGGTGTTTAGATGATCAAGGGCTGCTGTACGGGATCCACCTTCTCTTCTCACTTTGGTCACCATCTTTGTTAGTCACTGCATTCATGTGCTTGGTCAGAGAGCTAGCAAGCGAGGACGACAGTCGGCACCAACTATCAGCCAAGTTCCTTCAGGCAGGGACAATTGCTGGAGAGGCTAAACAATGTTTTTAAAATCCCTAACTGAGAGCTTTCACTTTTTGTTTTGTTAAAGAACATTTAGGCAACCCTTCAAGAACTGTCCGAAATAACAAAAATGACTATTGTGCCCGTTAAATATTTAATCTACACACAGTGAACGATGGCATAAAATCTATCAATGCGAACCTAGCCTTTGAACCTGCTTAATATTTAGCAGAGACTCACTCCATTCATTAGCTGTTTTATGGCACTGTGGGTGGGCTACTGGTTTCCACCTATGGAGCGTGTGGGCTGCGCTAGTTTCCAGTCGTCCTGTCAAATGTTTTTGGAGACTAGCACTACCCTGCAGTGTACGAGCCATGAATTCCTTGGGTTGGCCATGTGAAATCCTAGTGAATCGTTACAAGCCACCAAAGAAAGTGAGCACTGTTTTGTGGCCACGAAAAGTTTCGTTCATTAATTAAAACGACTAACAAATGACATCAATTTTATTGCAAACTTCAAACAAATAACTGGTATTACAGAAAATGTGTAAAGCAGCTGGAGCTCCATAGCCACTTTCCAGCTATTTCTCCATGCCATCAGAGAATCTTGTTTGTGCGACTAACAGATACCGACCTATTCCACTTCAAAGAAACATAACTGGGCGATTGTAGTGGGGCCTTTAGTTCTGTTTGATCATACCACTTGAGTGTTTACGTACAGTTAACATACTGATGACTGTGTTTATAGTGCATGCACATATAACATCAATGTAGTTTGAAATTGGGATCTTTTTCACCATTTCTTTTTGTTAAATTCGCCCCATGAAAGCCTTGACGCTTGCGTATCAATTACATTTGCAGCATGCTCGCTGCTGATACCTGTTTACACAAACAATCCGTAGATGCTTTCACGTTCCAGGCACATCTTAAGAATCTCTGATGTTGCTTATTGAGCCTGTGCAGAACCCATAGGTTTTCATATGCTGGAGTGCATGTAGGTGTATTAGACATGATGGCCGGCCAAGCGTACACCCTTCCTATTACCGTCTGTACAGCCTCTTCTTTGACCCTATCGTCTGGGTGTGTGTCCTGAATTAACTTCCTTTGCATGAGGGACTCAGTCAAGTCTGGCCAACATAGCGTACACCACGGTACAGTGAGACGTGAAAGTTATACCAGTGCAGTGGCTATGAGATGAAGCGTCTAGCTAGTCTACCTTTTGAAGGTCGCAGGTCCTAAACTGTCGTAGAATCATGTATTCTACTACGAAATCTTTGGTTTCCACTAGGAAATCTTTTTAAGCGCTGAATATCACGCAATTATGATCCTTGTGGCGCATGCTCACAAGACTTTTCTGCTCGTAAAACGTATCGTGGGTGTAAAACAAAATTTAAGGTACAATTTCGCCCACTAGAAAATAAGAACTTCCCGATTTTCGGAAGTTTTCCTTGCTAATATTTCAGAAGAGGAGATCTACTGTAGTGGTACGTACGTGGTACATGTGTGGGGACACCAAAGATTACCTTTCCTATTCTTGGCGCAATTGTGTGTAATTGTAATGCGGACATGTGCCTAGTAAAAAACGGTTGCCGCCACTACCCTTCGTCCTCGGCACTGTACATTCTGATTATCTTTTGGCGCTGCCAAGTTGTCTTCATTTCGAGAACACACACCGCGATTTCAGGTCGCCCATTTAAGCATTCTGGACTTGCCGTGGTGCAAACTGTTGATAGCAGATGCCGCCGCGCCGACATGCGTCGGAAGGTTCACAGAAAAACGCTCAGACGGTGTCTTTTCTTGTGTGGAACGTAGCTTGCTCGAACGGGGCCAGTCGGCTGTGCGATGTCGTCTCACGTACATGTACGCTGAAACTGTACGCAGGTACCATCGGCGTACACCAAGCATAACCAAGCGGTCACAGGTCAACATTACTCGAGAGCGGCTATTTTGCTGCGGTCTGGAAAGGCTGGCTGGGTCCCCACGCAATACATAATCACAAGCAACTTTCTCACGTTTTCAGATAGTGCTTCTAACAATATGAACTCCGGTTTACCTACGTTGTCGGCCCGAAAAAATCGGAGCTTCGTCACGCTTTCGGATACGCGACTCCATGTACGCGATACGGCAGCCACGGCAGCTGGCAGCAGCAGCAGCAGCATCGCCGGCTGCTCCCGCAAGAAAAAAAATTTTGTTTAGAAAAGTTTTAGCAGTTCAATGGTGCGTTATTTTGTACTGCAAATAAAAAAAATGTGTATTTCGGACTACACTACGCAAAATAATGACAATTATTAATGTTATGACGTCATTATGACGTCACGCGTGGCAGCAGCCGTTGCCAGGGGGGCGTGGCTGGTGCCACGCGCGTGGCAGGAGACGCTGCCGAAATAAAATGGCAACAAGGCAGACCCAGAACCAGAACCAAGCAGCAGGCCATGGCCATTTGAGCGGGACGGTTCTTTCCTCCCTGAGAAAGTTGCCGTGATCGAAAGCAGCGTTTTTAGTTGGTTTAATAGCCTTTCTCTGAAGCACTTTCTGTAACAATCGTGCTCTACCTACGGGTGTTCTTTAATAGGTTGACGCGCAAGGCATTTGCTGTACAGCTGTACCTTGTTCCTTCGCGCGCATTATGCACGCCTGAGTTTTATTATTCTACACACAAAAATAAAATATTGGGCTAGCTGACCGAATCAACATGAAACCACGCACACGGTTCCGCATACATCCCAATAACAGCCATTCTGGGACATTTTTAGAGCTCTCCCAGTGCGGAAGTCCCAGGGATGTCCATAGGCACCGGTCACTGCTCAGAGGGCGCGACGAATAAAGTACACCCAGCGCCGCCCCGCGGAAGCTTGAGCTAACTCCGGGTCGGTGAGAGCCAGACGGCCGGCGCGCGTTCATAGATTCGGCACCTCTGGGTTGTTTGTTTGTGCGATTCTGCGATTGTTTTTGAAAGGTGTCTCGTGCTTGAAAACTGTTCTGGCAAATAGTTTCCCCATGTCTCAAGTGCTTCTGTGCGATTTCCGGACAATTACGGGGCTGAGCTACTACTGTCGGCCTCGCGTGCGCGAGAAGTTAGAGATTGTACGTTCCCGCGTGCGTGTGCGCCGTGAAAGAAATTGATGGAACAGACATCGTTGCGAAGTCCCATTCTCAGCAAGTGTCAGCCGTCTCCGAAGCATCGGATAATTATCGCGCCGAGAATGCTTGCGCCGAGAGGCGAAAACGAAAGCAGACACCGGCGGCCTGCCGAGGGGACCGGGCTCGGATCACGAAGCACTCGAAACCACCACCGCCGCAGCGACCGCGGCCGGATGTTTACACCACCGAGCGTGTATGGTGCGAGCTTTGGACTCTCGCGTGGTGCGTGTGTGTGCTGTTCGCCCAAGGGAGTCGTCCCACGCCCGAGCAGCGCGTCAGACGTCTTCTTTGAGTGCTCCTCCGTCTATATATGTAATCCCAGTTTTTTCAGTTAATTAAACATCTTTTTAAATTCTCAAACCCCAGTGTTTTCCCACTCAATATGAGCCACGATCAAGCTGACACAAGGGAAGGTTATTTACAGCGCCAATTCAGGTCAGTAGCCAGCGTTTACCACGGCGCTCCACGACAGAAGCGTGTCTGTGTTATTGTTTCCTCTGTTCGCCCAACCACACTACAGTTACTTTTTCGGTTGCCCTTCTTCAGCTCGGTTGGTGTTGTCACTGATTAAAAACGGATTCCAAACGTTATCAGCTTATGACAAAGTAAGCGCAGTTCACACAGTTGGAAATCTGCTGTGGAGCTGCGGTTGTCTTTACGAAGATTTCGTTTAGTTTCGGCTTGTATCTTGTGTGTAATGTTAGAGTCGTATAAACGGCTAATTGTGATACAGTTTGTTCAGGCCGTTCAGAATTCTCAAAAAAAAGTATTTCCTCCTCCTCCCCATCCTCTGCTTAAACAATAGCAACCTCAACTTTCAGAGTACGCAAAACGCATTAAAGAAGTCAGCGCGAGTGAATGCAACCTTGCCTTTGATAGCTTTCCACGCTCTCGCTTGGAATGCGTGGTCGAACTCTCTACACTTCGGGAAACAAAGTAGGGCAGTAAGTGGGATGCGTACTGACCGTCTTGACATTGCTTTTGGCATCAACCGCGAAGTGCTGTGAACATATTCTTGTGCCGCCTTTTGGCATCCATTCGGTGCTGTGAATGTCGCTAAAAAAAGGTTACTGCTGATAAAACAATAGTGGGGGAAGCCGTAATACCTTGTGTTATGCAAATACTACGACGGCATGCGATTCATCGCAGCGCGCGATGTGTATGGAACACTGAAAGCAAACATTTTAGTTTTACGCCCCTTCGTGTCTGCGCTGCGCATAAACAGTCATCGTACTCATAATACTCCTTCCACTGACAAAAAATGTCATGGCTTTCTTACTGCTAAAATCCATTTCTTGCGACGCTGCCCGAGAAACCTGTACAGAACGATGGGAGGCTGCCTTCCGCGATTGTGGCAGTACTTCACGCAGCAGTAGCGGCATGGCCACTAATTCTTTCCTGCAGCATTTTGATCCTTTCGGACACTGCAACTTGCAATTATAACTATGTTTCTTAAAAACTCCCCCCACACAACGTCGAACCGCACGCAGCGCACGTGTTTTTACGTGCGCTGAACGGCCGGTCGCGACATCCACCGACCCGGAGTTGCTAAGCGGCGGCGAGAGATGGCGCTGCAGTCGCGCGCAAACTTCACTGTCCGGTGCCTATAGGCTGTGCTTTTTGGGACATGGGATTTAGGTCCTTTTTTGGGATGTCCTTAGGATGTTTGGTGTTGTCTGGGTATATGTAATCCCAGTTTTTTCAGTTAATTAAACATCTTTTTAAATTCTCAAACCCCAGTGTTTTCCCACTCAATATGAGCCACGATCAAGCTGACACAAGGGAAGGTTATTTACAGCGCCAATTCAGGTCAGTAGCCAGCGTTTACCACAGCGCTCCACGACAGAAGCGTGTCTGTGTTATTGTTTCCTCTGTTCGCCCAACCACACTACAGTTACTTTTTCGGTTGCCCTTCTTCAGCTCGGTTGGTGTTGTCACTGATTAAAAACGGATTCCAAACGTTATTAGCTTATGACAAAGTAAGCGCAGTTCACACAGTTGGAAATCTGCTGTGGAGCTGCGGTTGTCTTTACGAAGATTTCGTTTAGTTTCGGCTTGTATCTTGTGTGTAATGTTAGAGTCGTATAAACGGCTAATTGTGATACAGTTCGTTCAGGCCGTTCAGAATTCTCCAAAAAAGTATTTCCTCCTCCTCCTCATCCTCTGCTTAAACAATAGCAACCTCAACTTTCAGAGTACGCAAAACGCATTAAAGAAGTCAGCGCGAGTGAATGCAACCTTGCCTTTGATAGCTTTCCACGCTCTCGCTTGGAATGCGTGGTCGAACTCTGTACACTTCGGGAAACAAAGTAGGGCAGTAAGTGGGATGCGTACTGACCGTCTTGACATTGCTTTTGGCATCACCCGCGAAGTGCTGTGAACATATTCTTGTGCCGCCTTTTAGCATCCATTCGGTGCTGTGAATGTCGCTAAAAAAAGGTTACTGCTGATAAAACAATAGTGGGGGAAGCCGTAATACCTTGTGTTATGCAAATACTACGACGGCATGCGATTCATCGCAGCGCGCGATGTGTATGGAACACTGAAAGCAAACATTTTAGTTTTACGGCCCTTCGTGTCTGCGCTGCGCATAAACAGTCATCGTACTCATAATACTCCTTCCACTGACAAAAAATATCATGGCTTTCTTACTGCTAAAATCCATTTCTTGCGACGCTGCCCGAGAAACCTGTACAGAACGATGGCAGGCTGCCTTCCGCGATTGTGGCAGTACTTCACGCAGCAGTAGCGGCGTGGCCACTAATTCTTTCCTGCAGCCTTTTGATCCTTTCGGACACTGCAACTTACAATTATAACTATGTTTCTTAAAAAACTTCCGCCACACAACGTCGAACCGCACGCAACGCGCGTGTTTTTACGTGCGCTGAACGGCCGGTCGCGACATCCACCGACCCGGAGTTGCTTAGCGGCGGCGAGAGATGGCGCTGCAGTCGCGCGCAAACTTCACTGTCCGGTGCCTATAGCTCACGTCTAGCAATTGATATTTCTTAGACAGAAAAGCGTTCGCAGATGCGTAGTCGGGCTGCTGACCGCTGTGATTGTTCGCCAAGCGTAATAACGTGCTTCCCACACCCTAGTTTACGCTGTACGGTAAAAATATCAGTTGATTTTATTTCCTTAGTACCTATATTGACTTCGCTGACTCTTCTACCCCTTCAAGTGGCGTTATATTTTCCTACTGGCGTACCAGTCAGCGAAGCGTCGCATGTGCGCTTGTGCAGCGCTTGTGTGAAGCGACCTTGACTTGAAGCTAGATACAGAGTATAAACTAACGAAGTAAAGAAAGGCACATTCTTCCATTCACAAACGTGTTGTGGCTTAGTTTCAAGTGATCGAGTGAATTGCCATGACCCGTCGGCGGCCGGCGGACTAAACGTTGGGCCGACCATTTGGGCCGACGGCCCCATGTAGACGACAATTCCAGGCATTGCGAACTTCGCAAGTGCGAATGTTCGTTCCAGCGGATTCGCAGGCGAAATTCGCTCCATGTAGAACGGGCTTGACTCGGTCGCGGAAGGTCGGCGAGCCGTTAGAGCCGTGCACTAGCGCAGCCAATTGCCAGCTCCTCTCCTGCTGACGTCACACGAAAACGCCAAAGAAAATGGGCGAGAGTGCAGAGAGGAGGACAGCATTTTCGAATTGATTTTTCTACCAAATAAATTCGCGTAAACGCGCTCAGAGTGGTCGAAACAGGGCCCAGGGACTCCGGACTACAATTTGCGCTCGTAATCCCGTATTGTTTACAAATCACTTCAGTGTCCCTTTAACCGAATACTGACGAGCCATGCTGCATGCAGACAATAACTCCAATTTTTCAGGAGTACTATGATGGCTTTTGTTTTTACTGCACTGGGTATTATCCAACTACCTCTTTTTAATCTACTTCAAGGGCTTTACACGGAAGAAAAGCTAACTCGCTTGCGCCGTTCAACACGGAGCAGTAGCAGACGACTTCAAGAAGAGCGATCTCAACGCACGCGACCGCAGCGCCGCTGCAGCACGGGCGGCAGGATGGGGCCGCTCCGCCGCCGTTGCGATTGCGCGCTCTTTCCCAACTAAGTAAATCTAAAAACGTTTGCGCAGGCCTTGTATTTGTTCGTGCGTGCGCGGTGCATTAGACAAGTGGTCAAACGAGCCCTGACTGCCCTGATGTGTGGAAGCCCAATGACGAGGACAGATGAATCTGCAACAGCTTCCTCCGAAAACCCAAGGTGAATACAGAGTTCCTGACACGCGCGTGCGAGCACACGTACTATCGCGCCCAATTTGACTCGCAACAGGCGAGCGGCCGCCGCAGCTGCTCCCCGGGAAGCGGTGGCGCCTTGCAACGAAGCACTCGAGAAGTAAAGGGAGAGGGGTCCGCTCTTCCGATAATCATCAGCATCCCCCGTGTGCACCGTTGCTAGCTTCTTTCCTTTGCGGCTGGTATAAATTGTTACCGCGGAAGTTCTCGGGGTGGATTACCGCATCGCCAGCGATAAGTTTTATCACTGGCTGCAATGGTCTTATGCGCATGTGCGCAAGCCTTCCAGTTTGGCAATAATAGTGCTTAGCGAAATATAGATAACGTTCAATCTTCCACACAAATAAAAATATCTGAAACACTGGCTGGCCGCATTTTTTTATTTACTGCTTCTGCCTCTAATTCTGACATTGCCTCACGGTACGAAATGCACTATTATGCTATCAGCTACGTCACTGATGGCCACTGCGCCGCTATGCTTGCCTTACAACAATGAAAACCTATAAGTGCCGTAAAAAACGATATGCTAAGAATAAAAGAAAATATGCATGACGCTATCTTCCAAGGAACCGTTATCGGCTACTGCTTTCTATTGGTCACAGCGTCACTTTCACGCTGAAAAACGATAGGAGAGCACAAAGCATTGATGCCAGTTTTTATACGCCCCTTTCAATGCCCTTTTCGGGTGCATTGTTCTTTTCACAGCAGCCCGCACCATGTCAAGAGTGCCTCACAGTGAACGTGTGCGCATTGTGGAATCATGGCTGAAGTCTTATACGCAGCGAGAAATCGCTGAATTAACTGGCCGATCAACGAACACAGTGAACCGCATTATTCAGGCCTATAAAAATGAAGGTCGAATTTGTTACGCCCCTCATGATCGTCGCCCTCACGTTACCAGTGCCATTGAAGACGAAGTTTTGATCGCCGCGGCTTATGCTAATCCGTTTGGCACTGCGCAGCAGCATGCTCAACTTGCAGGTGTTTCAGCTTCACTGAGTACTGTGAAAAGAAGGTTGGCAGAAGCCGGACTGAGGAGCCGTGTCGCCGTGCAAAAGCCTCTTTTATCCGACGACAACAAAGCAGCACGTCTCAGGTTTGCGTCTGAGCACAGCACCTGGATCGTTGACGACTGCAAACAGATGCTGTTCTCGGACGAATCGACGTTTAGCACAAGATGGGACCAGAAACGTCGCGTCTGGCGTCCTGTGAACATTCGCTACGAGCTGGAATACGTACAAGAAGGGGCCTCAAGCGGAAAGACCACCGTAAACGTCTGGGCCGTCATGTGCAAAGACGGACTTGGCCCACTACACCGAATTGAAGGCTCCCTAACTGCAGAGAAATATTCCAAAATCCTGGAATATGTCATGATCCCATATGCCCTAGACGGCCCATTCCCTGACGGTGATTACCTTTTCCAGCAAGACCTGGCCCCTGTGCACACCGCAATAAGTGTCAAGAAATTGTTAACTGACCGCGGTGTGCGCCAACTTGAATGGATTCCTAAAGGTGCCGACGTGAGCATTATCGAGCCTGTATGGGGAAGGATAAAGGTAGCGCTGTCGAAGGAAGGACTGCATAAAGCATCGGCGGACGATCTGTGGCACATGGTTGAAGCCGCATGGAACGTCATTAAGGAGGACTGAGGCTACGTGGAGGCTCTTTGTGCATCGCTTCCATCTAGAATCCAACGTGTGATCGCTGCTAAAGGAGGCATGACTCGATGCTGAGGCACCATCAACTTCATCTCCATAAGGTTTTTTTAAAACAAAGGTTATTGTTATTGCATGTTTTTGCTTTGTTGCTGCCTCATAACGAACAGACATGTAACGGCATTACAGTGGCGCAGGTCAATAAACTCTTTCAGTTTCAATGTGTTAACTCTGAATTAATTTTGGTGAGTTTAAATTTGTAATGAGCATCTATAGGTAAATATGGCTTGTGTATTTCCAAAAGTGTCGATATCATTAAGGCAAAAGCCTTATATCGTCGTTCCGTCAAGTCCTTAAGCGAAAACCGGTCGCCAATACCCATTGCATAAAATATTCTGGACACCTCCAGCGAGTTCAAGGCAGTTAAAGAGGACCAGAGCATGACGGCGCATAAGTGGATGACAAAGCGAATTGAGAGTTGTTAAAAGCAATCAAAACGAATTAAGGGAATCAAAGTGAACGAAAGGGGATGGCTAAGTGAATGAAGGTTATAAAAAAGAGTAGGAGGAATCGAAGTGAAACAAAGTGAATTAGGTGCCTGACTAGGCAAACAAAGGGAATTAAAGTGAGGTAAATTTATTGGAGACGGATGACCATGCGATAGAAGTGAATGAGTCAGCAAATTAAGATGGATCACTAAAAGCGAATAATGTAGATGACTCAATCGTTTAAAGGAAATGGCAAACCGTAATATGGTGGATGAATAATCAAATTACGGCTACTAATAATGGCTAATACTTATTTCGCTAATTTACGAGCCTAATTAGGCATACTAATTAAGGTAGAAAATGTGGATGAAAAAGCGAAATTTTGCGGACTTCAATATCAGGGTTGTCGGTAAAATATTCGCGCGAGAAGAGCAAGAAAGATATGTCTACGGTGGACATGAATGCGAAAAAAAAAACGTGCGACCAAGTACATCATGCATATGTCTTTAATGCAGCGGCACTCGGGCTTTCACCTTCAAGTCGTCTTAAGGATAACATAAAGGATAGTGTCAATTTTTAAGATGATCAACAACAAAGCTTTTTCAAAAATACGTTCCATAGCAATGGCCGAGCCACCGTCATTTCGCGGTAATAGCGACGAAACCATCGCGCATCACAATTCTTGAGTCGCAAGGCTGCGCCAAGCTGAACTAAATCGGGCAGCTTCATGCGCACCGCATTCGGAGCCCGAAAGGCAACAGAGCACTCGGGGGTTGCTGATGATTATCGGAAGAGCGAACCCCCTCTCCCTTTACTTCTCGAGTGCTTCGCCGCAAGGCGCCACCGCTTCCCGTGGAGCAGCGGCGGCGGCCGCTCGCCTGTTGCGAGTCAAATTGGGCGCGATAGTACTTCTCACGTGCTCCTCGTCACTTGAAGCAGAACGCATTTGGCGGGATTTGCCGTTGACAAGTTAGCTGGGCGAGGAGAGAAGTTGAGTTAGCAGAACTTCTTGCATATACGGGTTCGTCTTGGAAGCTGTATCATTTGAATCTCAGTGTGCAAAGATTGCTTTTGTTTTGTTTATGTACGTGACTTGCTCTGCCTGCTTCACCTCTGCCGTAGTGGTGTTGACATGTCACTCGTCGCATTGCGGGCCGTTGCAAAGAAAAAATGTAGCTTTGTCTGATGCAATCTGTTACAGACAATCTGTTACTTTGTCTGTTACACGTAGTAACATTCTCGGTTCGTTTGTAAGGCAGTGTCCCGTGTGTATTCATCCGAAGATATCGCCGAGTGTATGATTATGACGTGGGGAATTTTGTTTGTCCTATTTTTATACGCCGCTCATGCACTGCTAGTTAATCACGACTACTGAAAGCGACTTGTGACCTCACGACCCGACCCTTGCAGGGACTACGTAACACACTGTGACGGCACGTATTGTTCTCTCTCTCCCATTTTGGCCTCCTTCTTTATGTTCATGGCTCCTTCAGAAAGTGCATCCATTCTCTTTGTCTCTATGAACCCATAAGTTGAAAGCCACATTGTGCTTTTGGATGTAAAATTTGTATTGAGAAAAAAAAAAGCAAGGAAAACCCATCTCACCCTGTCAGGGCAGCTCATTTGTTTTGCGAAGATAAACCAGGCCAGAGTGACACGGCCGTCCTT
This sequence comes from Haemaphysalis longicornis, assembly GCF_048455015.1. Taxonomy (NCBI): domain Eukaryota; kingdom Metazoa; phylum Arthropoda; class Arachnida; order Ixodida; family Ixodidae; genus Haemaphysalis; species Haemaphysalis longicornis. Next base: position 56,389,983 of record NW_027526295.1, on the reverse strand, counting down.
ACCAACCGTCATAACTTGTGATAGGGCGATGCTCGGTTATTTCTGCTATGTTCCCCATGCAAAGCCTTACTTTTTTGGGCACTGCTCGTTGAAATGAAATGAATTCACTTTCAGGTACCATTGTTCGCCATGGATTGCATTTTTGGTGTTTGCATACAGTCTCTAACTGCCAGCTTTTGAGATGGCAGTGCGTCATGTGGAATTAATTTCCTGAAAAAAGTGCAGTTGCAGGTGTTGTCCTCCAAAAGAATTTTTTAACCTGTGTTTCTATCTAATGGTTTCACAAAGTTGATTGAACAAATTCAGAATTGCGAGGCCCCTTGACTACGACTGCATGTTGCTTGCACGGCTATTGTCAAATTGTTTCCACAAGGACCTTGTTCATTTGGAAATGAGTTGAAAAATTGGGCTTGGTGCAGCCACTGTGTTGATGTTGGACGTAAAGCTGCAAGAGAGCTGTGCTCCTTGTGCGGGAAAAAATTTATCTGGCGTGAATGGAAAGTGCTGTTGTACTAACAGTTCCTTGAAATATCGACTGGTTTGTTGAAGAACGCAGGAAGGAATCCTAGAAGGAGAAAATGCAGTACTTGTGAGCCGACATTGACTGTTTTAATTGCAGCTGGCGTTGCGTTCCCACACTTTCCTTGCACTTTTCTGTCAGGCTGACGAGCACGTCACAAAGTGCTCAGAGCAAGCCGGGGTCATATTTTCAAGTTAACACGACTTGCCATTTTCCAGAGTGCCTATTCTCATTGGCTTTCACATGCCATCGCAAGGATTGGAAGCCTGTTAGAAAAAAGGGGTTGTTTATTGATGCCATCGTGGTGTGGCGACGCCAAGGCAAAGTTGGTCGAGCCCCTCCTCCTACAATAAAAGCTCGTTAATTTGAACTTGCATTTAATTCAAACTGACGCCCTGGTCCCGACACTATTTCCATGGGGAAAAACTCCTGATAATTTGAACTTGGCAGTATCCAGAACGGTTAAGTCGCACTGGGATTCCTTGGTTTCCATCGCTCCTCACAGAAGACGTCAGCCCAGAGTGATTACGATGGGTTGTGAATCCAAAACAAACCAAGTTTACTAGCGATGGAACACAATGAAAGAGAAAAACAACAGCGTAGCACGCTGCTACGCTGCTTCAATAGCTGATTTCGCTACAGCGGCTCATGCCGTTTTAGGTTTTCTTTGCGCCGTGGTTGTTGGAATGGGGGCTGCGATCACGGGGCGTGCGCCACAAACATTTAGTAACACCTAATGATAATGAGTCCAGACGAGGCTTCGTTGTGTTCTAGAAGCCCGCGCAGTGTGGTGCGATGTCCATTCATTGTCGCGCCCACCTGGTAATTTGAACAATTTTATGGTCCCCCTTCGAGTTCGAATCAACGAGCTTTTCCTGTATATAGAAGCAGTTTGGCCTTGGTGCTACTGGCAAGGAGCATACACTGAAGCAGTGGCTCCACAAAACGGTGATTTATTTGCTGCTCATGGCAATTGAGGCCTTGGCAGTTGGATACCGGCACCAGGGACAATCTTCGAAGACCAGGTGGTCGTTCTCAAAGTGTCGGCGGTACCACACTCACGGCTGGCACTGGCTGCCCTTGGCTGCGGTCGCCGGTGCTCTAGTCAGGAAGAGTGCATGAAGATGGGTGCTATTTATAACTGCCCCCACAACTTGCGCCATGCAGTGGTGACCAGTGTGACTGACGACCTCCTAAGACGTGGGGGTCCTTGTAGAATGCCCAAGCGTGGCAGGGCCTTGTATGTAGTAGTGCTCCGCGAGAGCAGCGTCTGGTCCAGTCGTCAGCAGCTGCCCATGGAAGAACAAGGGCCCTGGGCAGGTGCGCCCACCCGTTCTAAGCAATTGTCCGGGCCGTCGCATGCACAGTTCTGTGCAAGGGTAATCGCGCAACGCATACCTGGTATGCAGTTTTCACACTCGCACGTAAACAAAAAGTGCGTGTTCGAGCATAGATGGGCAGTGTGAGTTCCTACCAGTCATGGGCACATTACCAGCAAAAAGTAACATTATTACAGCTACCGGTACCAAAGCCAAAAAAGTAACTGTTACAGGTACAGAATTTTTGAAAGTAACTGCAAAACAACCAATGACTTGGTTTCATTTTCCTCGGAACAGCACAAACAGGACTACCAATCCATGGTCGGATGGACCTTTCTTATCTTTCTGAGTTGTGAATGGGCCTAAATCTACAAAGCCCTCAATCATACTGTAGTTTTTCACAGACAAGTTTTCAGAGTTTCAGCTCATGTATGAGCAGCCCGCCGTGTCGTTCGCAGATGTCCATTTCTTCAGCTTTGACCTTTAGCTTTTTGAGCACCTTCTCACCGAAGCCAAAAAGTGTGCGGTAACACGACACATAACGCTTCAGGGTCGATTTGCTAGGCAGTGCGAGAATCTTGTTCTTCCGCAGATGCTCATAAAGGCGAGGACTTTTCATTTTCATTATTATGCAGTCTGTAGCCAGCTTTTACTGTAACGTAGTCCACTAGGCTTGGCTTTAGCTGCTGCAAAGCAGTGCTTGACAGCTTCCTGCTGCCGCGGTGTAAGGCCCTGCTGGAGTACGTCAGCCTTCTTTGCAGAAACCTGTTGCATTTTCGCAAGGCTCTCCCTTGTGTCTGTAAGGCGGGTGGGTTACTAGTCTCTTGTTCCTCTTCGTTGCAGCGTGCAGCCTTTGCAGAACAGAATGGCACATTTTTGCAGCCTTTCGTTTGATCCGGGATCGCCGCGTCAGCAAAGCTCATCTTAGGTACCGGCAGGACACACGGCGTTCCTGGAAGAAAAAAGTGCAATAATAAAAAAAAAGGGTTTAAAAACTGCATGGCGGAGGCATGAATGCAAAATGTAACAGAAATAAATGTGAGAAATACCTTGTTTGGAGACTTGGGCAAAGCAGTTTCTACTGAAGTACACTTCTTGGCATGTCAACACATGACCCTTTAGTTTTACAGTCAGGAAGGTTTCGTCATAGTCCTGCAGTTGTATTGCACCCGCGCACAGCTGCATAGAGTCAGTTTTCTTTAAAACTTCCTCTGCCTCTCTTCTACTTTGCACTGGGCACTCCTTGAGCAACACCCCTCTAGCGTGCGCTTTACAGTACATGCCAGATGGTGACTTAAAAAACACGACCGCTTTCTTCGAGTGCACTTCCCCACTTGAGGTTAATGTAGCCGTGCAGTATACAACACCGCCGTGATCGGGAAAGTCTTGCCTACTCCAGCAGGGCGGTGGCATTTCTAGGCCATAGCAGCACTCACTCGCCAGCAGCTGTTCACTTTGTACAGGTGGGCTTGCTTCAGTGTTTGTCATCAGGGGCTCAGCACCGAGGTTTTCCCGGCCAGCGTCCGCGTTGTCCGGACATAGCGTTGCGGTCATGGAGCTATCGCTTTCCCGGCCACCGACTGCATCATCGGGACAGGGCGGCGCGGTAAACGAACCACTTCCACCGCTGCAGACGCTCCGTTTTGAAGAATCACCGCTGGTTCCTGACCGTTTTCTCTTTCGAGAGATTCGCTCCTTCGGCGGCTTCTTCGTCAGATAGGCCAGCAGATTCGGCAAGATCGTCGGCACAGCAACAGCGCTGAGAGTGGGTTTCCCACGCAGCAACCTAACTTTTGCCCTTGCATGATGTGCACGTAGTCCTTGTTCAAATAACGAGGTTCGAAATGCAGCTCGCACACTGCGCTGGTGTCGTCCAGAGGCTTGTCGGCTCTGTGTAGGTTCTTTTCTCACAGCTTCCGGCGCGCTTCATCCTTCGGGACGCCAAGCAACCAGATCTTGGGTACGTCCTTAACGAAAACATAGCCTGTCTGGCATCCGGGCACATAGCAGTGGTTCTGCCGGTGCCGCGGCATGCCTCACACATCGAAAAAGTGTAGAAAGTACGTGAACAAGGCACAAACAAAGAGAAATTCACGTATACGACGCTGAAATCACGCAAGCGCAGTACCCATGCCAACTGAACTTGACTCGCTTCTCTACATTGAATCAGACTGGAGCGCCGCCGTGCGGTCAATCGGACAAGCTAATTTTGTCGATGTTTCTGGCGCCACCGCAATGCATGGCGTTCGCCGGGGAGTAAGCCCACAGCCCTCTTCTAGTACCCTGTACATTTTTGTTTTGGGTGGCGGTGTGGGCGCACCGCGCGTGTTTCCGGTGAAACCAAGCGTCCTGAATGTATAAAAAGTTACAGATAGCTGGCGCTATGCTTATTTTATTGTAAAATAATTGTTCAAACCCACCCCAAATCATCGAAATTTCATTGAAGCGAAATCAAGCCTGGCAAATGGTTCGTTGTGGCGAGGACTTTGTTGCATTGACTTCAATGGCTAGCTGATGGGGAATTGGAAATATTTCGTTGAAGTGGAAATTTCGTTGAAGCGGAGTTCATTGTAGCAGGGTTTGACTGTATGGGTGAACATTGTCTTGGTATAGTTAATTTCCATCCCCCACTGCACACACCAATCATGCATGACTTGAAGGCATCGATAAATTTCGATTTGAGTTAAATTAAACAGTTGTCAGCAAAGGGTGTGATCTTCACAGAGCTTTCAACTACTGTTGAAATATCATTTATAAAAATGAAAAAAAAAAAAAGGCCCCAGAACAGGTTTCTGTGCGAGAGTGGACAATGCTTTTATTGAATTCAAAGCGCAATGCTGTTCTCATATAGGAGTCCGTGGACCCGACTCCTACACGAACCCTCTGTGAAGCCCTCGCCGAGACGTTTTTACCTCCCCCCCCCCCATTTTCGTATTTCTTTTTTGCTAAACCTTGCTGCTGATGATGATTACTGCTATTGGTTTCCCCTTTGTAGCGGGGTGATGACATGTCATTTACCAAAAAAGACTAATATATGTCGGAAACGCAAAAAGGTGGCTTCGTGACATGACGTTTTTAATTTTTGGCATAGCGAGTGTAGTGTCACCCATGGTTTAACGTTGGTGTTTTGCATGCCACGCCAGCTCTGCGGAAAAGCCAGATACACAGAAGGCAGCTCGTATGTGTTTTGGGTGACTATTAGCTGCAAGAACAAATTGTTTGGCAAAGCGACACTCTTCAGCAAAAAAAGTCAGGCAAAAAAGTCAGACATTGATTAGTATGTTGGAGACTTAAGCAGCAAGTGCAAATTCTTGGAAATTATGACATGGATCAACATAGTTTGTCCTTTTACAAGCCTTGAACAGGTCTGCAATGCACTCATGGTTGAGAACCACTGTCCTAAATACGTGGCTATCTCATTTATTACATCTAAGCTAATTTGCAGTTGCTGATATGCTTAAAAAATTTATTTAGAAAGTTTATCAAAAGCTTTCGCAAAATGAACACTGATGATGTGAATTTTTAGTCGAGCTCCCTAAGATAAATAAAAATCATAAGTGATTTCCGTAAGCTGAGTAACAATGCCTTTCTGAATCTGTTTATAACGAAAAATATATTCATTCTACTCAACTAAAAATAGTAATGTGCCTTGCTATTCATGAATAATGTTTGGAACCGTGTGTCAGCTTTTAATACACGTTTTGCAATCAACGTGCATAAATGTTGCAGTAGTAAAGACGTCTCCAGAGACTTTTTAATAATTATTGTAAATAAAATGAGACCCATTCATCCTACCTTTGTAGAAATTCTCTAGGAATTCCTTCTGCTCGCCTTTTTCGTGTCTAGCCTAAGCAACTGATTGAACACCCCTTCCTGTGTAATCTAAAAGGATCCATTGCTTAATTAAGCGCACGAACAAGCCTGGCAAGCAACATGATCAGTTAAATTTTTTGCGAAAACCAACTGAAACAAATGCTTGAGACAATTTGCTACCTCTGCTTTCTGTGCTGCTGTTTCAGGTCCATTCCCCAAGTGAAGCCAACAATTTTAGAGCCAACTCTCTCAGGCTTTTATGTTAACTTGTAACACGCTTAAACAAAACACCAAAATCTTGCCGTTGCAAGCTCCACGTGTTATTCCCTAGATTTCGCTCTTTCAAGCACAGACAAAGCCTGCTGTATGTAATAACGTGCTATTTGCAGACATCAGCTGACGCCTAGGATACAATATTGCAAGGGACCAATGGAGAGATTAAAAAAAGTGAAGTCTTGCACCGATGGGTTCTAGAAAATTTATAAGAATAACGCTTCAGTTTACCAAATTATTTCAATTCATTCACGCAATTATTTTTTCAATCTTTCCAATAGTTGCTGTTTTGCTGTGCGCGACCTGAAACTATCTCGAGCCAAGGCTTGCATATGAGCGACTCTGCTGGCGTAAAGAAATGAAATTATTAGGGGTGTGTAGAGAGGAAGCTTTAAATGTAGTGACTCTGAATCGTGGGGATTCGATGCGCCCTAATCCACTTCCAACCTCATTTAGTGCCTTCAGCACAAGTGGCTCCCCCGGGAGCGTTATAAAGCAACGTCTTCTTGAGCATGTAAAAATTGTACGCAACGGCAGTGGACATCTATTATGCTTGAAATGAACTTTAAGTGAGCCTAATGTGTCCTGTGGCAGTTTTATGCATTACTGTTTTTACTCGAAAATAGGTCAAGCACGAATATAGGTCGACGCCTAAAAATTGAAGTCGCTAAAAAAATATTGCAAATATTTAGTACAGTTCGACACATATTTTTAAGAGAAAACTTGTGGAAACTTGTCAAAACTCACATTTATTTACAACGCGTTCGCTTAAACCTCACTGGTCAGAGCCACATGCTGCGTTGTCGTCGTAACTTCCAGAAATGTCATCATTGTTGGATGCTTCGCTGGCGTCCACCGTGTCCCAGACGGCATCATCCTTGGTGCCGTCGAAGGCGGTGGAGATGCAGCACTTTGTGAATCTGGTTTGGGTGATGTCTGCAGGCAGGTCCTCCCACGCGTTCTTCACCCAAGTTGCCACTTCGCTCAGCGGAACCTTTTTGCGTCATCCCGTGGGGGTCTTGGCGGCGTTGTCCCTCACCAGCCACTCCTTGTGGGATGCAGCGGCGCGGGCCTTAAAGGGCTTGTTGACGCTCACGTCCAAGGGCTGCAGTTGCGACGTCATCCCACCAGGTATGATGACCAGCCTCCCGACAGCCTCCTTTACTCACGGGCAATTGTGGCCTCTGAAAGAAAGCAAGTTTCGGAGCTTCAAGTTTGTCACCTCATCCACACAATCCTGAACACTCCTTTACCATTTCTTCATTCATGAATCCCTTTTCATTTGTGCGGATGACCACCATCGCCGGGAACACTTCGCCCTTCGAAATGGTTTTCCGGCGAAACACTATGTACGGCGTCAACTTCCAGCTATCAACAGTGCAACACAGCATCACTGTGAAGCGCGTGTGCGAAGTCGTTAACAGACACACGTCCTTTGCTCCTTTCGCTGTGACGGTCGTGCGGCTGGGCACATTAAATAGAGAGGAGTTTGATCCGCATTCCCAGTCTGGCCGAGAAGGTAGTTCTTCCTGCCGGAGCTTGATCAGGTAGTGCTGGAATGCCACCAGCCGCTCTTCGTACTCTGCTGGAAGACGTTGGCAGATGGTCGTTCTCCGGCGAAGGGAGAGTTCATTGCGCCGCATAAATTTCTCGACCCACCCCCAACTGGCTTTGAAGGCTGAACGGCCAATCCCACCTCGCAGCGCCAACTGCCGAGCTTTCGTCTGAATATCTTCGCAAGACACTTGGAGTCCTTTAGCACGCTCCTCTTCCATGTAAAGGCGGAGTTCTTTCTCGAGAGCATCGTGCCTCCCCTGTGGAATGCACGACGCAGTCCACTATACGCAAAAAGTTCGTCCTGCTGTTTCCGCCATCTCCTGATCAGCTGAACTCTCGCTGAGCGGCGCAGTTGTTCGAGTTCTCAGTGAACAGGATCACCCGCCGATTAAAGTCGGCAGCATAGCTCATCCGACGTGACATTGTCAAATGTGCATGTGCAAAACGTTGTGTTTGGAAATCAAAAGGAAACAGACACAAAGAAAGTGCAATAAATGGAGAACGGGGAGATAGAGACAGCGAGCGATACAGCCGATGCCGTTCCGTTCACGAGGTGGCTATGCTAGGCGGCCATAGAGTAGGTGGCGAAAGTCACCACCACCTTGTGCTAGCCGCTACCACGGCGCCGAATACACCAAGCCTAGCCCGTCTGGCCCTCTAGCCACTACGTCAGCTCGCTTGGGTCTAGTCCGGCCGCAGGTAATGGGCGATGGCCGCAATGATTGCGGCTGGTTTTCTTACGTTGATTGTTTCGTTATTTTTCCTTTTATTTACTTGCCTGTCTTTTTCTTAGATGCTCCGCGCTGCCGTCTCTAATTGAGGAGCGTCGGGTGCGACGGAGAAACTGATCGCTCGGTGTGCTTGCCAACTTTGTCTCACGACTATACGTTGAGGTTCTTCGGTCACGCTTATAGGTCGACCCTCAATTTTTATGCACATGTTTGGAAAAAGGTCAACCTATATTTCAATAAATACGGTATGTACCGGGATTAGTTTTATGTCTGAATGCTCGGCTTTTGAGAAAACTGTTTATTGAAGCTTTTTTTTTTTGCACGCAATATGGTTTATTGTCTTTGTACAGCTACATACAATTATGAAAACTCACAATACATGCAGTTACAAATTGCAGTTACAAATACACACAGTTATGCACAAGTGCATACATTACAACACATGCAATTACAGTTATGTATAATTACCAGCTATGGGTTTTTAAGGTACTTGCGTTTTTGTAAGCGCTATCTATGGCACCACTCCAACAATTATGACCATGTCGATGTAATTGCAGACGCCCTGAAGAGACGGCGCTGCAGTCACCCAGTAGGCTGAAAACACAAAACCGATTCCGGTGGCTCACACGAACCGCCGGCGAACATGCCACTGTAAGGGGATTGCAGAGAAGTGCTTGGATCGTGTTTCGGGCAGGGTATAAAGTCACTTTCAGGAGTTGAATAAATTCTCCCAAGTCTAGATGATGGCTTGTAAGCCGACTGTGTAGGCCATTATGCCATCCTTTGACCATGTTGGTCAGGCGCGGTCTATCGTTTTCAAATTGTTCCCAAATGTCTTTCACAACTGTGCTAATGGGCCAAAATCCCTCGAAACAATAGGTGAATTGCTCGAGCTGGGATACTAGTGGCCGAGCTGCGAAAGGGTCCCTGGAGAAATCCTCACGGAAGTCATTTGGTAGAAACGGCAGATGTTGCACTCTGAAAAAATCGGGCGATGTCGTTGCTGTGTGTGCAAATGGACCGCATGCCTAGCTCGTCACGCTTGGTGTTGAGCGCCTTGGTGAAGTGGAAGGTACATCCACAAACCTGCTAAACACTGTGGGCTAACGTACGGGATAGCAGAGGACCCCGGCTAGCTTTGCTAGAGAACGCTACGCGCCGTACACTAGCCCTGCGGAATCCGAAGACTCGCGCACGGGTTCGGGTACTCACATGCAGTAGACAGGCTCCGGCAATCCAAAGTGAGGCTTTATTGCCTCGCAGATACAGGGCATATACCAGACAACATGACTATCGCTCGCGGGGAGACAGTGGCTCCTGTCGCTCACTCAAGCCGCTGGGCTCAGACCTCGATATCCGTCATCACGGCCGCGGGAGCAGGGGAGGCATCCCGTGGTGACCGATCAGGGCAGAATCTCTCGGCAGAGTCCCTGCAGCACACTCGCGGGCCGCTCGTCAGCTTGGGTGTAGGAGAGGAGGTCTCCTCTGGCGATCGAGAAGAGGGCGGCGAGGCAGAATGTGACGAACCGGTCGTCCCTCCCCCTCGCCCCCCGCACACGTTCGCGGTGAGCCGGTTCGGCGCGTCGCGCGGAGTCGTGAAGAGAGCACGACCTACATGACGCGCCGGCTACCGAAAATGGCGGCTACCAGCTCGCCCCAACGCTTGTGCGGACAAGGCATGGGGGCACAGGGATCCCCACAACCCCCCCTCCTCAAGACAGAGCCTGCCGACGGGCAACCCACCCCAAAAAAATAAAGGCGTACGTGGCCGCTTCCTTTGACCTTTTTTTATTTAGAACTTTAGGAGGTTCTCGCTGTCGGCGCTCGAACTGGAAGTGGCGTCGTCGGCCACCTCCATGCCTTCCGGTGTTCCCGCCGCGGCCGCCTCCAGGGTTGCGCAGAGGGCCGGAGGCAGAGGTACGTCCTCTTCGAACAACACCGCCTCGGCCACCCTGGACGTCGTCCTCCGGACCTCCGCCGTGATGGCCGCGGTGAAGGACAGGTCGGTCGCCAGGGCCTCCACCACCGAGTTGATCAGGCTCGGCAGGGCGGCCCTCACGACCTGTTCGGCCAATGCCGGGGCCAAAGTAGCAGGAGGGACCGGGGGGGCCGCTGGCAGTGGAGCAGCCACCACAGGAGCCGGGAACGGGGCAGGAGGTGCCGCCGGGCCCGAAGTCGCCGCATGACCAGGTTGGAGGGGCCCCAGGGGAGCAGCCAGTGCCGTCTTGCGCGGACCGGAGCTCGAGGGCGGCGGCGGGGCGTGAACTTGGTGGAACTTTGACTGGTCGTGGCTGTCCGTAAAGCGTAGCCCGCCGCAGCCCGCGCAGTACTGCGGACCCGGAGACGGGGCCAGGGATGCACCGCCGCCGCCGCCGCGGATACCGTCCGCCTCTTGAACATGCCGAGGGAGCGGGACTGCCGTACCCGCGGCCGCCGCTGCCGCTTCCAAGGGCGGGCGGAGAAAAAGCTCACCGGCGGCTCCTTGCCCTCCTGGAACGTCCAGGTGGTTACTGTTCTCTTCATCGGCTTCTGTGCTGGCAGCCCGGACCCCGCCGGAACGCCAGGCTGGGAAGAGGCCCCGGGCAGGAGGGAAGGCCCGGGCTGGGAGGAAGGCCTCGAGGAGGAGCCGGGATCGCCCGGAACGCCGGCCGGTCTTGAAGGCTTCGCAGACGACGCGACCGGGCGCCGCTTCTTGGGTGCCGGCCAGTCCGGGCGAGCAGGAGGTTGAGCAGGGGCCATGTCGGAGGGCCGAAGGCGAAGGACGGAATGGCCTACACTGCGTTCCCACCTTAATTTAACCTCGAGGAAGGGCCACGCAACAAAAACGAGCAATGTGGGCTAACGTACGGGATAGCAGAGGACCCCGGCTAGCTTTGCTAGAGAACGCTACGCGCCGTACACTAGCCCTGCGGAACCCAAAGACTCACGCACGGGTTCGGGTACTCACATGCGGTAGACAGGCTCCGGCAATCCAAAGTGAGGCTTTATTGCCTCGCAGATACAGGGCATATACCAGACAACACGACTATCGCTCGCGGGGAGACAGTGGCTCCTGTTGCCCGCTCAAGCCGCTGGGCTCAGACCTCGATATCCGTCATCACGGCCACGGGAGCAGGGGAGGCACCGTGGCGACCGATCAGGGCAGAATCTCTCTGCAGAGTCCCTGCGGCACGCTCTCGCGGGCCGCTCGTCAGCTTGGGTGGAGGAGAGGAGGTCTCCTCCGGCGATTGAGAAGAGGGCGGCGAGGGAGAAGGCGACGAACCGGTCGTCCCTCCCCCTCGCCTCCCGCACACGTTCGCGGCGAGCCGGTTCGGCGTGTCGCGCGGAGTAGTGAAGAGAGCACGACCTACGTGACACGCCGGCTACCGAAAATGGCGGCTACCAGCTCGCCCCAACACGTGTGCGGACAAGGCATGGGGGCACAGGGATCCCCACAACACGTGCAACGGTTCACGACAAGTCTCTGTAGGGTTGTGCGATGTTGAAATTCACTCAGTTCCAATTCCTGTGCAGTCCCTATTACACGAGCATAAAATGTGCCACGAGCCCTATGAGAAACTGTGAAAGTAGACAGGGCAATTTTTTGAATATACTCGATGTTGACCTAAAAAGATAATAGTTAATGGTTTCGTCTCTGAGTCAAAAAAAAAAAGGATCAACTTATGCAAGCTTCACTTTACCTACTTTTACCTACTGTGCAATTTCAAACCCAGTACTGCAAAACAATGTTTTGTGGTCCGATGTTTAGAAATGGGTTATAGTTTTTTGGCTCACACTACGAAAATTTTTGTCCGTGTCTGGTAACGAAATGCGCTACTGACGTACGCCTGGGTCACCGGTGGATCACGTGACTTACGGTTGGAAAGAATGTTCATTCCCAATATGGCAACACGCACTTGCATGTATCTGTAATTTTTCATTTTTCTCACTTATTTTCTATGGCAAGCGCATGTCTGCTCCCACTGCCAGGACAGGCCCCACGAATGCACGGTAGCCCGTCAAAATATTAGAACTTCAAAAGGAATTTGATGGTGGTTTCAGGCGAACTGTGCATTGCACTAAACGCATCTTCCTGATGCAGTGTGGTGTTTTGTTTTGAAGCCATCTAAATGAACGAAAATTGCCCGCGCACCTGCTTGCTTCGCTGCACAGCTCTCAGAAAGAAGATGGTCTGCTGCCGCCCTTGCTCACTCTTCCACCCCTCCTGTGCTTGTCCTCCCCACTTGCTCCTCCCTTGGTGACTGCTATTGGGGCTTCAGTGCTCCAGCGTTCGCACTACTCACGCTATCTGTTGGGCCAGCAGCGGCTTTCTCTTTAATCTGTATTTTTAATATGTTTGGAACAACCTTGAGCCCATGTCTTTTCTGTAAATGGTTGCTTTTATCTCCTTGTTTTGACACTGTCTTTAACGCATATATTTTTACATTTTGATTTGCTATCCTCGAAGTCAACTGAACGAGCAGAACGATTGTACTGTCTTAACTAGCAGATCTTAACAAACAGAACAATGGTGCTGTGAGTTATGTACTTCAATATTGCCTCGAATACGGGTAAACTTTTTCCCCGTTAAATAATGTGGGCATATATGAGCCTTGCTAGCAGTTTTAGTAGTATATAACTGTACTGCTTCTATATACTTCGCTTTAAAGCATTTTTCATTTTGTCCGGGTGGCTACACGAAGGTACAGGCAAGGACACAGATTAAAATTTTCCCTTTTAATTTGACTGAAAAACACTACTGTCTTTAAAAATCTACAGAACATTTTAAATTACGGCCGAGACCAACTGTCACTGTAAAATGTACTCACGCGGGGTGTTCCTTGCACCGTGCCGAAGACATTTCTCGCTGCTTGTATGACTGCACATTTGAAGTCAAATACCCAAGTGGCTGTCATAGACAGTGTTCCCACATTCCCGACTTTTTCTCTCCTTGCGTCTTAGACCACCTTGAATAGCGTTTCGTAGGCGCGGGTGTCGCAGGATTGCATGAGTGCGTAGACAATGAGTTGAGCTTCTTTCACAATGGCGTAAAGCGTGTAGAACTGCCCAGGGTTGTGGAATTCCATGGGGTTAGATTTGTAGTCCCCATTACCCAGCATGTACTGGGTATCCCTGAGCACATGGAGATCCTTCCCAGAAAAGAAGACCAGCATCCTTCTTCCATCTGTTCTATCTTCAAACTGGAGAAAGTCCTGGCCATCCTTGGCCTTTTGAAGTTCAGGAAGTATAGCGTCCAAGCTGTTGCCTCTGGTGGTGTTAAAGGGCCTGTTTCTAGACAGAGCTCGACGTTTCGATGCAAAACTGTAGCTACTGCGTAGCTCGGACTTATCTCAAATCTGACTGGGGTGATCTTCAAAGCGCTCGTCGACAGATAAGACGGTCTCGTCACATGCTTGCTTGTCTAGGTCTCTTCCTGTTGTCGCGCACTTGCATTCATACTTCCACCATGTGCCTTTGCACTAGCATTTTCCCAACAAGGGCAACATCCCCAGGCTAGCAGCTGTGGGGCGTACTTCGGTTGTCTGGGTCCGTGATCATGATCCCGTTTTTCAACGTTAGATGGGAGATCGGGCTTTTCTCTTCGCGGCTTAGCTGCTTCTTGAGGTTGTGGCAGGTGAGGCAGTGGTAGTACACTGTATCCGTGTTCTTCGGATGGGTAGCCTTGAAAGAAAACTCATGAATAGCATTTTCCAATCTTTTGCTTTTGTATTGAATTACGGGCCACTTCGACCGACGAACTGATGGAACGAATGTAGGCGCTCCAAAGATTTGCTCCATGATGTTCCAAGCTCAGGCGAGAACTCTTTTTCCGTCACTCGTACCACGCTATGAAGCCTCAGTACCACGCTATGAAACCTTCGGAGACGTCCCTCAAGCGTGTCTCCTAGCATACGGGATGCTCAAAGTTCTTCCCCGACACCTCTTCCCCAACACCTGTCAATCATAGCCTTTTTCCGGTAAATTAATTGCCATGTTGCACAGGGAAGACTCCTGAAGGGGAGACACTTGAGCGGAGAGGGATGCGTCAGTGCACGTGACTCCCTGTTCCGGTAGCAGGAACGGCACCCACCTGGCACCCAAATTCGCCTATCCGTATGCGTAAAATCTGCTAGACATTTTTTTCGTGCACTATTAACTAGCTGGTGGTGTCAGCCACTAACAGAACGGGGTGTGGAAGTGTCATCAATGATGTTTCGTGCGGGATACTGGGAAAAATGGGCACATCTATTTGTTGTGTCCCTCCTCCGGGATTTTGCGAGGCGGCCCCATTTCTCCTGCGACTGCCAAGGACTACATGCAGGCATGCCGGAACGGGGCGAAACAAAGCGGGCCGGCATGGCGCCAGCGCCCAAGCACCATGCGTCTCCAATTCCACCAAACGGCGGCAGGAAGCGGTTTCCAGAACAGTTACTGGTGCCGAAAATCGGGATCAAAGACAGACACGTGTCTGCCGCTTTACGGGCTTCTGGAAGAGCTTGAGGGTAACGAGAATGCCTTTTTTTTAGAATTCGGGATATCTTCTTGCTTGCCTCTGACATACAATGGGTAAATGTCTATGTTCCCATTACTGGTTTTACTACGCATAATCATAACGAAATGTCTAGAGTGTCATCTGACGGCACTCCATCTCCGCTCCAGCATTGGCTAGTGTGCCGTGTAACGATGTTTGAATACCGTATTTTCTAGTCTATAAGTCGCACTTTTGTATAAGTTGCATTGCTTTCAAAACGACACTTCTTCCGAAAAAAAAAGCGCATATAACTCGCACCGGTGTACAAAATGCACTTGTTAATCAGGTAAACTCGTAGAGGATCAGTTCGTGAGAAAGTGCAGCGAATGTACATGGCTGTGGCAGCCGCCGCCTCCGAATGCATTTCCCGGTAAGCAGTGCTAGATACGTGCATCTACTGTCGAAAGTCTAGAGAAACTAACTTCTCAAAAATGGTTTATTGATACACACAGATGGCATGTACTTACAGACGGCGCTTAGGCAAAACATTGAAGCCTTCTTCCTCCGACTCGCTAACAAATAATTCATTCATTTAGACCATGGAGGTGTGTCTGGTAACGTGCCCTGACATCAGGCAGCACACAAGCACCTTTTTGAGCGCGAAGCACGTGCGGCCACCACGCACCGGATTTATTCCATACATAAGTCGCACCGGCGGATAAGGCGCACCAATCAAAATTAAAAAAAAAGATGCTGTCACTTATACACAGGAAAATACGGTACTAAACTGAGATGACACAAGCCACAGCATCTGCTTTTACTCTTACTTGCTTGCTTAGACATAAAACAGGTACTCAACACAAACACTAACATGACGCATCGGTGATTTTGCCGTTGACGCGTTCACATCAAATTTTTTTAAAGCAACTAACTCATCAAGAACTGGCAACCACTCAGGTGGTTCCGCCTGAGTGCCGTATGCATGTTGTAGATACAAAACACTTTCAATGGAGTTCTCGCGCACAGGCCACGCATTCACATCAGCATTATTCACAGCCATTCTGGTTTTCCATAGACTATCGAGGCCTAGAACCATGATCATATCGTATGGGACACCCACATCATTCTGCACTGGTAGAAAGCGAATTCCGTTGGGCGTTCAGTGTTCGCTGTAGTATATCCCAATGAAACATAGGGTCCCAGCAATCAATGAATACATGATCAATGGTTTCAGGTTCTTAACATAGCCTACAGTTTGTGGTCTGTGGCACGAACATGCCCTTCTCCTCTAACAAGCTTGCAACTGGTAGAGTGTTGCAATGCACGGGGGGGAACAGCTGCGCAAGCAAGCATCGTAGGGACTTGGAAAACGTGATCCACAGCGCCGATTAGGGGGGGGAGGGGTATTTAGGTTATTCTGAATGCTGCAAGGCCCATTTTGCGTCTCTCTCTCTCTCTCTTACACACACACACACACACACACACACGCGCACACACACACACACACACACACACACACACACACACACACACACACACACAGACAGACAGACAGAATCCTGGACAGCAACAAATGTTTGATATTTGTGCTCTAAACTTGAGAAACAGAGGCGAAATATTCACACTTCTACCAGACGTAAAAGGCTGCTTGTTTTTGTCAGTACAGGCTGGTCGACTAGCTTGGCTAGACAGAGTTCGGGATAAATATTGCAGAGGAAATGAGGACACAAGGCACTTGCAAAGGCAATAACGAGCATGTATTTGCGCTGCGTCATCCACTTAGGAACACAGCAACTGGCAACAAAGCAGCATAGCTCGTGCACGATATATGCAAGATGTGTTCGGTGAAGGTGAAGAGAAAAAACAAAACAAGTCAAAGATAAAAAGTCAGGAATAAGCTTCAAGCTAGCGCATCCTCCGTCTTTTCCCCTGCCTTGCCTTGTTTTCAGCCTGGACGAGGAAATGCAGCCTAGTGAGCGCATAAAACTTGATGACATTGTTTGTCAATTTCTTGCTGTGAGTGTCACAACCGACATAATTCAGTTCATGTTTGTTTCAGCTTCTTTCACTCGTTCATTTTCGTTTCGTTTCATAAATCAGTTCATTCAGTTCAGCTTCGCCGTTGTTCTTTTTGGTTCTCTTTCCAAGTACTTCTCCTCTAGAAATCCCTGACTGTCTTTTTTGTGGCCGTTTTCTGGACAGGTAGGCCGGCGTGTTAGGAAAGACCGACCGTACTGCGTTGTCGGTCAGACGTGACCGGCCGCGTTCGATCTTCACCTCTTGCCCATTCACTGTGTGAGTGCAGTGCCGCACGATAAAGCGCTTTTCGAAGTGCAGTTCACAAAGCACTGGTGATCTGTCCAACTGCGTGTCTGCGCGTGGAATGGCCCGCTGCCACATTCGAAGCATTTCTTCATCGTCCGGTGCAGCGAAAGTTGACGCTTTGGCGCCTTTTTTGCGTGCGGAAGCATAACCCGACGTACCGCCAGGCACCAAGCAATGCGTTTGACTCTTCGGAGGTTTAGCCGCAAGTTCGGCCATCAGTCACACCGTCCTAACGGCAGCGTTTAAGAATACACAGCTCCATGCAGTTCCAAAAGCAGGGAAAGCACCATGGAAAGGGGAACGCACAAACACCTGCCACAGAACGACTGCTGTTTTCGCTGACAACATGCCGAAGAGCTTTGCAACAGGCTTTCAAGAAGCGATGCGCGCGCCCCCTGTCGCTGGCATGAATGACAGCTACACGCCTATGCATGCGCTTGCTGCTGTGAATATCCCATCTCCCCTTCTAGCCACCATACTCTAGTTACGTAGTCGATGCTGTAAGTTCATCATTTCTCGCAACCCTGTGACGGGTAAAAACAAAACTATGTTCAGCATCACACGGACTAAAACCACTGTTCGATAGAAAAAAAAAATGCAAGCAAACACCTTGTCTTACGGAATGCCACCATGCGTTGGCTAAAAGACAGCCGTTTTTGGGACACGAAGCAAGGCCTGTTATCTGATCCCCTTTGAATCTGCGCATGCGGTTTGACATTTGAACAGTGATAATGAGGTGCGCTTCACTGGGGCCGAAGGTAGATAACTTTGCATGTTGTAAACCTCCAGATGTAAACCTCTATAGAACTGCGTTTCTGGGTCGGGGTAAGTTCTAGTGCGCAACTAGAACGTAACTTGGATGGGGCTGGCCAGCTGCCAACAGGGAGGTTAGGCAGGCACCGTAATGCTGTGAAATGGTGCTGCATTTGCTCCAAATAGCATTTCTCGCTGCTCCAAACCTGCTCCCAAAGCCCTTCCTTACTGCCCCAAGCTTGCTACAAAAGGCACTTTTGCATGCTCCCAGGTCTGCTCCCAAACACACGTACCCTGTTCCACCCCTGAATGCAGCTTAAAGAAAAAAGTTTTCATGACTGGTTTTTACTCTTACTTTTTTTTCATCCTTTTAAGACTTGGCCATGTAAAGTACATTTATCTGTACAGTGGGCTAGGGAAAACATTGTCAAGTAGATCATTATGCCACAATGGCTTTGAGTTGGGCTAAACTGGGATCCTTTGTGACAGCTTCATATAGGACCAGCAGGGCATCCTTGAGAAAGGCAGTCATTTTGCTTCCATGTGTGTGTGCTCATGAATTGCTTCCGAGTTCTAACTTCAGTGCTGCTGACAGCCTTATCGTTGAGGTCAAGGCTGTCATAGACGTGGTTACAATACTGTGGAACTGCATAGCTTAAATATAGGGTACTGGCATTGTAGCTGTGGCATAGGTCTGCACCCCTGCAGCTTCTCACTGCAGGCAGGTACACATCCCTGAAGGCCAAGTCTCAGCTGGGAGCAGCCGGCCAGTGTCCTAACTGGACTGTGGTGGCAAAGAATGTGCGCCAGTCCGCCTTCATCGTTGCCGAAGCAGGGTCAAGCCGTCACTTCTTTACTGTCGCTGACAAAAAGTCCACTTCAGCAATTTGCGGCACAAGAAGTTTCTGAAGGTGAGGAAGAGGCCATAAATTCTCACCGTCTGCGCACAAACGATCCTTTTGCACACTCACGACACAGTCCAGTTTACCATTATGACCTTTCCATCAATTTTCACGAGTGTTCACACTGTGCACTGGGGGCACGTTGAGCTTCTGAGAGTGGTTGACCTGTGAATGAAAGGCAATCAGCATGCACCGAAGCAACTGACCTACACATGAAACGCGTGATACAAGATCTTTGTGATGATAATCATGGTGTTGGCCGAGACTTGCTTCAGCCACGGTTTACAAACCCACCCACTCATTAGAGAATTATGGTCTCCTAGAGATTTCCGACTTTCCAACGGCTGCAACGTTACACAACTAGTTCTTAAAACAAGGAAGTTGATTGTGTCCACGTCATTGACGCGTGGTCACAGTGGCCACGGCTCCACGGTCATAGTGTGGTCGACCTCGCCAAGTTTGAAGGGTCGATGCTGCCCAACTCAATTTTCTGCTAATTTTTGTTTAATTATATACTTTATTTACAATACTACCACTGTCGTTTGAGAGAATAGCTGGTGGGTGTACATAATGTGCATGAAAGAATGCGGTCGAGCACGCTTGCTTCTTAAAAAAAATAAATATATGTACTGTAAAATTCCGAGCAAGCGCCCCCCCCCCCCCCCCCCTCCTCAGCAAGTCGGAATTACTGGCAAAGTGGAAGGGGGGGGGCGCTATCCCGGAACGGCACCGAAATTCACGATGTGGCAACAATTGTTGTTACGAAAAAAAAAAACGCTCTGCGCGCGGTTTTAAACTTTCATTAGGAAGATGAACTTTATTACGCAAAAGATGTTACTGTTAGTTACTTTGGAAACCATTGAAAAACTTAGCAGCAAAAAAAAAAATTTCGCAGCACTCTGCTGCCCCAGTCTTTGGGTGCCACGGCTTGATCTTAATGCTGTTCGTCACTTTCGAAACCATCGAAAGACTCCTCAGAGTCTTTAGCAAAAAAAAGTTCGGCGCACTCGGCTTCCAGTCCACCCCGTCTTCTGGCACCACGGCTCCGACATCTGCCAGCCCGCCGTGCAGGTCACCGTCCTTGGAGCCATCGAGTGCGTTTGCAATGCCGCACCCCTTGAAGGACCGCGCCACTGTTTCCTCCGGTACAGCAGCCCACGCCTCGGCAACAAAATCAAAGAGCTGTTGCCGCGCTGGCTTCTTAAAATTGCCTTTTGGCGTCGTTTCGCCATCGCAGGGAGTTCGCGGAAGTCCGGAAGGCGCTTACTGCCTTTGCAGATTCCTTTGGCGTTTTCTGGCTATCGTTCATGGCGTGGCGCATTGCAACGCTGAACCGCTGCTTCCACCTGCTTATGTAGTGGCTGGAAGCTACAAAGTTACCCAACTTTATGCTGTTTGCTATTTTCACAGCCTCTTCAGACAGCAGCCGGTTGCTAACGGCGCGTCCCGCGCTTCTTTCACGCTCTAAGAACCCGAACAGCGCATCGTCCACGTACTCGCTGAACACTGGGGCGCCGTTGCTTAGCATCCGTCGAAGTTTTGCTTTTCCGAAGTTTTGCTGCAGGAGATAGTCGAAATTCTTCTCCCATTCCTGTATGCGCTTTCGGGCGAGCTTGAACTGTCAAGAGGTCTGGTGCAAGTTTTTCCCGTGCTCTCGGTGCCATCAGATCACCTCAATTTTCTTTGCAACTGTGTAGGAATGCATGACCTCCCACCGCCAAAACAAAGAAACAAATGGCGCGTAGCGTTCCGGATGCGAATTTGAAGTAGGATTGGAGGATTAGATTGGATTGGATTGGATTGGATTCTTAGACTGGATCCGGCAAGCCAGTGTTGCCTGCACGCGGTGCGTGATAACTGCGCGGGGGGAGGGGGGGGGAACGGCGCAGAAATTTGAAATTAGCACTGAAGTGGTGGGGGGGGGGGGGCGCTTGCTCAGAATTTTACAGTATGCTTATACAATTACTAAGGGTGGGCAAATGCCGAATAGTAGCTCTCAAATTGGATATTCGAATTGAATTAGGAAAACAAACCCAAATGTCGAATTGAATGTCGAATATTGCCAAATTTACTTAAATCTGCTAAAAATCTGGCAGCAATGACTGGTGGCACTCTCCAAGGTGGTCACTGTCCCATATACTGTCGTGAAATAGGAGGGAAAATATTCAGTCGCCATACATGTTAATTGGTAACCCTGCTCACAAATTCTCATGCAGAACGAGGAGCTACTGCACGTGTTCTGGAGACAGCGTCTCTTGTCGAGCTTTGACGATATTTTCAGCTGTAGAGAAGAGCTTTTCACTGGGCACTTCCGTGGCAGGAGTGCCCAGTGCTTCATGGCCAGGGTGCTCATGCGGGGGTGCTTATGTTTCCCACTCGTTTGCCAATTCCTGCCGCAAGTTGGTTCCTGAACGTGCTGCTGGAATCCTCTGATGCTACTGGAAGCATGAAGCTCTTCTGTCCAGACAACATTGCCAGCTTTTCAATCCTGTCCCATCTGCCACTGTTGCGCCCATTTGTTGATGGCACAGGTGCTGAGGGACTTGGGTGAACGCAGGTTGGTGCTGACTTTTCCTGCTGAGTTTGTACAAACTCTGGAAGATCCATTTCTTGGCTGCTTCCCCGCAAAAAATGTTCTTGAATCTTGAGTCGCAAGCAGTGGCCATGACGTATTCCTTTTGCTGACTGTAGCCAATGAACCTTGCTTTCATGGCTTTAGGCATGTTGTCCGCAAAGAGATGTGTGATCACCTGCCGCTATGCAGTCCTTCAGTATCATTTCTGTTCCGCACAAAAACGGGATCACTGAAGACAGAGTAGCATACTTTTTCCCGCTGAGGTCTGTGGTTGCTGATGCAACCGATTCAAGGGCCTTCGCAAGCCCCTTGGAGTCCTCCACTCCTGTGGTGTCAGGTTGGCATCGGTGGTGTCAGGTGTCGCAAGCTTGAGATGGACAGCTGCTTTCAGCTGGAGGAAATGCGACAGCATAACGTGCTCACTGTTCCAACTCGTCGCTGCTGCTGGCAATCCTGGAGCCTTGTTGTGGCTTGGGTGCTGTGTTTATAGTGACCCACTATTGCCAGGCATTTCTTCAGAATGTCAGAAACTCCTGGGGTTGTTTCTTTGGAGTCCTTGATGGCCAGTTGCAGTGTGTGGCCCAAAATGCTGCAGGGGCAGACACTGTGGGGACCTAAGGGTAGCGCGATAATTCTGTGCGTTGTCAGCTCCTGCTCTGCCATCATTCCCTGCAAGTGGGCCAAGAAGTTGCTGGCAGGGGGGCTGTCAGTCATGAGTGTGTTGCCTAGAGCAAATGCTCTCGGCTCAAAGCTGGGGGTCAAGTAATAGAAGGCGAGGCTGGTGTGGCTTGAAGTCCACATGTTGCTGGTGAACGAGAGGGATTGTATCCGTTCTTGCAGGTCCACATTACCAGGATCACCAAAAAATCAACATGGCAAAAAATGCTCATAATGTCCCAGCCCTGAAGGTTCATGTCTAAGGCACGCCCAACAGAAGATCGCCTAGAATGGGTGCAACACAAGAACCAATGCATACACCCGTCTTTTCCACATAGTGCTCACAATTCTGTTCCACCAGTTAAAGGAGCCATGAAGACAGAATACAAGTTTGTTTTATTCGAAAGATTTCGCGTTTTATAGCACCCCCAGTGCTTGCCCGGCTGCAAATGATGCCGTATTCACTGAGAAATTGATCAATTTAGGTTAAAATTTTGATTCTCCCACCAAATCGTAAGTTTCGTAGTCACAAATGACGTCAGAAGTGCGTGTATTCAAGCCGACTTCCACTGCGTCATTCGGGTTTGCGGCCTTGCTGTCTGTCAGCCCTCCCAGATGGCGCTGCTATAGTCATCCACGAACCGTTGTCCGCCGTTGCTTTGTTTTTGAGTGTATTTGCACCTGGCTTGTTTTTGTTACTGTAAAAAGTGATTGTCTCATGAAACCTGGGGTATCCTCGACAAACAGGGTCACGTAAGACAACGCCGCTTACGCCAATCGGCCAGTGTCCTGTAAAACAACTTCAAAGCGGCGGAGTGCTTTGCAGCTAAAACAAGCATAGTGCGCCCAGTACCAACAGCAGTGCGCATCGGTACTTCTATGCTTACGTGCGTTTTCACAACTTTCATTGTTTACCGCACCATTCTTACTGCTGTAAAATGAATATGCATTACACTTAAGCGCAAATAGTTCGTTCGGAAAGCCTGTAAGCCGTGCCTAATTTGCGTTTACTTTTTCCGTCCTCGGCCAATCGCACAGCTGAGCTCATGTGACATCATATGTTCTGTTGCGGCAAATGAGCTAGTGGGTCGCATGGCCATTCCGTTTTTTCCTAGTTATGTAGCTTATTTGAGCGAAGTGTGCGTTAACGGTGGTGTCAGTATGTTTCTATCGAGACAATCTTTCAAATGAACCGAACTTGTGTTTTCTCTTCATGGCTCCTTTAATCGAGGTAGATGCGTTGCGTTTTAGGAAGCTTGCTTGTGCTTGTCCCACAAGAGTTCTGGAAACGTGCTGCACCATACCTGTAAATGGCTTCCTGCACAGCATTGATGAAGTCTTGTTGGGTCGGTCAGTAGTACAAGTCCTTTATATCTACAGACATCGCCATCACTTCCTGCACGCCAAGCCTTCAAGAGCGTGGCGACGTCGCCTGGAGACCTTATGAGGCAGCAGAGGTCGTCGAAAGGCAGCAGAGACAGGGACATCTGCAGAAAGGCTATTGACGTCAGGTCTCTCTTTCCATTACAATGGCACAGAATGGACACCCCACTTTGTGGGTCTTCACTGCAAAAAAAAATTTTAAGAGAGAGGCCTGTTACCTTCCTTGCGAACTCCGCCAAACACGTACGGCCCCATTGTAGCTTGATGGCTTCTTTTTTGATGCTAACCGGCTAGACACTGACCTTGCGGAAGTGGTCCACCGTGGCAGTGATAACCATGTCGTCATAACTGAAAGATGGGAAGACGGCGAAACTGACCACTTTCTTATTGTCTTCTATTTTGGCCGCTATACCTCGGGGTTACTTGACAATGGCAGCTAACTCTGAACCTTGGTTAGATTCAATATCACTAGTTAACATCACCAATTTCTTTAGAGATACTGCAATTTCGTAAATACAACACAGCCGTGGGCATGGTAGCGCTACCAAATATGGCTCACTTGCGCAGGAGCATTTTTCCGTAACGTTTTCTCACCTGCACGATGGAGACGAATGGGTTTGGCCACATTGTGTTGAGCTGTCGTGCCCTGTAGGTGCGGGACAAGCAGGTTGCCGAATTATAGGCATGATGGGCTGTGGTGTTGGCATCTGATAATCGGCCAAACGGCTTGTGCATGTTGTGATGCGGTGATGTGGCGACATGCGTCAAACCAGCTGGCCCCCTCACGCAGCCTAACGTATTTCAACGCCTCCTCGGTCAGCCCCATCTTCAGCTGATCGGCCACGAGCAGGTCCAACAGCTTTTCAAAGGTTGATACACCTCTTGCTTCCACGTAGAAGTTTAGGTAGCTGCAGAGGTGGGTGGTGAAGCTTTTCCACATCTCCGACTTGCGCATGCGGGCCCCGAGGAACCGCTCTTGGTATTCTAAGGGCGAAAGCCTCAGCTCCTCTAGTACCACCTCCTTGACCGATTCGTAGTCGCGGTGCTGAGCGGGAGTCAGTCTCGTTGACAGGTACTCGACCCCTGCCGGTGCTAATGGGAAACACTATATGCCCCTAGAACTCCTTGGGGACTTCGTATGCCAAGAGTGTGCTTTCAACCGATTCGAATCATATCGGTACTTTCGCGTTCACGGGAGATTTTGAAAATGCTCCTGCCAGCATTTTCGCACGATACCGCAAACCGTTGTTCTTACCGCGCGGAGGCGCACTGCCAGCTGGGCTTGGCTCACGCGATCGAGGGACCCTATTCACAAGAGCGAGTTCCAGTTTTAGCGTTTTTCGGCGCTCTTGCCATTTTCAAATTGTAGTCCATCTGGCGCTCTGAGAGCACCTCACTTTGTATGTCACTACCGCCACTCACACTCTCGTAATCCTCCTTGCCAGACATGTTAGCCCTTTAACCCGCTATCTGTGGCCCACACACAGCTCTGACACAACAGTGGCGGCAGGGAAAGAAATGAGGAGACTCACCCACTTTAGCAGCGTCAAGTGTGGCTAGCGGCCTGTGGTCGCTCAGGGTTTCCAGAGTTCGACATTCACGCCAGGCTCCCTGGTGATGCTGTCGGTCGGTGACTCCACCCAGGGTGGTTGTGACTGTCGACGTTCGGCTGCGCTGCAGCCAGGGGCGGCGATCCGAGATGTCGCCGCGGTGAAGTTCTGCCGAGTTGTTTCGCCAGGTGTCGTACCGTTGCTTCCAGATACCAGCCTGTCCAACTGTGCCAGTAAAGTTTTCTTTCGACTTCCTCTCCCAAAGGTAGATCCGCTGGTACCGCCATCAGCCAATGAAGACCAGACGAGATGTTTGCAGGGGCGGCTGTCGATGTTGATGGGTTCGATGGTTGATGGTCTGCGGCAGCAATGAGACGAAGGCTTGGGTGCAGTATAACTCGAAGATTATAGGCAGCACTATTTACAAACGAAATTTACAGTATATACATAAAAGGGGGTAACTCGTTACATCTCTCGGCGTGGCCGAAGGTACCTGCAAACGAGAATGGACCCAAGTGGTGGATCTTAGAAGGGAAGTCACTCGGCATAACCGATAACGTGTAGTGCCTGCGAGAAGTAAAATCCGATTACCAGTGATGGGGTTCCTAGTATTTATGAAATTTGGGCAGCGCCCCTGCTGGTGTGCCCGTTCACATGATGTCAGACGGATATCCGGGCTGACATCAGAGTATGACATCAGATCTCAAAGCCCAGACTGGTTCACTCCAAACAAATTAAACGCACACACACAAAGAACCAACCAATCCTAAACATGTCCCCACCTGCAGTCACATGACCCAACACTCTCTCATGCAACTCCTAGTACGTTTCCCGCGTACGTCATTGCAACCGACAAGCAAAGGCAAGACATCGGCTACCCAAAGTCACTGATTGCGCGGAGCGGTCACACCATTACGTTGAGCGGGCGGCATCTGCTGAAAAGCCAAAGCCGAACGCTTAGAGTAGTCTTGGCTAACATCTTACAGTATCCTCAACTTGCCACCTCGCATTTGTCTGCGCGCACTCGCCGGCACAATGAAGCGTTATCGTGAATAATATCTCCTAATTTCACCATATTCGCTGCCAACTACTTCTAAAAGAGATACAAATTGGCGGTAGTTACGAGCTCTTGAACGGATAAAGCTCACTGCGCTAAGCACGATTTCCATGATGCTCTTCATTTGCCGAGAATTGCTACACAGCGCTTCTTAGTGCAAAATGCAGTGAACCATGGCAAATTGATTGGTGATTCCGAGTGCAGCGAGTTTCGTTCGCAATTTACCAACGAGCCCGCTCTTGCATCCCACCATTGATGGCGCACCGTCAGTAGCCAAACAAACCATCTTTTCCCACGGTAGTCCAGCATGTTCAACCACTATTTTTAGAACAGAAAGAAATACACCCCCGTAGTCGTGTCTTTCATTGTGATTAAGTCTAGGAGTTCCTTAGTGATGTTCAGGTTTTTGTACACCCCTTACAAAAATAGCACATTGTGTGTTGTCTGTAATGTCAGTGCTTTCGTCAACTGCAAGAGAGAATGCTTCAAACTCGTGGCATCGGTTGATTAATCGATTTTCAATGTCTCCACTGATCTCGTTAATTCTGTGGGGAACATTGTTTGGAGAGAGGCTTATTTGCTTGAATGTATTTTTCATTCTGGGACAGGTAGCATCAGCGACTCCGAGCAGGCACTGCTTGACGAACAGTCCTTCAGCGAAGGGCTTGGATGATTTGGAGATAAGCTCAGAAATGACGAAGCTTGCCCTTACCATTTCTTTGCTTGCTTTGGCCACCTTTTTTGACAGGTTTTGCTGCTTTCCCAATGCGACCTTCAGTTGAGTGACAGTGTGCTCGCGAACGTTACCAGTGAGAGCACCAGACTTCCAATGATGGCAAGACATGAAGGGGCGTCGAACATTGTACTCCTTCGGCTCAGCCTCAGTCTGTTCTCATCGCTCCTAAAAGCACCTCTTGTCGTCTTCCAGTTTGTGTTTAGCTGACTAGACTTCCATGGCAAAAAGCTATATTTATAATAAAGACAGCAAGCGCCAGCTGCTACAAAAATAAAAAAGGTAAATACTGTAGTACACCTTTTTCCACAGAGGTGGAGCCACCTGTCACATTTATGGAGGTGACAGGCTAAAAGTAGCACTATCATGTAGTGCATTCTATCATAATTGACTCGGGGTGGTACCCTATCTTGTACAGTGCTGTCATCGGCTTGTGAGGATAGGCTGATAGTTTGGCATCTCAATTTTTAGCGCACATGCAGAGATATGGGGCCTTTGATGTGTGGGAGTGCATAGTTTCTAGGTGCAAGGTACAGTCTTTTCCTCAGCAGCGCTGTGTCGCTCTCTCCCAGGCTATAAATAATGCTGCAACATGTGGCTAAGCACACTTGGACGCATGTTTGAGCCAGAATCCAGAATCAAAATCTTCCTCCTTCAGTTTCAGTGAGAAGGACAAAGAAGCAGATGGCGGATCTGAAAAGAGCTGGGTTGAGGATGTAGTGTCGAGAACAGGTTTAAAAAGATGGTTATTCAATGACGAAATCTAAAAGCATATAACGAATTCATGTACATTTGTTGATGTTCCAGGCAACATTTAGTACTATCAACATACAGACTCTGAGCTGGGGTAGTGCTAAAAGCACCCGACGCAGGGCGAAGACCTAAGTGGAGTACTGGATAAAGCATCTTAGGGTTGTTTTTTGTGGTCGACCCATACACGACACTCTCGTAGCATCACCGAGTTCGGCAGAGGCGGTATAGACATTCAAAAGGAGGTGTTTGTCTGCACCTTAGGACTGGTGGGAGAGGACCTTCAGAATGTTTATTGTTTTCAAGCATTTATGGTTAAGTTGTTTGATACGTGGAATGAATGTGAGTTTTTCATCAGAAATGACACCTAGAAACTCGTGCTCCTTTTTTACGGGAATCGATGCACTTTTAAAGGTAATCTTTGGGTCTGCACGAATCCCGTGCTTGTGGGAGAACACAACTCAAGGATCACTTTTTTCTGGGTTCAGTTTAAAAACCATTTGTGTCCGCTCAGCCAGCAAGTTTGTTCACACCAAGCTGCACTTGGCGTTAGCAAATAGACAGATTACAGGATTTTAAGGATAGTTGTACATCATCTACATAGATTGAAATCGATGGCGACAATGTCTTCCTAAGTTAATCCTTCTGAACAATAAACAAAGTACAGCTTAAAGCTCCGCCTTGAGGGACACCACTTTCCTGCACATGAACCCTGGAGAGTGCAGTTGCAACTCTCACATGAAACACTTTCTCAAGACATTTAACTAACAGGGTACCGTATTTTGCATTACCAAACATACTGAAACTTCATGTACCTGAATATGCCATACCGATCATGCGCTTTTTCAAGGTTAAAGAATACGGTCATGCAGTACTGCTTATACAGGAACGCATCCTTGACGCACAACTCTAGTGCCACTAGTTCATTTGTGAATGTCCCCGTCCTGAAGTCTGCCAATGCCATTGTACTCTAAAAAACACACCAGTCTCCTAGGGGTCATCTTCTCGAGAAGCTTGCACAGGCAGCTTATCAGGGCGATGGGACGATAACTACATTCCAGCACTTGATAACAGTGCTGGCGTGTGCTGTGTAGTGCACTTGGGGTTTATTCAGTGCAGCAGCTGCACCAGTGCATAAGATAGGGCAAATATTCTAATTATCATGATAGCTGGATTGAATGATGGAGGCTTCATGCTTGCGGGAACTTGCTGCTGGGAAACAGGAACGATGACTAGTTGTGCATTGCCTCTCTCCGCTGACTTGCTTTTTATTTGTGCGGTCTAGTCGTTTATCATAGAATATGATTAGGCTTCCGCAGTTTTGGTTTTTATTTTTTAGTCTGTATACATCTCTGGCTGTCATGGGTGAATGGCAGCTAAACACATTTCTTGTTGTGAATATTCATTTTAGTTTTTGTGTTGTCCCTAATCTTGCCAGTCACATCCAAAAGCTTCCTGGGTTTTTTTGCTTTTGCATAAATTCTCACAGAGAAGAGAATGGAGCACGAAGGACACTGCACATCCTTGCATGTGGGAGTTGAAGAAACTGATCTTACTCAGGTGAAGCTGAATTCAGCAAACCAACCTGGATTAAGCGGAAAACACTAATCCCCAAGTATGATGTACACCTGCCACCAAGAAAAACTTTGGGTGCGCACATCACACCATCTCTGTCGTCAGCCACTGCTTTTGTGGCCACTCTGGTGAAGAACGTAATCCATAACCTTTGTGGTGTTGGATTCTCTTGTGCCCTGCACCACAAATTGCTTCTGCTTAAGAGTAGTGGTTTCTAATCCACTCACACATTTTGAATTTAAGGCAGAGGTTGAATGAGCACCTCTCAACCATCTGGGGGCAGATGCGAGTGAAAAAAAAGGGGGGAGGGGATAGATAGCTGCAGCTAGTCTGAGATGGACCTCTTCTAGGGTACGTGACATGGCATTCATGATGTCACGGGCAGTACACCTGCTCGGGCTGACCAGGCAGGTGGTTGGCAAAAGAGGCTGGCCGGCACACTGCACAATGCAGTGAGGCTCTCTTGGACGTGTTCAAGAGAGGAGTTTTTCTTCATGTGTTGGCTTTCCGATGCCGGTTGATAGTTCTGATATTAGAGTGTTTCCTGTTTTCACATGGCCTTCCACAATCTGTT
This sequence comes from Haemaphysalis longicornis, assembly GCF_048455015.1. Taxonomy (NCBI): domain Eukaryota; kingdom Metazoa; phylum Arthropoda; class Arachnida; order Ixodida; family Ixodidae; genus Haemaphysalis; species Haemaphysalis longicornis. The sequence goes on along the minus strand of NW_027526295.1, from coordinate 56,360,485 downwards.
CAGCTTGCTGGAATCTTGGCGAAATGTTTTGGTATTGTCAGAGTAGGTGGTGCGGCAAAGCCAATGCCGTGCCACAAAGCAACAAAATGTCTGGAGGAAACTTCCCGTCGACATGTCGCTGACAACCTCCAGATGCGCAGCCCTGGTAACAGCACGTGTAAAAAGTAAAAGGTACGACTTCTGCGTTTTGCCGTTGTATTTAGTGAGGACCGGTCTTGTGAAGTAAATCCCCATGACAATGAATAGAGCCGCCTTTGACACACGGTCTCATGGCAGTGGAGCAGTCGGCTCGATTGCCCTTTTGCTGTGTATTTTCTGGTGGGTAATGCAATGGCTTAGGACCTTCTTTATTGCTTGGTGTACTCATACAATTCAGAAGGTCTCTTTCAACTGAGTTAACACATCAGGCGTATGCGTGAAACAACTGCCAATGTGTGTTGTCGATCAGCAATTCCACGAAGTGGTGTGCTGCAGGCAGCACGATCAGATGTGCCATCTCGTAGGGAAGTTCCGAGTGTTTCAGACGTCCCTTTAGTCGCAGAAGCCCGTCGTTATCTTTGAACATTCAAGTTTCTCACTGGGGAGGCCTGATGGGTAGGCCCGTCGTGTTCGAGCCGGCTAATTGCACTCCCAAATGCCTCTCCCTGAACTTGGTGGAGCAGGAGGAGCTCGGCCTTTGTTAGTTTTTATGCTCTGAGTAAGCCCCTATTCTTTTCTGCATTTTGCTGACAGTTGTTGACAAAATGCCGTAACCAAGCATTGACCCATAGTAGGTGACTTAAACTGCTAAACCTTTCGATAGGTACGAGCTTGCTAGTGTTAACCGTTTTTGCATGGCCCACCGCCAATGCCGCTGACCTTTTGTCCTCTTTGGGAACCAAATGGGACAACCCATGGGTGTGTCGGGCCACAAGGAGAAAGGCTGGGCACGACTCCCTGAGTTAGAATTCCTGCTGTGCTCTCATTGCCCGGGCAATGTCTCCAGCCACTGGGACAAATCCATGCAGTTGTATGCCGGCCAAGGCATCCTCCTCCTCTTCTTCATCTGGAGCCGGGCTTAGAAGTTCGCCTGGAGAAGGCCTGATTCTCTGGTTTCGCCAGTCTGGCACAGTTTGTGTCGACCGTCCCGCATCTGCTTTGGGGGAAAGCCGACTTAGGAAAATAATTCCATAGTATGCAAGGTCAAGGACATCAAGACCAAGCCATAGCGTCATCACGATGAGCGTGAACTGGGCCTTCAAGAGAAGGATGAAATTTTTCTCACTCAATTTCCTTCATTTGCCACAACTGCAGCCTTTTGGCATCTTGTTCAAAGAGGAACCAAAAGCGGCCGAAGGATTCTGGATAGGAAGCTGGTGTAGCTCAACACCTTTTCATCTTCCAACTTTGCCTGCTGAATGCAGTTAGCTTTTTTGCATCGGTGTGGTCATGTCGAGTGCATTTCAGCTGGGGGTTTAACTCTGCAACATGTGCGTGAGCAGTTTCAGCTTGTTCTAGTAGCTCCGTTGTTACATATGAATTTGTTCAGCCATTTTCTCTCAAGCTTATTCTAACTCTTCTCTTGGCTGCTGTACCTGTGGTGAGTTGTATATGAGCGCCTTGCTGTGAAGCCTCCTCACTGTTGCTGCTGTTACTAGTGATGGCAGAGACTTCTTGGTCATGTTGGGGTGGCACAGTTGAGCTCTTGGGAACTCCTGCCTGGCAGGTTAAAATGAAAAAAAGAAAGCCACATGCTTCAGTGATGTTATTAACAGTGTGCAGCTGCACGTGAGAATTTGTACACTGCATTTTTGTAACTTAATATGAGTTGAAGTTTACTAAGGATCATCGCTTTTTTTTATGCAGTAGCATAACCCTATGTAGCCATTGCCTGCGTCAAGCTGTACGAAATATTAAGTGGTGCATATGCAACCTCGACATGCTATTTCTCCACATTCTTTGTGCGCATATGGCTTTTTTTATTATCAGTGGGCGCCTCCTTTCCACATTTGCTGGCTCAGGGAAAATTTGGGAGGCATTTGGTTCATATACTTCGTTTTGCCTCCATCAAAGTGGTCACTGCAGTAAAATAAATAAATAAATAAATGAATAAATAAATCATAAATGACTACCAGCTAGCCTAACTGACAGTCCTTGTGCAGAAAGCTGGAATGCACAGTACCTTCCTTGAAGTGCAATTTGCACAGTGCCTTTCTTGAGCTCAGCAGCGGAGGTCGGCACACTTCTGTGCCAGGTAGCGTGTGAGCAACTTGTGGCGCTCAGGCATGTCCTCCTCTCCAACACCCTTTAGCGTCAAGAAACGCCAGAAAGCATCTGCAAGTATACTAGTCTTGAAAGGGCCTGTTATTTTGCCTGCTTGTTGACAAACACCATGTTTTTTCTTTTAACACTGAAGCTTAACACGGCTAATAAATAATAAATAAATAATAAATGCAGCTGAGGACGACTACAAAGCAGCTACATATATTTTTTCGTGGAGAAGTTTTGGTGTGCACAGGAACTGCTCAAAGCTGCTGTGGACAGACATAACAAAACAGCATTAGCTGCAGTAGAAACAGTCCCATGGTTGGAATAAACTTGGAGAACTTGGGCAGAAAGTGTTCCTGCATTGTTGCTTATGACAGACTGAACGCCGTCAAGATGACTGTAGTGCACTTTCCAGATTTCTATAAGAAATGTCCAGCTTGTATGCTAACGTTGCGAGACAACAGTATCACTTTCTCTCGAGAATTGTACATGAGGTTTCATATTACACGTGCAAATGACAAAAATGAAGTTTTATTTTTTGGTTTTATGCGACACTGGCAGACACATAAAATATACAGCGGCTGCTGCCTCTTATCTGCTTAGCTGCAGCAAAATCGGCTGAATGTATGTGCCAGATGACTATCTTGTGGAAAGTAAGTGCGATGTTCTGGAGACACCGTTTGCTATAAGGCGATCCGCGAAAGCTCGTCGTCCTTTCGCCCACCAAGGTCCAACTAAGTTGTTACCAAGCGTCCCATGACGTAAATTTTATTGTTTCTAAAAATTAGTCTATGTATAGCAGTACTACTACGAGAGCATCATATATGAGCTGACCTTTTCTTATTCACGCATGCTTGCTACGTGCATTGTAAAAAAAGAAGCAATGTAAGCCCCGTATGGGGGGCTGTACTTGCACAACGTGAATATCTAGAAAACCTCAGCTCAGCAACTTTTAATAACAGTATGCAGTAACTAAAAAAATCAAAGAAAGGGGAAGAAGCAGAAACAAAATGCCTGGCATGTACAACCACTATGCGAATGGTGGCTGAGATATCCGACAAGAGCATACACAGGCAAAGTGAGCAAAGATAATATTCTTTGCCGTGTTCAGCTTCATCATGTTACATTCCGAGAAAAGAAACGACAGAAATACACTTGTTTAGTTTTGAAATGGCACTATACACTTAATGAGCTGTCTTACTGCCCCCCCGTTCAGCCTTGTTGATCCGGGAAATCCACGTCTCCCGAAGCTTTCGTTCTGTAAGAAAGGCTATCAATCCAAAGCCTTTGTCCCTTGTGGCGCTGTAGCACCCAGGAACGCAGCAGGTGAATTCCTCGGTAGGTCCACGCGAACTAGAATACTGGAAATGGCATGCACAGGCACTCTGGATGGCTGGAGTGCCCGGATGACTGTAAGTACCGGTATGCACTGTGGCTGCCATGGCAGTGGTGGTCTCATCGTTGCCTGTAGGGATCGGTCTATTGTTTCTCACAAGGTTTGCACGTGTGGGGCATTTTTGCATGGCTTCAGCATTGAACGAAACAAGCAATGTGAGATCTAAGTTTTATGGCTGTATTATTTGCGAATGTTGAATATTTGAAAACTTGGAATGGTAAAACTGCACTGTGAATGAATTCGAATTGCAAGTACTGTTTATTACTTGTAAGGTTGTCAAAGTTTCGAATACGGCGGGAGACACGAGGTGGATATTTAGGTGCACCATTTGTTGAAACTTAAAAAAAGAGAATTGTGAAAATCAAAATTGGCAGGCAAAACCACAGGGCACTGTAAAGTCGCAGTTCGTATTTGTCGAAGATATTCCATTCGTTTGTTTCTGGTACCCCCAAAAAGCCCTCACTTAAAGGGTAATTCAAATTGTGCTCTATGCGCTTCGGTGTCTGAGGAAACTCGTATCGTGGATGACAGCTCTGCCCTGGATTTGACTTTCGCCAAATTGTGAAGTATGTTCTTCTGTGTCTGAGGCAGAGGTCGGCAAACTCACTCATGAGTCCACTCACTCAGACTCATTTGGACTCAAACTCACGCGTGAGTTTGAGTTTGAGTGAGCGCGAGGCTAGTGTGGCATGGTGAGTTTGAGCTTGAGTGAGTTTGAGCCGAGTGATCACGACTGAGTTTGAGTCCGATTGAGTTTGAGTCCATTTTGAGTTCTGAGTACATTTTGAGTTTGAGTCCATTTTGAGTTCTGAGTACATTTTGAGTTTGAGTCCATTTTGAGTTCTGAGTACATTTTGAGTTTGAGTCCATTTTGAGTTTGAGTCCATTTTGAGTTCTGAGTACATTTTGAGTTTGAGTCCATTTTGAGTTCTGAGTACAATTTGAGTTTGAGTCCATTTTGAGTTCTGAGTACATTTTGAGTTTGAGTCCATTTTGAGTTCTGAGTACACTTTGAGTTTGAGTCCATTTTGAGTTCTGAGTGCATTTTGAGTTTGAGTCCATTTTGAGTTTGAGTTAATTTTGAGTTCTGAGTACAATTTGAGTTTGAGCTCATTTTGAGTTCTGAGCACATTTAGAGTTTGAGTCCATTTTGAGTTTGAGTCCATTTTGAGTTCTGAGTACATTTTGAGTGTGAGTCCATTTTGAGTTCTGAGTACATTTTGAGTTTGAGCACATTTTGAGTTTGATTACATATTGAGTTTTGAGTACATTTTGAGTTCTGAGTAAATAGAAGTTTTAAGTCCATTTGGAGTTTGAGTACATATGATTAGCCTAGCAGGCAGCTATGGTTGGCTGTTAAGTTTCATGCGTCACTGTGGGCTCGGAATTCAAGTTACCTGCGGGTATGGCACCAATCGCGATCTGCATGATCGGTTGGGAGGGAGGTGGTGTCTGATTTTTTTTAGTGTCTTGTTGAATTTTTATGGCCATAAGCACTTGCTGTATACCTAATTTTCGCGGCTGGGCGCGTGAGTGATAATTGACTGGTGAGGTCATAAAAAAGGGTTGTCTTAACTTTTCCTCCTGACGGATCCACTAAGAGCGTGGGAAAGGGTGGTGGGAAAGCACACGGCGGCGCTGGCGTGCTGGTTGTTCGCCTGCTACTGTTAACGGCTTGATATACTAGGGGTCACAAAGGAAGAGGTGAGAGCCGGGGGGAAATGGGGGCGGGGGCTGTCCTTTCTACTGTTTCAAATGAATTAGCTGAATTGACTGGGCAGCGCCCCTTAAGACAGAATAATGACCACATTAGATTGGGTGAAAAGTGAAACTGATGAGGCTAAGGCGTGTAAGGTATCAAATGAAAGGTCCGGATTAACGGAATCACGCGGGGTAAATAAAAAAAATGCTTCCTGATTGTAGTCATCAGGCAGTCATAATGAGTCATAGATTGGGTTAAAATTCAAAATGATGCTGCGAGGGCATGTGGGGAATCAAATTCAAGGTCTCGATGTGGGGAATCATTCGGGACGAACATGAGATATGGATATATCATGACGTAGTCATGGTAAATTAAAGATTCGGTTAAAATTCAGGTTCATGATGCTAGGGCGTATCAAATTAAAGGTCTCGATGAGGGTAATCACGTGCTTCCTGATTATTATCATGACATAGTCAAAATGGGTCATAAATTAGGTTAAAATTCACAATGATGCCACTGGGTGTCCGGGGTATCAAATTGAAGGTTCCGATAAGGAAAATCACGTGGGACAAAAATGTGGTAGGGCTATATCATGAGATAGTCATGGTTAGTCATTGATTGGTTTAACGTTCAAATTGATTTCGCTAGGATGTGATGGGTATCAAATCAATGGTCTTGATGAGCCGAATCACGTGGGAGAAATACAAAAATGCTTCCTGGTTATAACCATTAGATTGTCATGGCGAGTCTTATATTGGGGTAAAATTCGAAGTGAACCCGCTAGGGAGTGTAGGGTATCAAATTTACGGTCTTGAAGAGGGGAATCACGTGGTACAAATAAAAAAAGGCTTCGTAGTTCGAATCATGAGATGGTCATTATGAGTCATAGATGGGGTTAAATTCAAGGTGAGGCCGCTGAAGCATGTGGGGCGTCAAATTGAAGGTTCCAGTTAGGGGAATCATGTCGGACACCTAAATAATGCGTCCTGGTTACAGTCATGAGTCATGGTTAGTTTGACTGGTATGAATTCCATATGACCCTGCTAGGGTGTGTGGGGTATCAAATTAAAGGTCTCGTCGAGGGGGTCACGTGGGACAAATATGAAAATGCTTTCTGGTTATAATTATGAGGATATCGCAAAAGGTATACAGCAAAAGGTACACACTCTTACTCAAACTCACACTCACACTCACACTCACACTCTCACTCTCACTCACACTCTCACTCTCACTCTCACTCACACTCTCACTCTCACTCTCACTCTCACTCACACTCACACTCTCACTCTCACTCTCACTCTCACTCACACTCTCACTCTCACTCTCACACTCTCAATCTCACACTCAAACTCTCACTCTCACTCTCTGACTGTCTCAATCTCTGTGAGGCCATGTGAATTTTGAATTCATTTTGAGTTCTCAGCCCATTTTGAGTTCTGAGTTCATTTTGAGTTTTGAGTACATTTTGAGTTTTGAGTCCATTTTGAGTTTGAGTACATTTTGAGTTTTGAGTACATTTTGAGTTTTGAGTACATTTTGAGTTTGAGTACATTTTGAGGTTTGAGTACATTTTGAGTATTGAGTTCACTTTGAGTTTGAGTACATTTTGAGTTTTGAGTCCATTTTGAGTTTTGAGTTCATTTTGAGTTTGAGTACATTTTGAGTTTTGAGTCTATTTTGAGTTTGAGTTCACTTTGAGTTTGAGTACATTTTGAGTTTTGAGTCCATTTTGAGTTTTGAGTTCATTTTGAGTTTGAGTACATTTTGAGTTTTGAGTCCATTTTGAGTTTGAGTACACTTTGAGTTTGAGTACATTTTGAGTTTTGAGTACATTTTGAGTTTTGAGTCCAAATTGAGTTTGAGTACATTTTGAGTTTGAGTACATTTTCAGTTTTGATTACATTTTGAGTTTGAGTACATTTTGAGTTCTGAGTACATTTTGAGTTTTGAGTCCGAGTGAGTTCTGAGTTTTGAGCTCAATGTGAGTTTGAGTTTGAGTGAGCGCAGATGTGCTGCTCAGCATTGAGTCTGAGTTTGAGTGAGTGGTGATTCGAAAAAAAAAATTGTGAGTGAGTTTGAGTGAGCCGCGCCAACTTTGCCGAGGTATGGTCTGAGGAAACATGTATAGATGTAGGTTGAGCCATACCCCAGCATTTACAAAGTTCAGTGGTGCCACTTCAGGGCTGGGAGTGCAACAAAAAGTGCGCACTGAAATGAGCGTGCCTATAAGGGCTACAACACTCGTGCTTTTATGCCCATTCAAGCACTTTCGAAACGTTAAATATGATCTTACAGCTCTGTTTGGTCAGCAACAGGAGGAGGAGAAGGAGGAGAAGGAGCAGGTGGAGGTGTAGTGGCGTCTGTCAACCTCACTACTTTTATTTGGAAGCCCGAGGTGATGCAAGCATGTTGTCGTAATCAATATATTCTCCAAAATCCGCATCGAAGACCGGGAAGGTGTGAAGTAACATAGATGGTAAGCAAAACCACTGATTATGCCAGAAAATAATTTGAGTGTACAGCATAGTAAGCACCAACAAAAAAGACACTAAATAAATAAATGATAAAGATTTTAGAGGCTGGTTGCCTTTTCTAATGCTAAGCATTGGCCGCACAAAAGAGGCCGTGCGAGCAAATATTCAGCAATAAAAATGTACTACAACCTTGCGCGCCAAGAAAAAAAAGGTCAAAATTGACCAGGTGGGATTCAAACCAGTGGAAAAAAGTGATTTCACTTGAATTTGTTGCACATAGTTTCCTTCAACTTGATGAAGCTAGTTCTAGAGGTTGTACGTTATCTCATCTGACTACATGAAGTTCTGAAGATTTCACATATTTCTAGATGAAGTTAGTCTAACTTGTCTACGTGAAGTTCTGCAGATTTCACGTAGTTTCATTCGACAAGATAGAGTTCTGGAGATTGCATCTACAGTTTCTTTAGACTAGATGCATTTCTGGCGCTCAGGGCAGGGCTTTCAGTTGGTTAGCTATTTGCATCTTAGCGCTGCCGCATTCTTCAAAGAGCCTTGGCTCTTTCTCTCTTTCTCAGCCTTTTCGAATTCACCAGGTTCTTGGTGTCACCATTTGCTTCAGCCTTTTGTGCATATTCATCATCAGAGGCCGTTAAATCGGCAGCAACGGCCTCAACTTTTTTTCTTCTTTCTTCATCTGCAGGCCTTCAACTTCCTGCATTATTATCTGCTGTTTTGTCTGCTGGGAATTTTCCTTGGACTGTTTCTTTTGTGATTGCAAGTGTGCGCCATAATGATGCCTCGCTGCAGACGCAGCTAGTGTGAGTTCTTTTGAGATAGGAGTGTTCATAATCCCACCGGCCCTCTACACTTCATCACATACGATGCGCTGTGAAATATGGGACGAACCTACCAGATTCTGTACGGAGATCTGGCAGTTGACGCTGAACACTGGCTTACCAGTTCGACCTGGCTTCTCCATGGGCAAGCCAGTTTCACATTGGCTTGCCCATGGCTCGAAACAAGTAACACCCTTACTGCTTCCACCAGCTCTTTGTATGAGGGATATACGCCCAAGAGGTCATGAAAAAAAAATTTCACCATCTTCCCCTAGGGGAACCCTGAGTGCTATGTGAAGCAGCCGTGGACTCGACTCAAGTTCCCATTAGTTTTCAGTTCGATCGCAGTGTTGCAACAGAAGAATGAGGGGAGCGAAGCGCGCGCGGGTCATTTATACCGCGGAGCTACAGTGGCGGCGGCTACCGTCGCGTCGTCTCTAACCCTAAGCTGCTTCGCATTATCACGCGCAGAGCCGCAGGTGTTGCCATTCGTTGCGCAATCCCGGAGAGGAGAGGAGGAATGCCGGAGAGGAGGAATGCCTCGCATACTACTCGGAGTTCCCCTACGGGAAGATGATGACAGTGGTTGAACGCGAAGCAATCTCGTGATGAATTCTTTGGTTGGCCAGTCCCTAGGGTCATCCTGCCACAATCATCATCAGCGGTGCCTGGCCAGGCATGCGCAGTGGGGGTGTGGTACTCAGGGTTCCCCTACCAGAAGATGACGACAGTTGTTGAATGCGAAGCTATCTCGTGATGGATTCTTTGGTTGGCCAATCCCTATAGGCATCCTGCCACAATCATCATCAGCGGTGCCTGGCCAGGCATGCGCAGTGGGGGTGTGGTACTCAGGGTTCCCCTACCGGAAGATGACGACAGTGGTTGAATGCGAAGCTATCTCGTGATGGATTCTTTGGTTGGCCAATCCCTAGGGTCATCCTGCCACAATCATCCTCAGCGGTGCTTGGCCAGGCATGTGCAGTGGGGGTGTGGTGCTCATCGTTCCCGTACGGGGGAACGATGCTTGCGAATGGGGTTTGAGCACCAAGATTCCGTCTTCATCGGCAAAGGCCTTGAAGTGCTCTTCACAATCAATCAGCACTTCTATCACAGCTTGGCTAGGTTGAATGAGTTCACCAGAGCCCTTAGTGTACTCTTTAAAGGAGCCATGAAGAGAAAACACAAGTTTGGTTCATTCAAAAGATTGTCTCGTTAGAATCATACTGACACCACTTTTAACGTAAACTTCGCTCGAATAAGCTACATAATTAGGAAAAACGGGAATGGTCATGCGACCCACCAGCTCATTTCCCGCAACAGAACCTATGATGTCACATGAGCTAAGCTCTGCGATTGGCGGAGGCTGGCAGAAGCAGACGCAAATTAGGTAGAGCTTACAAACTAGACGAACGAGCGATTTGCGCTTAAATTTAGGGCACATTCTTTACAAAGCAATAAGAATGATGGGACAAACAGTGGAAGTTACGAAAGCACATGTAAACATAGAAGTACTGATGCGTTCTGCTGTTCGTACTGCGCACAGCATGTTTGGTTTAGCTGCACAGCACTACGGGGCTTGGGGTTGTCTCAGACGACACTGGCCGATTGACGCAAGCAACGGTGTCTTACGTGACCCCATTTGTCGAGCGAGCACTGTTTCAGGGAACGAATATTTTCTCCCAGAACAAAAACAAGCCAGGTTTAAATGCGGGCAAAAACTAACCAAACGCTTGCCATGGTATGGTGACGCCATCTAGGTTACGGAACGTAAAGAAACGCGGGAACAAACCAACACCGCTGTACAGGGTGGAGACAACCTTTGAACGGTCCTGTGCCGCCGCAATTGGGCCAACGGGCTCAACGTGTTATTCTTTTCGTTTCCCACGAGACCTAGCAACGCGAAACGGACAATATGATTCAAACTTCTTCAGTAAACCGCGTTGCAGCGATAATTTTAGCGCGGTTTTGACACAATGACTTGCTTCGGCGGCGAGCGAGCAACCGAAAATGGCGGCGCCAGCGTATACGTGTCTCTACCCTGTACGGCGGATGCGTGAATGAAGGTATTCTAGGCTGCAGAGCGGTCGGTTCCTGTGATGTCATTTGGGACCACGAAAACGCACGATTGAGTGGGAAAATCAAAATTTTAACCTCAATTGTTTAATTTCTCAGTGAATAAAGCACCGTTTGTATCCGGACAAGCGCTGGGGGCACTATAAAACACGAAATCTTTCGAATAAAACCAACTTGCATTTTCTCTTCATGGCTCCTTTAAGCTGAACGAGAGTGCTGTATTTGTCGTCGTTGCACTCATCAATAGACTTCAAGACGGGCTTCAGGAGAAAACCTCCTGCATATGCAAGGATGTCACGTTCCACTGTTGTTATACAAAATAACGTTTTCCAGCTCTTCAGCTTCCTCGTTCTCGTGACTTTCCTCCAGAACTTGTTTCTTGGTACTGGGGTCCAGGAGGTCAGCTAGGTGCATGGTGTCATCCACATTATAGCTAGATGATGTTGGTGTGTGCAAGAATTGGCTGACACATATTAACGTCAGAGCACACTTCACATCATATGTGCTCGGGATGGGCTTTCTGAAGCCTGATGACGGAGAAAATATTCTTAAGGCAATCCTGTATAAGTCTACCTCTAAGCAAATACCGGTAGCCACGTTTATTCAGCAGTTCTTCAGACTGACGCAGGACAACTGTCGTTGAAATCAGGAAACCGGCTTGTGAAGGTTTCCAGGGGGCAGTTTCTCCCATGTTCATGCGGCAGAAAGTTGTGCATGCCAGTTCCAGGATTTTAACTGCATCTTCGTGTTTTAAGCGATCAAAATAGCTCAAAGCAACCACTGGGTGCCGTGATGACATGCGAGAGAGAGATAAAACATTTATTATCATGTCCAGCAGTAGTGGGGTGGGGAAAGAAGGGATCGGGCGGTGAGCTGTGTGGTGGACCTCCCTGCTACGGCCGCCTACTCACTGCGCGTCTCAGTGGAGACGGTGTTTTCGGCCGTTGCCGCGCGACGATGTCCATCACCTGCCGGACCGTGCCGCGTCGATGGCCAATGTCGTCGCATCTTGCTATGGACTCCATTAGCGTTCCACTGCCACACCGTGAGATGGCGCGGTGGACCATGGTCGCTGGGCGTTCTTAGACATGGGCGTGATGAGCTGAGGCTGCGGGCCATGATTGGGCAGGGGCGGGTGCGTATGGTGGCTGTTGGTCCGCTTGTATCATCGGCGGTGGCGGAGGTGGCGGTGCATTTTCTTGTTGCAGTTGGGCGCAGATTTGAAGCTCCATAGATTGCATGTTCTGCATGGTATGCATCATTTGTTGACACGTGTTCTCCAGCGCCGTGAGGCGGTCGGCATGTGACTTTACGGCATCTTCGAGTCTGTCCTGTCGATCTTGTTGGTGGTCGAGACGCGCGAGAAGTCTTCTTTCTTTGGTGTTCTCTAGCGTGCGGTGCTTGGGTTGTGGTTCGGTGGCCTTATTCGCAGTATTGTTGCGGTTGGACTGGGGCCTGTCGGTTTCGCTGTCCTTGTGGATGGGTTCCGGGGTGTCTTCGGGTTCGGGCGGTGAGGTGGTGGCGTGGGCGTCCGCGGAGCTGTCATAGTAACCACGTGGCAGGTTGCGCTGCAGCTCCAAGAGCTGAGCGAGCTTGGCATTGATAGCTTCGATCGTTGCAGCCTGTGCTGCGAGCTTGGCATCTTGCTCTTTGACGCGACACTTGAGGTGTGCGTTCTCTGTCCGTAGTTGTAGCATCCCTGGGTTAGCTCCGGTAGCTATCTTCTGCTGCTAGGTGGCCGTGATTTGCGGGCGAGCGGCGTCTGCCCAGCTGATGGTGTTGCTTTGGCCGATGCGTTGTCCCGTTCGCGACGTGGAGCGGCGCGCGCTGCGTCCTTGACTGGCCGAGCGCTCTCGTCCGTTGCTGCGTTGGTGAGAGCGGCTCTGGCGGCCGCCAGGGAGGGCGCTGCTGCTGCTGCGCATGCGATTGGTGCGCCGGCGGTGGCTGCAGCTGTGGGAAATCCCCGCGGTCAGGCTGCTGCTGGTGCTGCGCCTTCGCTCGTCGCTCCCAGCGCCTCCGAGTGGCAACTATGTGAACCTTGTATTTGTTTGTGCAGCCGGCTTCTCCGGTTGGGTGCGGGCCATTGCAGAGCTTGCAGCACGGCTTGCAGGCGTTCGCGTGATCTTGGGTGGGGTTGGGCGTGCCACAGGCAAAACACACTCAGGCGTTGGGGTTCGGGCACACATCGGCTCGGTGTCCTATCTTGCCATAGTGGCGGCAAACTTCGTAGTGCTGTCTGTATAGTCCACACCGCAGTAGCATTGACCCATACTTGACGTAATTGGGCACCTTAGGACTGGAGAAAAGCACAACCACTGTGGTGGTGTTGCCAAATCTGTGGGCCTCGAAGGCCACGGGGTTGGCGGGGTTGAGAAAATATTCTCAAGGCAATCCTTTATAAGTCTACCTCTAAGCAAATACCGGTAGCCGCGTTTATTCAGCAGTTCTTCAGACAGACGCAGGACAACTGTCGTTGAAATCAGGAGACCGGCTTGGGAAGGTTTCCAGTGGGCAGTTTCTCCCATGTTCATGCGGCAGAAAGTTGTGCATGCCAGTTCCAGGATTTTAACTGCATCTTCGTGTTTTAAGCGATCAAAATAGCTCAAAGCAACCACTGGGTGCCGTGATGACATGAGCGTGTACCATTTGCTCACTATCACTAGTTCAAGGAACCAAGCTGCCCCTTCTGCTTCAGGCTCGAACTCTCCTATTTTGATCAGATACCTGATAGCAGGAGGGGCTTCACGAAACATTTGAACTGCAACATTCACCTTCGTCTTAGTAAAGTGTCCACTGCTAGTGTAGATGTCAGACAACTTGTTCGCAACCTTTAGGTCATCATCTGTGTCAAATTCCAGGACTGCTTGAATATGTTCAAGGCTCACAGTTTTTCCAGGAAGGCCCTGCTCCTTTACTATTTCTTTTCCTAGTGTAAATGTTTCTGAATGAAGCAGCTGACCCTGAATGTTTTTGAAAACATGCGCTGGGTCAGCCATAAAGAACAACTTCCGGTCTCCAAGGTGCGGGTGTGGTACACAAGAGACTGTCTCTGAATGCCTGTTGTTGGAGAACCCCAGTTCGCGCCATACTGCACAATTAGCTGATCCCATATCACTGGTTACCACAAGCACTCGCAACGAGATATTGAAACAGAGCTGAATTAAGTGAAAGATCTTTCAGGATTGCCCCGCCAACCGATCGCCCAGTGAAGTGATAAACTATGACCTGCTTCCACCTTGTGTTTAGCCCACCAATCATGAACATGAGGGCGTGGTTGGCAGCCTGCACTCTGGCAGTGTGGTACCCCCGAAAAGGCAGTCTGCAGAGCGGTCGTGATCGAAACTCTGGCTTATTTCTATCTCGTCCATGAATAACGCAGTCTTTTTCTATGTCTTGCGTTGTCTCTGTTTTGCGCTTTAAAACATCTAACACTTCTTGAAGAGCACCCAGCAAAAAACGGATGTTCCGAAGTCTTCTAACCAGGGTTCTGTTCGAGGGTAATGGATAGGACAATGACCTTCGCAGTTCATATCCTGTGGTACCGCATGCATGTTTAATCTGAAACGCTGCTCTGATAGTCTTCTCAGAGCATTTGGACCCTTTTGTAGTTTTTTTCGTCAGAGCAGTTGTTTGGTTCTTGTTCAAAAGCTTGAAGCAGTTAATGCATCTATTTTTTTATTGAGCAGACGCTAATTTTTTTCTTGCACTTTTCAGCTGTGATTTTGCTTGCTCATGAAGTCTTTGTAGGCTCTTGTATTTGCGCATCAGGTCAATGTTTTTTTGAAGCTGGGCATTGAAGCTGATACTGAGATGTCACCAACAGGTTGTTGTGTTGGCCTTTGTGGTCGGTTCACCGTTGATGGTAAATGTGGGGTTCGTGTCGATCTTTGACACCTTTTCTTTGCCTGACGGGACGAGAGTGATAGAGACTTCGCAGGGTTCACTTGGAGCCTTCTCATTGCCAAAAACTGCTCTAGGACGCTTAGCTGTTGTTGCAGCCCTTCTGGTGTTGCGACCATCATACTATATCACCCACGAATGCCATGCAGTTGGCATCTATTGTCTCCCCTTGGAACTTGATGTTTGGGTCTCGTGTCGCTAACCATTCGTCTATCACCAGATTGAAGAGCAGAGGGGAGAGCGGATCGCCCTGCATTACTCCAATCATTGGAAGGACGAGGAGACTCATTTTTGTACTGGAGCACCGTTGTGGCCATGGTATCAAAGTCTTGGATGTAATTCAGGAAGTCTTCGCCGATCCCTTTTCTCCGCAAACCCCCCGGTATTCTCTGCAAGTCCACCCTATTGAGTTCCTTTGCAACATCCACAGATGCCATGCAGAGGGGCTTTGCTTCCCTTTTGCCTTCTCTAGTGCAGTGGTTAGGATGACCACGTTCTCGGCGCACCCGTAGGCCGGGATGAAGGCTCGCTGGCGGTAATTTAGGGTTACCGCCGCTTGTAGTCGGCTGGCATACATCTTGTGCATCAGTGCGAGGAGGACCATTGACAGTGATTGTCTTGAAGTTCGCATCATGTGGAGCACCCACTTTCTTGGGAAGAACGATGGTTCTGGTATTTCGCAGACACACCGGTATACGTTTGAGTAATTGCAGTGTGTTAAGCAATACTGTGAGCACTACTGGTGGGATCTGACTCAGCTTTTTGATGATAGACCGTCTGGGCCGGCTGCGGAGCTTAAAGGAAGCATTGCTTCCTTGATGTCTTGTGCTTGTGGACCTGCTCTCTACGGCTGTCCAGAAATGAGGCACACTGCGGTTGAGTACAATAAAAAACTCTTTACTCACGTGGAGCTCATTCTCAGTCCGCGTCCGGGCACACACCGACACCAGCACCAAAAACACTCTGTCCCCCGAGTCTCAGTCCCCGCACGCGGTTCTTCACCACCACCGCCCGCTCCTTCACCCCGCTAGCGCCATCCCTCGGGCGCCGGCGTCCCCAAGTCTTGCGGCTTGGTAGCCGCACGGAAGGCGAGGAGGGCAAGGGAAGGAAGCTCACGGCTCCGGGCTCCGGGCAACACCCTCTAGGCCAGAAGGTGTGCCAAGGCGCTCCCCACATGCTGTAATGACATTACAGGGATTAAATCCGACTGAATCTTCTGTTTCAACCTCCGGTGGCCCAGTCCCTGTGGAAGAAGCTTCCATGATAGATTTCGACGCATCGAACAGTTTCTTTGAGTCTTCAAACTCAGCGACAACTTGGCCGTCCAACACCTCCCTTGCGCAGTGACTTGGGTGCTTCTTAATATGTGTGCGTTTCAGCGTACAGGCGCTTCTTTTCTTTATGCCTGCTGGTTTTGGAGAAAAGGTTGTTGCGACGTTTCCTTCTGTGGACCTTCTGTGACACTTTCCTTATGTAGTTCCCCTCCATGGCAACATTCTGTCTCTCAAGTTCTCTCCGACAGTAAAATAAAGTTGGCATCTAAAGGTTTGCTTGTACGCCCTTTTGTACAAGGTTGCCTGCATGCAACCTGGTGCATGCAACCATGCCCCTGCGTGGTGCCAATCTGATGGTGCGACCTGACGCTATTGTTACCTGTGCAGTTCTGTGCAAACTTATAAGTGCAATTGACCGAGTCAATGAGAATTCAGGAGTCAGTCTGGCTGGGTGTAAATTCACTTCTCATTGGTCAGCAATGGCACTTTTGTTTCAAGGTAGCTACACAAGCTTTGGATCACCTGTTTCAACATGTTTAAGCTCAGTCGATACGTAAAAGCTTCATGTTTTTTTCTGCCCCTCAGGATAGCAGTGGGAGCAGAGCCAAGATAAGATGAAGGTTGATCATAAGTGCCATTTGGCTGTGATGGCTGCGTTGCATTATGAATTCGACAAGAAGGAGCCTTGTGGCAACGAACGGGCTTGTTAGGTGAAAGGGCGAAAAACAAAAACACCTTTTGCGCATGATGGGTGCTTGCTAAAATTTTGGAATTTGATCTTACACTACTAACACCTAGCCTTCTGGTCAGCTTATTTGGTAGAGCAACTGCCCAAATAGGCAGTGGTCCCAGATTCCAATCCAGGACCTGGGAAAATTTTTCTTCAACTGTGAAATATCTGAGAAAGCTCTTTAGCTTTTCTTTGTAGACACACAGCTACAGTTCAGATGCATGTCAAATTTTCCATCACAGAAACTTGCTCAACCTTGAGGGTTTCCACTATTTTCGTCACCTGCTCTGTTTTTGTCCCCTATTTTTGTTCAACATAGCACTAAATGTTTACCAAGCCTGTTCCGACGAAAAAAGGAAATGCAGTGCCAGTACTTTACTACACGATGGGATTCTTAAAGTTGTTCAGAAAAGCAAGTCTGCACAACGGCATTCCCAACATCAGCCATGTTCACTGGGTATCCGCTGTCGAGAATGCGGAACTCCTTTATCCGTCTAATCACACGTTCAATGTTGTGTGCCCACGCTCTTGCGATTTTTCTCATTTTGATTACATTATTTGCCGTCATTTGACCCTGGGATGGCTTGTTGAAAGGGGGCATGTATCTCTTCACCTCATCAGGAAGTACATAAAAAATAGTGAAACCCTTAACTATCATTATGGCATTGCCAGGCTCCAAGAGGCTCAGCAAGCCACTTTCAATCACCATTTGCCTGTCAGAAACTGATCCACCCCATACCTTAATGGTGTGGGGTGTTAGCATGTTTGTACAGGGAATAAGTGAGTGTCTGTGCTTCCATACTAGATGGTGTTTGAATTTTCACTTCTTTGCCATCAATGACGATTACAATGTCCGAAAATTCTCTAAAATGATGAGGAAGCTGTTTCTGAACCTGTTGTAGAGAAGAGAATCTTGTCATCTGGCACAGTGCTTTTTGAAGGTACACTACCCACTTGGAGAACCTTCCTGCCATGTGAGACTGTTCATCCAAAGTTGCGTGTGACTTCCTGCAGTGGCATTCCTGTGTGGAGCCGCACAAGCACTAAGAAAAACTGTTCATTACAACCAAGGATCGGCTAGGGCCCTTTCATTGAAAGTGACATTCCTCCTGCTAGTACTGTGTACAGCCCTTCAAATACGCTGCATGAAGGCAGCCTAGTGTAAAAGTAACACTCACTGAGGCCTGTAAGAATGCTCACGTTCAATTGCCGGTCCTCCATGCTTGCACAAACCTTGCACTATGCTTGCCGGTTCGTGGGCAAACTTGGCCCCAGGGAGACCAGTCTTGCTGACAGTCCTGTTCCTCTTGTGGGGCCCTGTCTCCCTCTTCGACCTCGTCCTTGCTGTGGACGGCCGCCAGCTGGCTCTCTCGTATGCTAGCGCTCCTGGCTCTCTGGCCAGGTAGGCGCTTGAAGGAGGCGTATCTGTCCGTCTGCGTGAAGGACATTCTCCAGCACAAGAGGGCATCCCCTATCGAGATGACCCGGACTTCTCTAATGACAAGAATGTCGCATAAGAGCTCCGTCCATGCGTTCAGAGTTTCAGTGTAACATTCAGGCAGCCCAGCCTGAACGTTGGCGGAGATGCATCCAATGCATAGCTTCCATTCCTCTGACGCGGAAACGAACTCACCCCACCTTTCTCTCTTGTATGCTAGCGCTCTTGGCTCTCTCACCCCTTCCAACACTTGTGGGTTGAGGGTACAGCTGCCATTGTGCGAGCCGTTCCTGAGCTCTCCTCACGGATGCTTGGGTTTCTTCCAGCTCCCTTTTCAGCACAGCCTTTCTACCTGCTGGTAGCTCGAGGGCAGCCTGCATTGCTTTCAGCTCCTTCTTCAAACTGTGAACCTCACAGGAAGATGGCATGTCCAGGAGGGCCAATGTAGCTTCTGCGAAAGAGAGAGAGAGAGAATTAGTGAGCTTGGCTACTGGGTACTTTTTTGGCCTCCAAGGAATGATGACTGCGCTGTTTAAGGGCACAGGGGCTACTAAACCAAAGCAGCCTCCAAAGGAGCCTTTTTCTGTTATAGACAGTGATTTTTCTGCTGAATGAGCCATTTAAGGCCTACACTTTAGACGTTATATTATATTCTAGTATTTTGGCTGTCGCAGCTGGGCGCAGTTAAGCTGCAGCTTTAAGGTACGTCCTCACTTGCGACAATAAGCGCGCTCAGCGCCGCGCGCTCAGAATCGCTAGCGCTTTTCCATGGCCACACCACGGGGATAAGCGCGCCCCAAAAGCGGCGGCGGCGAGAAGGAAACCGGTTCTCGCCCTCTCTGGCGACGCGCGCCCGGGAGGAAGCCGCTCTCGCCTTTACTCTGATGAAGTGACCCGAACTGCCTTGTTGTGCTTGGATGTTAGGTGCTTGGACTGGAGATGGTTGGATTTTGAATACAAAATGGCAGGCAGTGACGATATGCTCGCCACAGTGAGCACGATAGTGCTGGTCTGCTTGCTGGTACTACGACGACGCCGCGCGCAACAGAAAAGGAAACGGCGCGTGTGGGTTCGCCCGTGTTGGCGCTACCGAGTCATGCTATGTACCTGTTTGTGTAAATATTCTCACGTGCAATACAAATATCTGTATGTAATGGTGACTCGTGTGTGTCCTTTTCCTTTCATCTTTATTAGTGTAAACACAACATTTACTATCTGGAAGTTACACCCCGTAGCAGAAACCTAAACACTGGCTATACAAACTTCGCAATGAAGCCACATACGCTTATAAGAGCAACGTGTTATCTTACGGTTCGTCGTCATCATCGTCATCCTCGAAAATGATGTCCGCCGGCTCACTGTAACTAAACAACACAAAAGGTAATGTGCGGCTTGTTAGCTACCACGCCATGTGATGCTGGGAAAAATAACGCCTAAGTAATGTGATATGTCCTTACATGTCATGCAGCAACTGCTGGGCAGCACTGGCAGAAGAGCTGCGACAAGGGAAGACATCTCGTGAACATATTTCATTGCACCGTCACAACGCGTAAATGTACAAGCGTATCTACGTACCCAGCTGAAACTTCAGAACTGCTGTGATCTGACATTGTACCTGGCGTCGACAGCAAGTCAGTGGTAGCACTACAGAACAATACAAAAGTAAACTGAATGCATCCTTTTTTCCATGCGGTGGCGATCACGCCAGAAATCTGTAACGTACCTGCCTTCCATATTTGGAAGGTTGGTTGTGGTGCTGAAATGCAAGAAAGAATAACATGTTATTTTTGCGAGATAAATTACACTTGCGCCTTGCACCCCTTCTCCCACACGCACTTTTAACGGAGACCCTCAACGTAATCACGTTTATTACATCCCTGCTAAATGCAGTTAACACTTGACTCAAACGAAAGAAATGCGTATATTTACAGGCATTCATTCTTGCCATTTACCTTTTCGCGTAGATTGGCGCATCCCTGAGCACGCTGTCCAAAACGTCAAATAGAGCCCACTTGGTCTCAACTTTCCCAACTTTGCCTGGGGCCCCACTCTTCTGCTTCGCGTCATGCGCGGACACGATTTTCAGCCACCTGTCCCTGAGATTTTTAAATTTTACAGCTGCTTGTTCGCCTGTAACATACGAGAACATCAAAAACTCATCAACGGGCATGCCGTGCGCGATCATAAAGGGCAGCAAATAAACTCACCGGTTAATCCGAATTCAGTGCCGATTATATCCCATCGATTTCTCTTCGCGTGCTTGTCTTTGAACTCCGGGTGCGTCTTGTTAAACAGAAACGGGAATTGTCGCACTGCCTCAACGAACCGCTCCATAACCTGGACGATGTTCATGCTTGCAGCAACAAGTGTCCGGCGCAGACCACGGTGGAGGAATGTGGCGCAGACGACGAGACAGATTTGCCCGCTCGCTCCGACGGCCCGGGCAGCCGGGCCCACCGGCGGGGTCATTCCCCTCGCTGCTCACGTGACCGCGGGCATTCTGATTGGTTCCTGGGGTTTCGCTCAACGCGGCAGCGAGTGGAAAATGGGTCAAAGACCCATCTTTGCGCGGCAAGGGAAAGTTGCTTTCGCGGCGCGCGATTCTGAGCGCGCGGCGCTGAGCGCGCTTATTGTCGCAAGTGAGGACGTACCTTTACAGGCAAATAGAGCAAAATTCCGAAAGTAAATAAAACTTTACAATGTTATACGAAATACCTAAACGAGTGAGTATTGTAATTGTGCTGAACAAAGCAAGGGTTAGCTCTATGCAGAGGTGGCAGTGGTGCTTGATGCTCTCCACACAGTGAACCCCACCTGTAGGTGGGGGAAATAACGACACCTGATCATACGAGACGCCCGGGTCAAAGACTAACGGCTGACACGAAAAGCCATGGCATGGGGCCAAGCAAATAAACAAGGGCATGAAGCAGATTTGCAACTAAGTTTAACAAGTAATGGTACACCACAACTATCTCAGACGTGGAGCATCCTGGGGAGTTTGCACCTGGAGCGGGAAAGGCACAAGAAACTAATTACTATTGTTCAAACCAAGTTCATTTCTGATTGAAGTATTGTTCTTATGTTCATCTCTTGGGCTCTTCATCACCTGTGCACATAGCACCTCCTGCGTTGACAGAAGCTCAAGGATTACTATGCATCACTTTCACATGCCTGGGCCTGGCATTCTGCTTTAGGCACCGCAGTTACAGAAAGATCATACCTGCAGCACAGTTAAGTGATTCCTCGTCATCACTAATACCACACGCATCAGTGCTACTGTTTTCAGCCTGCAGGCCTGCAGAGGGACCACCAAGTTGTGGTTCCATGTTGGAGCCTGCAGAGGGACCAGGTTGTGGTTCCAAGTTAAGCCTGCAGAGGGGCCAGATTGTGGTTCTTTCTTGGAGCCTGCTGAGGGGCCAGGTTGTGGTTCCATGTTGATAACACGTCACTAAGTGCAGGTGCCGCCGGCGGGGGAGGAGGAGGAGGACGATGTAAGGACGATGGAACTGTTGGGTGTAATGGAGACTGTGTCCTTGGGGGTAATAGAGGTAGTGGTTTGCGAATTTTCCTTTTTCATTTTTTCACAATCGGTTCTTCAAAGTCGCTACTCTCATCGCCGCTGCTACCGCTACTGTCGCTGCTACTGTCGCTGCTGCTGCTGCCGCCGCTGGTGCTGTCTGAATCCCCGCTACTCCAGCTGCAGTTGCTGCCGCAGTAGCTCCTGTCGTCGTCGTCGTCGCCGCTGTTCTGTTGGTCGTCGCCATTCTCTGGGTCGTCGCAGGAGATTTTGTTTTCTTGTTCTAGAGTAGCAGTCGTAGTAGTAGCAGTAGTAGAAGTAGTAGCAGAAGCAGCAGCAATGTGTGCCTGCTGGCGGCAGCGGCGCTTTGCGCTGCGGCTTGACGTCCGGGATGATGCTTTCCTCTTCCTACATTCCTTGCCTACCTTTTTCCTTCTTTTGATGTTGGACTTACTAGAAGGAAGAGGTGAAGGAGGAGCGGCTGGGAGAGTGGTGTTTCTTGCAACACCAGATGGCGCCATCTTTGAGCTCATCCTAGAAGTAACGCACACCCGGTGGACGCTTGGGAATTTCTGCACCACTCTTTCCAAGAAAACGTTCTTTGTGGACCTACGGGGTAGGGCCGAAAGAACATTCTTTATATTCAGAAAATGTGCCACGAAATCTAGGAACGCAGTCTCCTGGTCGCTGTTGCTGGTGGTGGTGCTGCCATCTTCGCCACCGTGCACACCAAAGTAGACGTTTTCTTAGGCAGCCGACACAATAGTCCGGGTATGGGGGTCCCTGGCTCCGGTAGGTGATCTAGGAATAAGGTTCGGATCCCAGTACCCCCCTCCGGGCCCAGGTCAGGGGATTGCGGGTTCCTAACCCTCACGAACCCCTCCAGTGCGCATTTTGAAAGCCGGGTTACATATCATCATCATCACCACCAGCCTATCTATGCCCACTGCAGGGCAAAGGCCTCTCCCATTATTCTCCAATTACCTCGGTCCTGGGCCAACTGTGACCAATTTATCCCCGCAAACTTCTTGATCTCGTCTGCCCATCTAACTTTCTGCCGCCCCCTGCAACGCTTGCCTTCTCTAGGGATCCACTCTGTTACCCTTAATGACCAGCGGTTATCTTGCCTTCGCATTACATGCCCTGCCCACGTCCATTTCTTCTTCTTAATTTCTACTAATATGTCTTTAACACCAGTTTGCTCTCTGACCCACTCCGCTCTCTTCTTGTCCCTTAATGTTACGCCTATCATTTTCCGCTCCATTGCCTGCTGAGTCGTTCTCAATTTAAGTTGAACCCTCTTAGTGAGCCTCCAAGTTTCTGCCCCGTAGGTGAGTACCGGTAAGATGCAGCTGTCATGCACTTTCTTCTTCAGCGACAATGGTAGGCTGCAATTCATTATCTGAGAATGTCTGCCATATGCACCCCACCCCATTCTGATCCTTCTAATTATCTCTGCCTCATGGTTGGGATCTGGGGTCACAACTTGGCCTAAGTAGATATATTCGCTTACCACTTCCACTGCCTCGCCACCTATCTCAAACTGCTGTGCTGTCCCGAGGTTATTGATCATTACTTTAGTTTTCTGCATATTAATTTTCAGGCCCACGGTTCTACTCTGTTCGCCCAGTGCGGAAAGCATGCTTTGCAATTCGTCCCCCGAGTTACTTAGCAAGGCAACGTCATCAGCAAATCTGAGGTTACTGAGGTATTCTCCATTAACCCTTACTCCCACTTGTTCCCAATCCAACGTTCTGAATACTTCTTGTAAGCATGCTGTGAATAACATTGGAGAGATTGTGTCTCCTTGTCTGACACCCTTCCTTATAGGTATTTTACTGCTCTCCCTATGGAGGATGATGGTGGCTGTAGACCCACTGTAGATATCCTCTAGTATTCTTGCATAATGCTCATCTACCCCCTGGTTCCGTAATGCATGAATGACTGCTAGGGTTTCGACCGAATCAAATGCTTTCTCATAATCTATGAAGGCTATATATAGGGGTTCAGTATACTCAGTGCACTTCTCTCACCTGATTGATCGTGTGAATATGGTCCATTGTTGAATAACCTTTACATACATATAATTTGCCGCAAAAATATGCTGCAGTCGATGTCACTATTCCGGGGCAACCAGACACATCTCGCACGATAGCCTATGTTAGAAAAATGTTAGAAAAAGTGCCTTTTCTCGGGAGCGTTCCTCCTCGTCGTGCTGCGCGTTGTGACAAAGATCCGGCGGCGGCAGTGAAGTGTGCTGCCGTTCTGGCAGTACCGTCCGCGAAACTCTTGGGTAGTGCCCTGTGCTCAACTTCAAGGTCTTCGGTGCACGCGCTTAGTAGCCGCACGAGGTCGCGTGAGAGTTGTTGGACATCGCCGATGCTTAGTCATTGCAGACGTTTCGTAGACGCAGACTTGGAAGGGTTGAACCGCTGTTCTAGAAGACCGAAAGTGGACAGCCTGTGCTTCCTGCCCCCCAAACGTGGCATAACAAGCACCTGGAGGCGCCTACCAGTGCAGGCAAACGAGATGACGTTTTTGTCTACGCGTGCAGAGATAGTGAGGACTGTAGTCTTCTTCGTGAGGTTGTGTAGCCTCCTTCTTTCTGTCCCGTCTTGAGCGCTGTTTTTGTTTGAAGTGTGAACCAACGAGCCCAAACACTTCCGTTGTCACAACGATAGTTTTTTATCGTGTGAGTAATTACATTAAAGCCACACCTGCACTATGAGGTCTACCATACTGAAGGGCTCTGGATAATTTTGGTCACCTGCGGATCAGTAATGTGTGCCGGAATATCGCACGTGGAGTTTTTTTGGTTTTCCATTTACATATAAAATCGCTGCCGCGGCCAGGAGCCATATCCATGCTCTCGGGCTATGCATATGGATTACACAATAAGGAGGCCACGAGGGACATCACAAACTCGCCTAAAAAAATTAGGAAAGTGTTATAAAAGCATGACTCACCTTTCATCATGTCGACTTTCTTTGGTGTCAATTATGGCTTAGGAAGCTGGCCAAGCAAGAGCCCCATGCTGCAGAGCTACGGTGCAGCTCACGATCCGGTTGGCGAGCACCTGAATGCCCCACATTGCCTGGGCAGTATCTTTGACGACAAGTGAGGGCTTCTTGTTGCTGAGGGTCTTGGTCGCCTGGCTACCTTTGATCACCACACCCTGTGTGAGGTGAAACTGAAAAATAGAAACAATAAAGGTGGATCTAATCCGCCTCTTTCACAACCCCACTGCGCATGTGCAATCCCCTAGCGGCCAAGTCTATAAGCAGTCCGGCAGGGGCAGCAGACGACATTTCCCACAGCTCCCGCACAAGCGGAAAGGGGTCGTGGTTGTATTTACATCGTTTGATTTTTTGTGTGCGCTTGTTGTGCGCGGAACATTGCCCACAACTTGTGCTGCGTTCCGCTGTAACTCGGAGTGCCGAAAAGGGAACGGTGTCGGCTTCTATCGCTTCCTGTGGCCGCACGCGATCGGCTACGGTGGCTTGCGTTGCTCGGATCGGCTCTGGTGATGGGAACTTTAGGCTTAGCAAACCGGCGCATATTTGATCGCCGCTATCTGTGCAACTGCGAATGAAAATCCGTAACAACTTTTCACTACACTATCATCCCCTTTCTTGCATGTGGAACTGTATTTAAGCTATAACTGCCGTTTGAGCGATCGGTGACCAAAACATCTTCGTAGCCTGATTCGATGCTTCCGCGCAGGTATCGCCATCTCTCGGCGCTCCGCGCAGCGGCGACTGGTCAGCGTAGGCTTGCATCGTGGCAGATATCTGATCGCCGCTTTTAAAATAAGCCCTGACAACAATCCCTAGCAGAATTTTTTTACCACACTAACACCTGCTTTCTCGCATGTGGAACTTCTTTTTAGCTATCAGATTGATTCAGAAGAGCAGCGACAAGCATGGTTGCTACCGTGGTCTGCGCCCGGTTCGAGCCGCTGAGTGTGCCGAGCTGGCAGGCGCGGCCGGCGTGTGCGCGGACTGTTTCCGAAGGCAGAAAACGCTTCAAGATTGCTTGCTTTATCAATTTCTTGCGAACAAACGTGCAGAATCTACAAATTCAGCTCAGCGATCGTCGTAGTTGACCATGGAGCAAAAACAGTAGGCGGAGCGGCGCCGACGACACATCTCATGCGCGCATCGGGCCATGTGTCTCAGATTCACGCGTACGACTAGTCGTGGCGACAGTCGTAACGATCAGTCGCATGCGAATCGCGTGTACCAATCGTGCATGTGTCCAGCGCTTAAAGGCCGTGTGCGAACTGCCGGCCTTTGTTGAGCTGGCGATCGCAGTTCATGCCAGACTCCAAGTACTGCTCGCTCTGCTGCTCGGACGGCACACGGATCTGTCCGAGATTTCTCTGCCAGCCTTCATTCAGTGATAAGAAGCCTCCTGGTATTATGTAATGACCAGGGGCTGTCACCTTAAGGCGTTATAACACGAACACAGAAGAAAAACTTCGGCTGCTCCTCGCTGTAATGTGGGGTTGCCGTGCTACAACGAGAACGCAGCCGGAGGAAACGCCGGCGAACCCTGCCATTTCAACTTCCACTAAGCGCGCTAGGTGGCAGCACACCGCAATGAAAGAGGTGGATTTTACCAGATGAAGTGCATGTTTCCAATTTCGCAAAGGTAACAGAAACTTCCATGAGAAGTAAAATGACTTTTTGGATCTTTTTGTTCTAGCTGAATAAACGTATTGAGAAAACCAATCTGCCTTGCGGTAATGTAACACCCATCATACATAATATGTTTTAAATTGGAAAAAAATCGTGTTCATCACATCTTGGCCTATCAGGGCACATAGCTGAGGGCATTGACAAGCAAACTAAAGCAAGCAACTAGTTGTGATTCAAACATGACTCGAAGTCCCTTCTTGGAAAGAGTAAAAGCTTGTCTGAAAATTAATGTGGGTTAAGGCAATGCCAACAAGCAAAAACTCGGGCAAATCATTCATTGATTGTAGGGTTTAAGACGCCGACGCTACACAGGCGATGATGTGTGGCATAGTGGAGGGCTGTCATATTTTGACCACCTTGGGGTGTATAATGTGAGCGCAAATCTCGAACACAGGCATTTTGGCCGAGGCAAAACATTACAGTGTAGACCGCTTGTAACGTATGTCGCGGGAGCCGCAAAAACCCGCACTATAAGCGGTACCGCACTATAACCAAAAAGTGCGCGAATTCAACCAAATCGCCACCTATCTCTCAAGGCATCCGAAATTTTTTATCACCCAAACGCACAGCACCTAAAAACGAAGGCAGGGTCTTTATTTCGTATTATTTTTAACATCAGCCGCTGCTGCAGGGTCTCACATTGCAAAAGCGCGGTCTTACAGGCGGCGAGTGCGGCTTTAACTTCCGTTGTGTTTGTGTTTTAAAAGACCATGGCTGCGTTTTTTGCGTCTATGAAGATGCCGTAGGACATGATAAGAAAGGCCAGCGGGATTTTTTTTTCACCCCACCTTGTGTTCACGATGCCGAAGGCGGCTGCTTATCAGCGCAACGTACTGGTGGTGGAAACCGCGCGGCTCGCTTGTTCAGAAAGAGCGGTGGCTTATCTGCACAATGTTCTGCACAACTAAACATTGGCCTAAACACCTCTGGCGCGGCTAGCCGGCTCGGGGCGCTACGAATCTCCCGCCATTAGGTGCGCGTCTTTCCATTGGTGGAAGTCGTCAGGCTCCTCCCACTGCCACGCGAAGAAGCCACCGCGAGCGCGGAATCGTGGACGCGAGCATGAAAAAAACGCACGCGCAACGCCGATGTGCACAATTCATGTGCGAAAACGGGCCATGCGGTTCACGATTAATAGAAACAACTTGCCACGCGCGGACGGGGAGTCGGTCGCTATCTTCCGAGGTGCATCGAGCAAGGACAGCTGTGGTTATCACGTACGCGCGAACTAAAGGGTGCCTATTTTTTTCTTCTGTGTCGAAGTTAGAGGAGAGCAAGGGGTGCGCGCTGCGTCAAATGGCCGATTTCATCATCTTTTTTTTCTTTTGCTACCTTAAAACGATGCCCCAGCTGCGCTGGTCGATCAGCAGACCCGCCGAAAAACTGCACTATAAACGGTATTGTGGTTCGGCCAACCGCATCTTAAGCGGTATGCTTATGCATTGAGTTCTATGGGAGGCAAACCGGTGGTCACAAAAACCCGCGTTATATCCGGTCCCGCACTATAAGCGGTTACGTTATAAATGGTCTACACTGTATTTTTCCTTCAGTCTGTGCGCACTCAAGGCAGGAGTGGTTCCACTGACAAATAATCTATCAATTAAAACACTGGTGCAGCAAAAATGTTAATAGTATATTTTCACACTTTCCAAAAGTGCACTAAATAGGTGCAAGTCTCAAGTTTTAAATTCTGTTTTTTTTCTGTCATTTGAAATTCATTTGAAATTCAAGAACAACCCTCAGTTATCCAAATCTTTTTGATAAAAATCCTTGGGTGTGCTGGTTACTGGGAGCATATCCAGCAGGCTGCGTACCAGACGAGACAAGAAAACATAATATTATCATCAACAGTTAAAAACAAAAATAGGCACTTACAGATCCATCGGACAGGTGCGTGAATTCCTCAGGCACTATAAAGGAACAAAAAACATTAAATCAATTCTGCCGTAGGTACTTATGTGCTAACTCGCATTTTTATGAACAGGTGATAAGATCACTTATCAGGGTGAAATAAAAAATAGCAAATACAAGTCCTTACAACCTTCAGACATACCTTAGAACATGTTGACATTTCTAGCATAATTGCTGTGTTAAAGCTCACTACTCTGATTGTTAAATAAATGTCGCATATGTGAGTGACGAAGTCAAAACTTGCTTGCATGCCTATAAGCTAAATCAAAGAAAGGCGACAATCCTACTGAATAAAAAATCACAATGCCACCAATCACACAATTGGTGCCTTTGTAATGCAGACTAGTTTACAGCAGAGAAAGCTGCAGCCTTAACTTTTGCTGTATTTTTAGTACCCCGAGGCGGTGGCGATTGTAACGACGATTAAAAGCGCGTCATTTGTGATTGAACTTACAAGAAGGAGATGCATGACTGCCGAAGTCCGAAGTGGATGCAGCAGGAGGGGCCCCTGGCATGTTCGGAGTTTGGGTACCTTGTAGCAGACAAAATGAACATGTAGACAGAACCAGAACTGCACCTCAAACTGCAAAACAAGACTGGTCTCATGTATGCATTTTCTAATTTTGAGAGACAAAAAGCTAACCTGGCACCTGTGTTGGTGGTTCCACCTCTTCTAAGGGTGAATCTACTGCACTTTCACTCGCTTGTGTAGAGACAGCTGAAATGTAAAATTGCATGTTAAGTAGAGAATTTATATGTATCATGTCACAAGGATATAGACATTGAATGTAGCCTACAGATTAGCTTTTGATGTCATAAGCAGCTTACCTGTGCCATCTCGGGCTGGTACACTGCACTGAGCATCTGCAATTGGAATACATAAACGTAATGAATGCTTAGTTAACCAGTTCTATGATTTGGTCACCTAATTAAAAAGCCAGTGCCTCTAGTAGAAAGCACTGTGTTCTTTATACTGTACACTGTATACTGTGTTCTTTATACTGTAATTTGCTGTAGACTTACCAGCGCATTGCTGGCCCTGGTTTGGGTTTTCTTTCCCCACTGGAACAGATCTAGCGGCATAAATTACAGCCGTTTATCCCAGGAACAAAACACAATTGGTATAAAAACAATCACCTGCACACTGACTTAGAAATCACAAAAGGTCTCTGCTCTGAAAAGCATACTGGGTGTTAATACACTACAGCTAAAAAAAACTAAAGTTCCAATTCTTAATCGTGGCTGGCTTTGCAACACTGAAAACCTTCAGTAATTTTCAAGTGCTATATATGGAGCAGCTGCCACTTTTTACCTTTCTCTCTCACTAACGAATATGAAAAAGCGTCTGTGCAGAGATTCCTTAAACTCATTCTTACACTCAAATATTTTATTTTCGAGGCATCGCTGCAAAGAAGACACCTGCCCCTTCAAGAAATTTTGTCTTCTTCAAGTCTCTTAGCCTTATTTTTCCACATTTGTAGCTCAGCATGTGCTTGCCGCATCTCAGACAATTAGCAATGTGATTCATCGTTGCTCGATGAGCTTATCGTTTCCCACTGGGACCTTTTTGTGTTCTGAAAGCCAAAAGATTCAACATTACAGTTTCCTCTTGCTCCACGTGCAAAGATTTACTTCAACGTGTCGGGTCAAGTTCTTCGACAATCCGTCCTTAGCACTGTCATCAGCGTGCTTGAGGTGCTTTTTGATACGGTTGTAGCCAGCCATTTTGCCATCACGTTTCTTTTTCTGTGATGCCTGGTACAAAAACAGCCACAACAATAATTTCCTATGTAACTCAACCTGCGCATTTATCAGCACTAAGAACTTGCACTAAAGTGTTCTCCACACTACCTGTTTTTCCCCCATCATCCGAGCTCAGCTCATTGTGATTTCTGGTTTTGGGGAAGGCAACCTGCTTTAGGCTGTTTTTTTTTCGAGTTTTCGTGGGTTTCCAGCGAAAAAAAAGCACAAGTTGCCCTGATTAGAAAGAGATTGATTAAGCGTGGCCTATTTATTGAGGTCGATCCGGATTGAGGTCGATCCGGATCGGCCCCTGCTACACGGCAGTTTCAATCGTGATCGAGCTTGATCCCGCTCGAACTCAATCCTCGTTTCTCAAGCACGCTCGAGGCTTCGAAGCGCAATCGAACGAAAGCGGCGATACTCTGGTCCCCGCTCAGTAATGGCACAGAATGTAAGCGAGACGCGTGGGCTGCCTCGCCATGCAGTTCGCCCCAAACTGCCGACATCAGGGCTCCAGTGACTTAACCAACACATTTACTGCTGATGGCGCCCGCTGCACTGCCTTGTGTATTATGCCACATTTTTGTAACTGATATCGTGTAGCCCAGGCGCGTGCGACCACTGCCAGCCTGGCCGTATTCACTCTAGCGCATGCGTCTGGTCTGACCATGGTGCAACGAAAACAGTGACATCTACAGCACCATTTTCTCATGGCGGCCGCCTTGGTGTTCGTTTTGTCGAAGCTGAAACTGACACGAATAAATAAGGCTCAAAATAATTATTCATTTATCCTTCGGTTGACCATCTAATGATGATTCCTGGGCTTGTAGGCAGCCATATCAATGGGAAAAATGTAACGAAAATTTCGTACTAGTACTCTTTCAAATATTTACATAGACACATGAACTGCATGCTAAAGCCCTTTCTTCCAGTTGTTGCCCCCATCTGTCTACCATTTCCCAGCTGAGCATGAAAGACTGGTACAATAAATTGTCATGTTTAGATTTGACAGCTTAGTGATTCACATTGAACTTTTTGTGATCTTGACAAGGATTTAACCTATAACCACTACTTACTGGCTTGGCTCATGTACAATGCTTAAGCTTTACGCACATACTGTACTTGGCACAGTTTCTTTACTAAAGTGAAGCTCCCAGCCTCTCCCTGATGTGTCAGTAGTCCACCGAAAATGCACTGCAGGAAAGCCAACTTTTTCTGATGATGACGATCATGGGTTAAGTGAAAAAACATTAAAACGCTTTCAATTATCTCAACAGAACCTAGGTCGCTCATGTTATGAAGCTGACGTCTATCCCATTGCACCATTCCAGCACAGTCGAAGCAATTTGTATTTGCCCCCGCACGGGGCACCTTGAGTATTCATGGTGACGGTGTTGGCGACACCGCGGACCCCGAGCCCCCAACATAAACTGTAACCTACCGTGGTGATGTGTTTAAAGGTGAAGAAGCCTCAAACGGTGGCCGTCGGAGCCCAGGTCAAGCTCCGGCGGATGGGCTCCCTGTCTGTTTACCAGGCAGGGAGCTCCGGGACCTCTCAGGCTATCAGGGTAAGGTTTGAGAAGAAAGTACCCCCGTCCCCTGCTTTTTTCTATGCTGTATGGAAAATTCAAAATCCCCCTCCAAACGTGATCGGTCCCTGAAAAGGGGCCGCACCGAAGTATCTTTCCCTCCACTTTCAAGCAGTAGCTTCCCAAAGCCAGACAAATACTCTCGTTTCCTTGTTATCGAATCTCTTGACTCAGCCCGCCCTCTTGCTTCACAATCAGTATTTTTGATTACAAAATACCTTGATGGAATAATTGGGAAAACCTACAATGCCAAAAAACAACGCACAGGTGAAGTCCTTGTTGAAGTAAAAAACCAGCAGCAGGCAACCACACTTCTTGGTCAGACGAAAATGGTCGATCTGGACATCAGGGTCACACCCCACCGCAGCCTGAATAGCTCGCAGGGTGTGATCTCTGAGGCAGATCTTCTTAACGAGACAGATGCCGACATTCTTGAAGGCCTAAAGGATCAGGGTGTCACAGCCGTGCGCCGCATCACGATGCGTAGAGATAATAAGATAATCCCCACGAAACATATCCTGACCTTCAACTGCTCCTCACTTCCTGACCATATCAACGCAGGGTTCATCCGATGCTCCATTCGTCCTTACATTCCAAACCCGCGCCGCTGCTTTAAGTGCCAGCGGTTCGGGCACGGAACCAACTGCTGCCGTGGTCGTCTGACCTGCGCAAAGTGCGCTCAGCATGATCATCCTTCTGATAATTGTCCATCGTCAACCCTCACCTGCGCCAACTGCCAGGGACCCCATGCCGCCTACTCTCGAACGTGCGAGAAGTTTAAGCAGGAGAAGGCGATCATTAATGTGAAGGTAACTGAGAACATCACCTTCCCAGAGGCGCGGAAGAGGTTCGCCTCTTTCCCTCTGGGGAGGTACGCCGACGCAGCCCGCCGGGGGGCGGAGCGGCGTCTGGTTTCCACAGGGACCCAGTTCAGCGAGTCTGACCTGGTCCCTCCGCCGCCTCCCTCTGGGTTGCCTCTGGCAGCCCAACCCGCCACCACCCCGCTTGCTGAGGCAGCAGCGGTTGTGGTGCAAACGTCTTCCGTCGGGACCGGTGCCGCTCCCGCCTCTGTCTCCTCTTCCTCCAGTGCGTTGGAGGGTACCGAGGTGATGGACACCACGGGCCCTGCACCGGTTCCCACCGCCACCGCACCGCCCGTGCCACCTCTGGCGCCCCGGACGCCCTCGGCGGTGGCGGCTCAAACGAAGGGCTCCCGAGGGGGGGCAGAGTCCGGGGGGCCCGGTCCGTCGGGCACCCCTCGGACATCCGACGACGACATGGATGTCGGGCCGTTCCTGCTTGCAACGCAGCGCAAGGAACGCGTCCCGGGTCGCTTCGGAGCCACCGAAGCGAGCAGTCGTGTTTTTCACCGCTCTCCTATTTTGTTCCACCGTCTAATAATGTAATGTAATATCTCTCCCCCCCTCAGTTTATTTTAGATCAGGCCGCGCCCCGTGGCAAGCCCTTCTCAGGGCTCAATAGGGTGGGTCCTTTCTTCCCTCGTTAATAGCACCTCATCTCATCTGCACTCATCATGCCCCGTCCCACCTTCTAACGCCCCATGGCAACCTCTATCCCCCCACCAACTCCCCGTTCCCAGCCTGTCCGCACCCCCATCCGCACTATCTCACCTTGCTACTTGCTTGCTATCGAGTCCGGTATGAGAGCTCTCAGCTCCATGAAAAGGGCAGCGGCACAGGCTAGCGATGGTGGCGGCGAGACGACCCAGGATTCCGTCTCGCCGTCTTCCTCGTCGTCTGCCACTTCTAGCAGCAGCAGTGAAACCAACAGCAGCTCTGGTGAGTGTTCGCCTCCCGTTTCTCCCCCACAGCGCCCCTCGCGATCGACCCTAGACCGAGAGCGCTTCCGAACCCGAGGGCACAGCGCCGATAGCCCCCTGCAGCGTATCGCATTCTGCAGAAGCGCCTGGCTCAAGCATTCGCGCATCAGCGACAGTTGCGCTCCCAAAACGACCCGCTGCGACGCAAGAAGCACCCCCCACCCCCCCGCTCTCTCGCCTACGAAAAAGCGTGCGACAGGGACGCGTCCCTGCATCCCCAAAAAAGCGCCGTCCAGCCCCAAGACGAAAGCGAAATCATCCTTCCCCTGAAACGCCCCGAAGGCCCCGGCCATCTTTTCTCCGGCCTCCCGGCGAAAATCAGTCTCTCGCGGCCATTGCCGAAGGCTCCCCGCCCCCCTCAAGCGGCGACGAAACACGCCTGTCGACGGCTGCAAAGAATGCGGTGGGCCCCCAGCCCCCCGCTGTCGGCGGCGCATCACCAGGGACAGATGACCCGAGCGGGAGCCGCGGCGACGAGGCGGAAAGCGTCCCCCTGGCCGCTGCAGCCGATCGCGAGGCAGCCGCCAACAGCACCTCCGGGCGGCTGCAAGAGACCACGCACGCGGCGCCAACTTCCGAGAACACGTGCCACCCCCCTCCCGCGGAGACGTCGCAAACAGCGCGCGACACCCCAAACGCGACCTGCGGCTCCTCCTCCCCCGCCAACTCCACGAGCAGGAAGAGTGCGAATGACGTGGTCAGCGAGCGCCACCCTCCCCCCTCGAAGACGCAGCAGGCAGCGCGCAGCCCCCCCGAACGCGGTCCCCAGCTCCTCCTCCCCTGCCGGCTCCTCCGAGGGCAGAGAAAGCCCCGACCGCCCCGATGCAGATGACGCGGCCGGCGCGGATGACGAGGGATTCACGTTGGTGAGGCACGGGAAGCGCCCGCCTTAAAAAACAAGTCCGCCAGCACCCTCCCCTCCTCTCTCCCAGGCCACCCCTCCCCGAGCGGGAGGTAAACAAACCGACTCTCGGCGGGCGAGCGCCGCTGGCAGACTCGCCCCTCAGGTCACGGTGCTCTTTAAACCCAACACCCAAGGCGCAAGCCTACGCCAACTGAGCCGCTATGACCTGAGCGAGGAACTTAAACACCTCCGTGGCCTGGGTGAGATCCGCATAAACGCGCGGCTCAATCTTGTGGCAATAGATACAGTACGCGACGACACCCGCGACGTTCTGCTCGGGCTTCGCTCCCTCGGGGGTGTGCCCGTGCAGCCGTACCCTGCCTCGAAGGAGGGACGCACGCGCGCGGTTCTGCGGGGCATTGATGCCGCAGGTGGAGCGGAGGAGCTAATCGCAAGAATTAAAACACCGGTGCCCATCATTGGGGGGTCGCGCAAGGGTCAGCTACTGTTTTTGACCTTCCTGGGCCGCCAGCCACCCACCCATGTATTTCTCTCGCACATCCGCGTCCCTGTGGAGCTTCTGACCGCTCGCAATCTTCAACGGGCATTGCTACCACTTCGGCCATGTCCGTACGGCCTGCAGGGGCGCGGCTCGCTGCGCCAGGTGTGCTGGCGCCCACCCCACGCAAGACTGCGCGGCCCCAGGGCTCCGCTGCTGCAACTGCGGGGGGACCCACTGGGCAACAGCTACAAGATGTCTCGCGCGCCCGACTGCAACGCTGTCACCTCCCACAGCGCACATCCAACCCCCCGCCCCCCCCCCCCCCCAGCTGTACGAGAACGGCCCGCTTGCCCCCCGTCACTGGAGCGACCATCCTACGCCAGCCGGCTGCGAGCGCCAGCCCCCTCGGCCGTACTACTGGATGAAGCGCGCAAAACAATAGCAAATCTCACAAGTTACATCGAACTCCTCGAAAATGGAAAGTAACATTCCCACTCCAAACACCCGCGCCCAAGCAAAAACAAGACCTTCCATACTCCAATGGAACTGCAACTCACTCCGCAGGCGCCACGATGACCTTTACGCGCGGGTCCTACAACATCCGTACGACATCCTGTGCCTCCAGGAGACAGACACCTTACCTGAGGAATGCCGACTGCCAGGTTACGTCGCCTACCATTGTGCGACGAAATGCGCCGAGCCGCACTGCCCGCTCAAGCGTTGCGACAACACCGCGCACGCCCCCGGCCGCACGAGAGCAGCCATTTACATCAAAAAGTCCATCCCGCACGCTCGGGTCGACCTTGGTGGCCCCCGGAGCGATCACCTCGAATGCGTGGCCGTTACGACGCGCATGGGGAAAACCGAGACGACGGTGGTGAGTGCCTACGTGCCACCCATCCGGGACTGGGACCCTGCCGAGCTGTGCTCCCTGACTGCTCTCTGCACGCGTGATAAGATCGTGTGCGGCGACCTTAACGCACACCACGCCAGCTGGGGGAGCAGGCGTGCCAACAAGCGCGGCACTCAGCTTGTTGACGCTATTACCACCTGCGGGCTCGCCCCCATCAACACCGGGGAAACAACATTCG
Source organism: Haemaphysalis longicornis (assembly GCF_048455015.1). Classification (NCBI taxonomy): domain Eukaryota; kingdom Metazoa; phylum Arthropoda; class Arachnida; order Ixodida; family Ixodidae; genus Haemaphysalis; species Haemaphysalis longicornis. Next base: position 56,324,678 of record NW_027526295.1, on the reverse strand, counting down.
CAAAGCGCAACAACCGGCAGTCGTGCATCGATGTCGCCTTTACATCCGAACACCTCAGGTACTCCTGGAGGCCTCAGGCCAGCACATGGGGCTCGGACCATAAACCAATTGTAATGGAACCAGAAAGCGGGGGCGCCGCACGAGGCCGCGTCTTCTCCGCGACGCACTGGGACCGCTTCCGAGAACTGCTCTCCGAACACCAACAGGAAGACTTTCTTGGCGCGCTCGAACGGTCCCTCAAAGCGGCCACAACAACGGCCCACGCGGCCCCCTTCCAGCCGGCCCCGAATCTGAAACTCCTCAACCTGCGCGCCGCGAGACAGCGAGCGCAACGCCAGGCCCTCCGCTCCGGCGCGCGGGATGAATGGACCCTATACAACGGAATCGACGCCGTATTACGCCGCCACGCGAAGAGGCTGCGGCGCGAGAGCTGGGTTTCTATCTGCGCCTCGCTCGAAAGCGCCGCGGGCACGGCGAGAGCGTGGCGGCTCCTACGTGCCCTCATCCAGCCCCCCTCGCCCGGCAAGCTTCCCCTCCTCTCGCTGGCCATCGCCCAAAAGAAGCCCCTCGCCGAGGTGGCCGAGGCCTTCGCCGCGCACGTCACCTCCTCCTCCCCCCCAGCCTCCGCCGGCCGCGCGCCGCCGAACGAAAACAAACCATCCCTCTCGGCCCCCGACGCGCGCGCGGCCGAGGTCATGAATGAACCCTTCACGGAGCAGGAGCTGGAGCGTGCGCTGGCGAGGGCGAAGCGAAAGAGCGCCCCGGGCCCCGACGGAATAACCTTCCAGGCGCTCCGAAACCTCAATGAAGAGCAGCGCAAGCGGCTCCTGACCTACTTCAACATGCTGTTGGAACGGGGCACGCTGCCCAATTCACTCACCCTGGCGCACGTCTGCCCCATCCTAAAGCGCGGCAAGCCACCATCCGAGCTCGGCTCCTACCGGCCCATCTCTCTAACTTCTGCGGTAGGAAAACTGCTGGAGATGATGGTGCTGGCAAGGCTGGAGTGGCTCGCGGGGGAGCACAAATGGAGCCCCGAGCAGCAAGCCGGCTTCAAAAGGGGGCGCAGCACGGCGGACTGCATCGCGGACGTCGTCTCCACGTTTGAGCAGGCCAAGGGAAGCAAGCACACCATGTTTTTGGTCCTGCTCGACGTGGAGAAAGCTTTCGACGCCCTCCCCCACACGACGATCCATGCCGCGCTTGACCGCTGCCGAGTGACGGGGCGGATGCGCGCATACCTGAATGCCTTCCTAGGCAACCGCCACCTTCAGGTGCGCGTGGGAAAAACCCTCAGCTCGGCCCGCCCCGTCACAGCAGGCGTGCCCAAGGGCAGCGTGTTGTCCCCCTTCATGTTCAATCTGGCCCTATCAACCCTCCCTACAGCATTCCCCTCCTCCGACCCCATCCCGACCCACATGATGCTCTATGCCGACGATATAGCCATCTGGAACAGCGCCCACACGGGCAGGCGGGAGGCTGCCCGCGAAGCCATCCAGGTGGCCCTCAACATCGTCGGCAGACAGCTACAAGAACTCGGCCTGCGGGTATCGCCCACCAAAACTGTGGCCCTCACATACCACCCCACGGCAGGAATGGAGAAGCGCACCCAAGAGCTCCAACTAAATGGTGTCACCCTGCCGTTGCAAAGGAAGGTGGTGTATTTGGAGGCCACACTAGACAACAGGCTCTGCTGGCGGCCCCACCTGAAAGCTGCCCGAGCCATGGCCGCCACAGCATTACAAGCCATCAAGAAGATCGTGGCAGGTGGGCGTGGCTGCACCCCGGAGCTGGCCGCGCGTATATACACGGCCACTGGCGTCAGCCGTGTACTTTACGCGCTCCCGCAGGCCAAGTTAACCCCTGCAACTTGGAGGAAGCTTGAACTTCAACACCGCACCGCCCTTCGCCTCTGCCTCGGCCTCCCCAACCACTCACGCATCATCGAAACCCTCTCCGAGGCCGGGTCGTGGCCCCTGCAATCCATCGCACTGCGCTACGGGCTCAACTTCATCGCGCGCTTGAAGCTCGCCCCAGACTGCCACACCCTCCTCGAGCGGTTTCGCCAGCGACCCCATTCACAAGCCTTCCAGCTTCTAACCAAGTACGAAGAGCTCGTGGGTCCAGACCCGCCACCCACAGACCCGCCCCCCCCCACCGCAGCGCGACGCGGGTGTGCACATCGACACCACGATCCCCGGCGTCAAAAGCAAGCGCGCCACCCCCACCTGCGCTTTACAACAAGAGGTCGCGTGTCTGCTGCACGAGCGCTACGCAGGTGCAGTAAAAATGTACACCGACGGCTCCGTGCTGCCCGGCCCCCCAGGCTCCGCCGCCGCCGCTTGCGCGGCCCCCGAGCTAGAACTAACGGTGCAGCGCCGTCTCAGCTTTGCCTCCAGCTCAACAACAGCCGAGCTGGTAGGCCTGCACCTGGCGGCGGACGCCCTGGGGGAACGCCGCGACATCCTCCAGGCCGTAATCCTTTGCGACAGCCGGGCGGCACTCCTGCGCCTGCAAACCCCACACAAACATGGGCCGCTCGTGCGGCAGCTCGCCAAGAAGCTGCGTGACCTACATTCAGAGGGGAGACGCGTTTCGCTGCACTGGGTACCGGCCCACGTGGGTTTGGCGGGCAACGAGCTGGCCGACTCGCTCGCCAAGGCGGCCCACTCGGCGGACACGGCCGTCTATGAAGCGGCCACCAAGGGGGACGAGGCGCGCTACTGGGTGGCGAAGCCTGCAGAACAACAACACCCGCACCCGCGACTGGCCAACGGGAATTCCCCGGGGCGCCTCCCGAGCCGCACCTTCGGCCGCGCGGACTGCAGCCTACTGCTTCGTCTCCGTACGCGCAGCGCGTTCTCCACGGCCCGCCGCTTCTTCTTCGGCCGGGCCGCCTCCCCCAACTGCCAGCACTGCGGCGAACTCGACAACACAGAACACGCCCTACTACGCTGCAGCCTCCACCACACCGAGCGGGCCAAGATGCTGCAGCGCTACGCTGCCCTCGGAGTTGCGTGCAGCACGCGGGAGGAACTTCTATTCCCCTCGGCCTCCCGCGGACGGGGCGCGGCACTCACCGCGCTGCTGCAGTATTTGCACGCCACCGGCTTGGCCCAGCTGCTCTAAAGGCCAACGGCCCCACCGCCGGCGCTCTCCTTCCTCCTTCTCATTCCTTCTCCTTCACCTCCCCCCTGCCCCCGTTCCGGCGCTCCTGTGCGCGGCTCCCCCGTGGCCGCCGCCGCACGATCCGGCGCTTCCGTGTGCGGCCCCCCGGGCCTGCTGCCGCACGAACTCCGAGCCCCCTGCGGCGCGCGGGGCCCCAACCACCAACCAAGAACATTCCCCCCAAAAACTTTCCTGACCCAGTGCCCGCATTGGAACGCATTGGAACGCGTGTGTGTGTGAGTGTATGACAAAGTGCGGTCAGGCAGGAATGTGCCCACGCGCCCCCCAGCACACCCAGCCTGCCTCAAAACTATCCCGTGCCACAGACATCCGAACTCTATGAACACTCTGCCTGCAGCGCGCGCTTCTTCAACTTATTACACATTATCACCAGTGACTATATCAACCCGCTCGCATGCTGTACATTGTCCCTATCAACCACATATCCCTTTCCTTCAAACCTAGTATTTACCCCCGCAAGCCCCTTATTACGCCCCTGTACCTCGCTTACCTGCTATCCCCACCTATATCCGCCCCAACTATATCCTGCTGCCACTACCATGTACCCCCGCAACCCGCTATACGAGGTTCCTTTTCCTTATTATTCTTATACCATTTGTTGCTACTGTTTTTCCTCCCCTGCAGAGTCGGCCGTACCTAGCACAGCTGGCTAATTCTTATGCGGCCCCCTGTTAACCCACGCAGTAACCAATGTCTTACACTTTACACGGTTTTTTTAGTATTATTATTATTATCATCCTTTTTTTTTTCTTTCTAATATTACCATTTGTTGTTATTGTTTTCTTCCCCTGCAGTGTCGGGCGTACCAAGCGCACAGTTGTCGACATTTTCTGCCGCCCGTACAGCTGCTGATGTTACGTATCCCCCCCAGTTGTTTTCACGTTTCCTGCATATGCCATTCACTAATACAGATGTGGCCCCCTGTTAACCCTCACAGTATCCAATGTCTTACACTTTACACTGTCTTTTTTAGTATCAGTATTACTACCATTCCCTTGTCCCTGCTGAGTCCCCCCATGTCATTCTACCCCATCGTCACCCGCTAATGCTGATGTATCCCTCTGTTATTATTTTTTTTTCTGTTTGCGATGTCTCCTGCTGATTCTGTTGCGCTCCCCAGTTTTTTCTACTCCGTTCCCTATGCCACCAGCTAATTCTGATGTGACCCCCTGTCTTCTTATCTTGTATTCGTTGTCAACCGCTAAACCTTGTTGTAACACCCTGTCATCTCCGCCTGCCCACTGTACTGCGAAATTTGCGTGTGCGACTCCTGTTACCTGCCTTTCACCTTCCCCCTACACCTCCCCCCCCCACTTTACCTACCCTTTCGTCTCTCCCACCCTCCTCGCTTCCGTTCGGCCGGTTGAGGTGTCGGCGTAACGCCAGACAGTTACCGGCCTCTGTCCCCCCTCCCCCCCCCAACAACTACTTCATCATCAACGCGTCCCGACGCCAAAGCCTCCCGAAAAGCCAAAAAAGGCGAGAGTCACAGCCCCGAAAGACGACACATAAACAAACACACACACTCCAGTAGCTCTCACACTAAATAATGGGAAGAGAAAACATAATTCAATGGAACTGTACCCCCGCACGGGGCACCTTGAGCAATCTTGGGTGACGGTACTGGCGATACCGCGGACCCCGAGCCCCCAAACATACGCTGGATCCAACCGTGGCAATGTGTTTATAGGTGGAGGGTTAGAAGCCGTGAACGGTGGCCGTCGGAGCCCAGGTCAAGCTCCGGCGGATGGGCTCCCTGTCTGTTCACCAGGCAGGGAGCTCCGGGACCTCTTTGGCTACCAGGGTAAGGTCAAAGGAGAAAGTACCCCCGTCTCCCTGCTTTCCAATGTGTCATATGGCATTTTCCAAACCCCCCCCAAACGTGATTGGCCCCCGAAAAGGGGCCGCACCGAAGTTTCGTACCCACCTCTTTCAACAACTGTCTTGTCAACAACCGCAAATAACTATGCTCGCTTTCTTGTGATTGAGTCTGCTGACTCAGCACGACCTGTCGCATCCATGTCCGTATTCTTGATCTCTAAATTTCTGCAAAGCACCATAGGTGGCAAATATCAAGCTAAAAAGCTCAGGACCGGAGAAATCCTGGTAGAAGTCAATGTTGAACAACAAGCCCGCACTCTTCTTGCACAAACCCGCATCCATGATCTCGACATCAGGGTCACGCCACACAGGAGCCTGAACAGCTCTCAGGGTGTGATTTCTGAGACAGATCTCCTGACGGAAACAGATGCCGACCTTCTCAAAGGTTTAAAGGATCAGGGCGTCACAGCTGTGCGGCGCATCACGATGCGCAGGGACGACAAGATAATCCCCACCAAACACATCATCCTGACCTTTGACCGCTCGGCACTTCCACAATATATAAATGCAGGCTTCATCCGATGCTCCATTCGACCTTACATTCCGAACCCGCGCCGCTGCTTCAAGTGCCAGCGGTTCGGGCACAGTACAAACTCTTGCCGTGGCCGAATGACTTGTGCAAAATGCGCCGCGTACGATCACCCCAGTGAGAACTGGCCATCCAACACCCTCACGTGTGTGAACTGCGGGGGGCGGCATGCAGCGTACTCCCGCAAATGTGAAAAATTTCACACAGAGAAAAAGATCATCAACATCAAGATAACTGAGAACATCACCTTCCCAGAGGCGCGAAAGAGGTTCGCCTCTTTCCCCCTGGGGAGGTACGCCGACGCGGCTCGCCGGGGGGCGGAGCGGCGTCTGGTGTCTACAGGGACCCAGTTCAGCGAGTCTGACCTGGTCCCTCCCCCGCCCCCCCCTGGGGTGCCTCAGGCAGCCCAACCCGCCACCACGCCGCTTGCTGAGGCAGCAGCGGTTGTGGTGACAACCTCTTCTGTAGGGACCGGTGCCGCTCCCGCCTCCGCCTCCCCGTCCTCCAGTGCGTTGGAGGCTACCGAGGTGATGGACACCACGGGCCCCGCATCGGCTCCCACCGCCACCGCACCGCCCGTGCCACTTTTGGCGTCCCCGACGCCCGCGGCGGTGGCGGCTCAAACGAAGGGCTCCCGAATGGGGGCCAAGTCTGGGGGGCCCGGTCCGTTGGGCACCCCTCGGACATCCGACGACTAAATGGATGTCGGGCCGTTCCTGCCTGCAACGCAGCGCAAGGAGCGGCCTCCGACGCCCAAGCCAGCAGCAGAAAGGCCCAAAAAGCCAAATCCTAGAGTAACAGCCCCGAAAGACACATGAACACAAATACACACAGACTTCAGTAGCTTCTAAATCTCCATAATGGGAAGAGAAAATATTAGTCAATGGAACTGTAGAGGCCTCATTAAAAATCTTGATGATGTCCATGAGATATTGCATTCGAACCAGCCAAGTGTGATGTGTCTTCAGGAGACGCATTTGAATCCCAATCACACAAATTTCTTAAATAGGTACATGGTATTCAGAAAGGATAGGGTTGGCTGCACACACTCTTCGGGCGGTGTAGCCATAATAGCCCGGAAATCCCTAGCATGCCACCCTATCACTCTCAACACCGTCCTTGAGGCTGTAGCAATACGCACAATAATTTTTAATAGGTTGGTAACGGTATGCTCAATTTACATTCGTCCTGATTATGCACTTTCCAGCTCTGACTTCGAGGCGCTGATCGACCAGCTGCCCGAACCGTACATCCTAACAGGCGACCTTAATGCACACAACTCTCTTTGGGGCTCCTCCAGAACGGATGCCCGAGGTCGCCTGATAGAGAAATTTCTTACATCTTCAGGAGCATGCCTTTTCAACAAAAAGCAGCCTACATACCATAACTTAGGACATAATACATACTCACATCTCGACTTGGCTATTGGTTCCGCAGTTCTCTTTCCATGTCTTGAGTGGGGTGTGGGCACAGACCCATATGGTAGTGATCATTTCCCCACTTCCCTAACATATATAGGTAAAGGCCCATGCAGTCCATCTTCCCATAACAGGTTTAATGAATCCAAAGCAAACTGGAGTACATTCACAGAAACATCTAAACTACACCACACAACCATAAAACACCTACACGTGGAGGAAGCCGCCCAACTCGTCACGGCACACATCCTCGACGCCGCCGAAAAGTCCATTCCCCAGGCCTCCAGTGGGTCCCGCAGCCCAAGGAGGCCCTGGTGGAACGAGGACTGCAGGCGGGCGCGAGAGGCCCAGAACAAGGCGTGGGGTGTCCTTCGCCGGTACCCCACGTCAGATAACCTCATTTCTTTTAAACGGGCAAAGGCTTTAGGGAAGCGAGTGCGTCGTGAGGCGAAAAGGGAGAGTTGGCGCACCTTCCTCACCTCCATCAACTCATACACTGATACACACATAGTCTGGACACGAATACGCAAGCTGAAAGGACAACAAAAAAACAGCCTGCCCCTGGTTAGCACAACAGGGGACACACTCGAAGACCAGGCCAACACACTTGCACAACACTTCGAACACGTGTCCAGCTCATCACACTACACAAACACTTTCATGAAGCACAAAACGTCTGCGGAAAAGAAGTCCCTGCGTGATAGCAAGAAGACGCACACTTCTTACAATTCTCCTTTTTCAATTCATGAGCTGAAGGTTGCTCTGAGCACATGTAAGCCTTCAGCTCCAGGTGCAGACAAAATCACATACACCATGATACAACACCTACACCCAAACACTCTTGAAACACTCCTACATCTATACAACAACATATGGCTTTCGGGGCACATTCCTCGCTCTTGGAGGGAGGCCATAGTAGTGGCTTTCCTGAAGGAAGGAAAGGACCCTTCCTCTCCTGCTAGCTATCGGCCCATCGCCCTTACAAGCTGCCTTTGCAAGCTCTTCGAGAAGATGATAAACAGGAGACTTGTGTACTTCCTTGAGTACAACGGTCTTCTCGAGGGCTGCCAGGCAGGCTTCAGGGCGGGGCGATCTACAAATGACCAACTTGTCGCCCTTGAATCATACATAAAGGACGCTTTCATCCACAAACAGTTTTGCACAACGGTATTTTTTGACCTTGAGAAGGCCTATGACACCGCTTGGCGTTACGGGATCCTAAGTGACCTAAAGTCTTTCGGTGTTTCGGGCCATATGCTAAACACCCTTGCTAGTTATTTGTCCGAAAGAACTTTTCGCGTGAGAGTAGGTAGCGCACTCTCAAGAGTTCATATGCAAGAAAACGGCGTTCCGCAAGGTGGAGTGCTAAGCTGCACTCTGTTCATAGTTAAAATGAACTCCCTTGGGAAGGCATTGCCACCTACAATTTCTTATTCAATGTATGTAGATGACATCCAGCTATCTTTTTAATCATGTAATATGTCCATCTGTGAGCGTCAAGTCCAGCTCGGTGTCAAAAAACTTGCCAGCTGGGCAGACAAGAACGGTTTTAAAGTTAACCCAGAAAAAAGCACCTGTGTTGTCTTTTCCAGGAGGCGTGGGATCCATCTGGACCCAGACATTATCCTTAATGGCGTATCGATTCCTGTGAGGAAGGAGCACAAGTTTTTAGGTGTGGTGCTGGATGAAAGGCTTACGTTCATCCCTCACATTAAACAATTGAAACATAAATGTCTAAAGGCTCTCAACATTCTTAAAATCTTGTCCCACCAGTCGTATGGAACGGATAAGCAACTCCTGTTACGTATTTTCACAAGTCTAGTGGGGTCTAGATTGGACTATGGGAGTGTTGTGTATGGGTCAGCCACTAAAACAGCACTTAAAATGCTCGACCCAGTGCTTCACTTGGGGCTTCGCCTCTCTTGTGGCGCATTCCGTACGAGCCCTGTACAGAGTCTTTACGCAGAGTGTGACAAATGGTGCTTATCACACCAGCGAACCGATGTTGACTTGTTATATGCCTCTAAAATTTCATCAATGGACAACCATCCTTTTAAACCGGTTTTTAATGATACATCCACATCAAAACTCTTTTTAAATCGCCCGTCCATTCCTGTTCCCTTCTCGCTCAGAGTAAGGGACGAGGTCACTATTCATGAGGTCTCCTTTGTAGACACATTCAAGTCATCTATCACTGATCTTGTAGCACCATGGCATCTTCGTCCTGTTGCATGTGACTTGTCTTTCTTAAAATACAATAAGAACAGGACACCGAAAAGTGGGATTCTGCAGCATTTCATGTATGTGCAGGATAAATACAAGGCTGCAGAGTTTTTCAGCGATGCATCGAAAACGTTCACTGCAGTGTCTTGTGCGGCGCATGGGCCGAATTTCGAAGCATATAGAACCATGAATGTAAAGACAAGTATTTTTACGGCAGAAGCATATGGCATTTTTCTTGTTGTAAGTCACATAGTTGAACATCATATTCCTAAATCCATCATCTATACAGATTCACTGAGTGTCGTCCGTACATTGTCATCCGGAGAGTCCTCGAAAAACCATGTAGTTAACCTTGTCTTGAAATCAATTGTGCTGGCATATTCTTCAAACCTTGAGGTGACTGTGTGTTGGGTGCCAGGCCACTCTGGCATTGGCGGAAATGAACTGGCGGATGAAATGGCCGCCAATGCTGCACTCCGAAACACAGTAGACATAATAACACTACCTTACACAGACCTCAAGCCACACATAAGACAACACTTGCGCAGAACATGGCAAACACACTGGAATGAACAGACAGACAACAAACTACATGTAATAAAGCCACACTTGGGACGGTACACATCTGACTCGCACAACAGACACACGGAAGTCGCCTTGGGTAGGCTGCGGATAGGGCACACCCATGCAACCCACTCGTATCTGCTGACGGGATCTCCTAGACCCCAGTGTGGCAGGTGCGGAGAGGCCCTATCCGTAGTGCACATACTAATCACATGCAAGGCACTTCACACAACACGACACAAACACTTCAGAGAACTCTACAGACAACATATTCCCCTACATCCATCTTTTTTCCTAGGTGACGATGCCATTGTTTCCGTCAAACGTGTGTTTGAGTATTTGTCAGAAGTCAAGTTTTTAAACCTCATTTCCTATCACGCATCATGAAATCTGGCCCTTTACACCAGCCATCCTCACTGTCTTTTATTGATTTTACTTTTGTTCTTGCTTATTGATTTCAGTGTCTAAGTTCTCACCTCTCATATTTAACCACTGTTTTGGCGCTCTTTGCCCTAGTTGGCCTTGCGCCATTAACATCCAACCATCATCATCATCTCTTCTGTAGGGACCGGTGCCGCTCCCGCCTCCGCCTCCCCGTCCTCCAGTGCGTTGGAGGCTACCGAGGTGATGGACACCACGGGCCCGCATCGGCTCCCACCGCCACCGCACCGCCCGTGCCACTTTTGGCGTCCCCGACGCCCGCGGCGGTGGCGGCTCAAACGAAGGGCTCCCGAATGGGGGCCAAGTCTGGGGGGCCCGGTCTGTCGGGCACCCCTCGGACATCCGACGACGAGATGGATGTCGGGCCGTTCCTGCCTGCAACGCAGCGCAAGGAGCGGCCTCCGACGCCCAAGCCAGCAGCAGAAAGGCCCAAAAAGCCAAATCCTAGAGTAACAGCCCCGAAAGACACATGAACACAAATACACACAGACTTCAGTAGCTTCTAAATCTCCATAATGGGAAGAGAAAATATTAGTCAATGGAACTGTAGAGGCCTCATTAAAAATCTTGATGATGTCCATGAGATATTGCATTCGAACCAGCCAAGTGTGATGTGTCTTCAGGAGACGCATTTGAATCCCAATCACACAAATTTCTTAAATAGGTACATGGTATTCAGAAAGGATAGGGTTGGCTGCACACACTCTTCGGGCGGTGTAGCCATAATAGCCCGGAAATCCCTAGCATGCCACCCTATCACTCTCAACACCGTCCTTGAGGCTGTAGCAATACGCACAATAATTTTTAATAGGTTGGTAACGGTATGCTCAATTTACATTCGTCCTGATTATGCACTTTCCAGCTCTGACTTCGAGGCGCTGGTCGACCAGCTGCCCGAACCGTACATCCTAACAGGCGACCTTAATGCACACAACTCTCTTTGGGGCTCCTCCAGAACGGATGCCCGAGGTCGCCTGATAGAGAAATTTCTTACATCTTCAGGAGCATGCCTTTTCAACAAAAAGCAGCCTACATACCATAACTTAGGACATAATACATACTCACATCTCGACTTGGCTATTGGTTCCGCAGTTCTCTTTCCATGTCTTGAGCGGGGTGTGGGCACAGACCCATACGGTAGTGATCATTTCCCCACTTCCCTAACAAATATAGGTAAAGGCCAATGCAGTCCATCTTCCCATTACAGGTTTAATGAATCAAAAGCAAACTGGAGTATATTCACAGAAACATCTAAACTACACCACACAACCATAGAACACCTACACGTGGAGGAAGCATCCCAACTTATCACGGCACACATCCGCGACGCTGGCGAAAAATCCATTCCCCACGCCTCCAGCGCTCCGCGCAACCAAAGGAGGCCGTGGTGGAATGAGGAATGTAGGCGGGCGCGAGAGGCCCAGAACAAGGCGTGGGGTGTCCTTCGCCGGTACCCCACATCAGATAATCTCATTTCGTTTAAACGGGCCAAGGCTTTTGGGAAGCGAGTGCGCCGTGAGGCGAAAAGGGAGAGTTGGCGCACCTTCCTCACTTCCATCAACTCCTACACTGACACGCGAAAAGTATGGACACGAATACATAAACTAAAAGGACAACAGACACACAGCCTGCCCCTGGTTAGTACAACAGGGGACACACTGGAAGACCAGGCTGATGCGCTCGCACAACACTTCCAACATGTGTCCAGTTCAGCGCACTACACCAACACTTTCATAAAACACAAAACATCCTGTGAGAAGAAGTCCTTACGAGACAGTAATAAGTCGACCTCATCTTATAACACCCCCTTCTCACTGCATGAGCTGAAGATCGCACTTAGTACTTGTAAACCTTCAGCTCCAGGCGCAGACAACATTACATACACTATGATTCAACACTTGCACACAGACACACTTGAAACCCTCCTTCACCTCTACAACAAAATATTTCTTTCGGGGCACCTCCCAGGGTCATGGAGGGAGGCCATTGTAGTGGCCTTTCTGAAAGAAGGGAAGGACCCTTCCTCTCCCGCAAGTTATCGTCCCATCGCCCTCACAAGCTGCCTGTGTAAGCTGTTCGAGAAGATGATCAATAGGAGACTCATGTACTTCTTAGAGTACAATGGTCTTCTCGACAGCTGCCAGGCTGGCTTCAGGGCTGGGAGATCCACCAATGATCAACTGGTTGCATTGGAAACATATATAAAAGATGCCTTCATTCATAAGCAGTATTGTATAACAGTCTTCTTCGATATGGAGAAGGCCTATGACACGGCCTGGCGGTACGGCATCTTGTGTGACCTCAAGTCGTTTGGTGTTTCCGGCAACATGCTGAACACGCTCAGTAGCTACATGTCGGAAAGGACCTTTCGAGTGAGGGTTGGCAGTGCCCTTTCGAATGTATACGTGCAGGAAAATGGCGTCCCTCAAGGCGGTGTCTTGAGCTGCACACTGTTTATTGTTAAGATGAACTCACTTCGGAAGGCACTGCCACCAACCATTTCCTGTTCTATATATGTAGATGACATTCAAATATCTTTTAAGTCCTGTAACTTTTCAGTTTGTGAACGCCAAGTCCAGCTTGGGGTGAACCAACTTGCTGGCTGGGCGGACACAAACGGTTTTAAACTGAACCCTGGAAAGAGTACTTGTGTTGTGTTCTCCCGCAAGCGCGGGATTAAGGCAGACCCGGAGATCACCCTTCATCGCGCTTCTATCCCTGTAAAAAAGGAGCACAAGTTTTTAGGTGTCATATTTGATGAAAAACTCACGTTCATTTCACAAATCAAACAACTTAAACATAAATGCCTGAAAACACTAAACATTCTCAAAGTCCTCTCCCACCAGTCCTATGGTGCAGACAAAGAACTCCTTCTTCGCGTTTTTACCGCCTTAGTCGGGTCTCGGCTAGACTACGGTAGTGTTGTGTATGGGTCGGCATCAAAACAGCACTAAAAATGCTTGACCCAGTTCTCCATTTGGGCCTGCGCCTTGCGTGGGGGGCTTTCCGCACTAGCCCGGCCCAGAGTCTGTACGCTGAAAGTAATAAATGGTGCCTGGAACATCAACGAATGTACATAGATTTATTATATGCTTTTAAGGTCTCATCATTCAATAACCATCCTTTTAAACCTGTCCTCAACGATACATCTACAACCCAGGTATTCTCAAATCGTCCATCTGTTCCTTTGCCCTACTCTCTGATGGTGAGAGAGGAAGCTTCAGGTCTTTCCGTTGGGTTTTTAGATGTCTGTACATCTTCATCATTTTCTGACGTTATACCACCATGGCAACTGCAGCCTGTTTGTTGTGATGTTTCATTTATGAAAATAGATAAAAACAGGGTTCCGAGAGCTGCGATTCTGCAGCATTTCTTGTCGCTTCAGGATAAATATAAATGTGCCGAATTCTATAGCGATGCCTCGAAAACTTCAATTACAGTGTCGTGCGCCGCTCATGGCCCCAACTTTATTGCTTGCAGAACCATGAGTGTACACACCACTATTTTCTCTGCAGAAGCATATGGCATTTTACTCATCGTTCAGCACATTCTTAAAAAACGAATTCCTAAGTCCGTCATCTTCACAGACTCTTTGAGCATTGTACGTGCATTGTCTTCACACAGACCCAAGAAAAACCACATTGTCAATCTTGTCTTTAATTTCATAATGTCTATATATGCAAATAATTTTCAAGTAATCCTGTGCTGGGTTCCAGGCCATGCTGGAATCGCGGGGAATGAGACCGCTGATGAAATGGCCGCCACTGCTGCACTTGCAAGCACAGTGGACATAACAACAATACCCTACACTGACCTCAAGCCACACATCCGACAACACCTTCGCAAAACATGGCAAGCCGACTGGAATACACAGACAGACAACAAGTTACACATAGTAAAGCCACACTTAGGACAATACACTAGTGACTCACACAACAGATTCATCGAAGTTGCCCTACCCCGCACGGGGCACCTTGAGCAATCTTGGTGACGGTACTGGCGATACCGCGGACCCCGAGCCCCCAAACATAAGCTGGATCCAACCGTGGCGATGTGTTTATAGGTGGAGGGTTAGAAACCACGAACGGTGGCCGTCGGAGCCCAGGTCAAGCTCCGGCGGATGGGCTCCCTGCCTGTTCACCAGGCAGGGAGCTCCGGGACCTCTTTGGCTACCAGGGTAAGGTCAAAGGAGAAAGTACCCCCGTCTCCCTGCTTTCCAATGTGTCATATGGCATTTTCCAAACCCCCCCCCAAACGTGATCGGCCCCCGAAAAGGGGCCGCACCGAAGTTTCGTTCCCACCACTTCCCAACTTGAGTATTTCGAAACCGAACAACTACCCTCGCTTCTTAGTAATAGAATCAGTTGACCAGTTGAACCCTCTTGCTTCAAAGTCAGTATTTCTCGTCTCCAAATTTCTTGAAGGTGTCATCGGCGAATCATATAAAGCCAAAAAACAAAGAACCGGTGAAATCCTTGTTAAAGTCAGTAGCCAGAATCAGGCTGATAAACTACTTGCACAAACCCGCATCGCCGATCTGGCCATCCGAGTCACGCCCCACCGCAGCCTAAACAGCTCCCAGGGTGTGATTTCCGAATATGACCTAATCAATGAATCTGAAGCTGACCTGCTGGAGGGCCTTCGTAGTCAGGGCGTAACAGCGGTCAGGCGCATAACCATCCGCAGAGACGATAAACAAATACCGACAAAGCACCTCATCCTAACCTTCGACAAGGCGACCCTTCCTGAATTCATCAACGCAGGTTACATTCGTTGTTCAGTCCGGCCTTACATCCCGAACCCACGGCGCTGCTTCAAGTGCCAACGGTTCGGGCACGGCACAAACACCTGTCGCGGCCGACTTACCTGCGCAAAAGGCGCCCAGCACGATCACCCGGCCGAAAACTGCAACGTGCAACAACTTCTTTGTGTAAACTGCCAGGGTCCACATGCGGCCTACTCCAGAAAATGCGAAAAGTTTCAATTAGAAAAGAAAATCATTAACATCAAGGTCACTGAAAACATCACTTTCCCAGAGGCGCGGAAGAGGTTCGCCTCTTTCCCTCTGGGGAGGTACGCCGACGCAGCTCGCCGGGGGCGGAGCGGCGTCTGGTTTCGGCGGGGACCCAGTACCGCGAGTCGGACTTGGTTCCGCCCCCGCCCCCCCCTGGGTTGCCTCTGGCAGCCCAACCCGCCTCCGCACCGCTCGCTGAGCCAGCAGCGGCTGTGGTGGCATCCACGTCCGGTGGGGATACTGCTGCACCCACCGTTTCCCCCTCTCTACCGGCCCGAAGCACACGCGAGGGGCCGGACGAGATGGAGACGGAGGCAGTCGCAGCGACCCCCTCCCCCGCCTCACTGCCTGTGCCATCTGTGGTGCTCCCCACGCCTTCGGCACTGGCAGCACAGGCAAAGAACACCCGAAAGGGTACCACGTCAAGGGGGCCCAGTCCGCTGGGCACCCCCTTGCCTTCAGATGATGACATGGACGTCGAGCCCTTCCGGCTTTCATCGCAGCGGAAGGAACGGGCTGCGACATCCAGGTCAGTAGAGAAGGCCAGAAAACCCCTTCCAAGAGTCCAAGCCCCGAAAGACCCTACATAAATAGTCACACTCCAGTAGCTCTGAACACATAATAATGGGAAGAGAAAATATTGTTCAATGGAACTGCAGAGGCCTTCTGAATAATCTTGACGACGTTTATGAGATTCTGCATGCCAATCAGCCAAGTATAATGTGTGTCCAGGAAACACATCTGAATTCCAAACACACAAATTTCTTGAATAGTTATATGCTATACAGGAAAGACAGGGATGGCTGCACACACTCTTCTGGCGGTGTTGCCATAATCACCCGCAAATCCTTAGCATGCCACCCTGTCACCTTGAACACCGTCCTTGAGGCTGTAGCAATACGCTTAATAATATTTAATAGGTTGATAACGGTATGCTCCATATACATTCCTCCTGATGTTGCACTTACGAGCTCCGACTTCGAGGCGCTGGTTGACCAGCTGCCCGAACCATACATCCTTACAGGCGACCTTAATGCTCACAACTCTCTTTGGGGCTCTTCCAGAACGGATGCCCGAGGTCGCCTGATAGAGAAATTCCTGACATCTTCTGGAGCATGCCTTTTCAACAAAGAACAGCCTACATATCATAACATAGGACACAACACATACTCATGTCTTGACTTGGCTATTGGCTCCGCAGTTCTCTTTCCTCTTCTCGAGTGGGGTGTGGGAACTGACCCATATGGTAGTGACCACTTCCCCACCTCACTTAGATATATAGGTAAAGGCCCAAGCAGTTCACCTTCCCATAATAGGTTCAATGAAGCACGAGCTAACTGGAACACATTTACAGAGTCATCGAAACTACACCACACATCCATAGCACACCTACACGTAGATGAAGCCGCACAACTCTTCACGGCGCACATCCTCGACGCCGCCGAGAAGTCATTCCCCACGCCTCTGGTGCCCCGCGCAACCAGCGGAGGCCGTGGTGGAATGAGGACTGTAGGCGGGCGCGAGAGGCCCAGAACAAGGCGTGGGGTGTCCTTCGTCGGTACCCCACGTCGGGTAACCTCATTTTGTTCAAACGGGCCAAGGCGTTAGGAAAACGTGTGCGCCGTGAGGCAAAACGAGAGAGTTGGCGCTCATTCATAACATCTATAAACTCATACACAGACACACGCAAGGTATGGACACGTATACGCAAACTCAAAGGACAACATACACACAGCCTGCCCCTGGTCAGTACAACAGGGGACACACTCGAAGACCAGGCTGACACACTCGCACAACACTTCCAACACGTTTCCAGTTCAGCACACTACACAAACACCTTCATGAAGCACAAACTCGTGGCCGAAAAGAAGCCTTTACATGACAATTACAGGTCAGCCACCTCTTATAACTCCGAGTTCACGCTTCATGAGCTGAGGGGTGCTCTGAGAACGTGTACACCCTCAGCTCCAGGCCCAGACAACATTACATATACAATGATACAGAACTTACACACAGACACTCTTGTAACACTTCTTCACCTGTTCAACAAGATATGGCTTTCGGGGCACATTCCAAAGTCTTGGAGGGATGCCATAGTTGTAGCGTTCTTGAAAGAAGGGAAGGACCCTTCTTCTCCCGCTAGCTATCGACCCATTGCCCTGACCAGCTGCCTGTGCAAGCTTCTCGAGAAGATGATAAACCGGAGGCTCGTGTACTTTTTGGAGTACAACGGCCTTCTCGAGAGCTGCCAGGCAGGCTTCAGGGTGGGGAGATCCACAAACGATCAACTTGTGGCACTAGAGTCATACATTAAGGATGCCTTCATTCACAAACAATTCTGTCTTACGGTGTTTTTTGACATAGAGAAGGCCTATGACACCGCATGGCGTTATGGCATACTTACTGACCTTAAGTCGTTCGGTGTCTCTGGTAACATGTTAAATACCGTTATTAGTTATTTGTCAGAGAGAACCTTTCGCGTCAGAGTTGGTTCTGCACTGTCAAAGGTACACGTGCAGGAAAATGGCGTGCCGCAAGGTGGAGTTCTAAGCTGCACTCTCTTCATAGTAAAGATGAACTCCCTTGGGAAGGCACTGCCGCCTACAATTTCTTACTCTATGTATGTAGATGACGTGCAGATATCGTTTAAATCTTGTAATATGTCAATATGCGAACGTCAAGTCCAGCTCGGCGTCAAGAAACTTGCCAGCTGGGCAGACAAAAATGGTTTTAAATTGAATCCTGCAAAAAGCTCCTGCGTTGTGTTCTCTAGGAAGCGCGGGATCCTTCCAGACCCAGACATTACCCTTAATGGCGTGTCGCTTCCTGTGAACAAGGAGCACAAGTTTTTAGGTGTTGTGTTTGACCAGAAACTCACATTCATTCCACACATCAAGAAACTTAAACATAAATGTCTTAAAACAATGAATATCCTGAAGGTTCTCTCCCACAATTCGTATGGTTCCGACAAAGAACTCCTACTACGGCTCTATACTGCTTTGGTTGGGTCTCGTTTGGACTATGGCAGTGTGGTATATGGGTCGGCGAGGAAAACAGCATTGCGAATGCTTGACCCAGTACTACAC
The DNA here is from genome assembly GCF_048455015.1 of Haemaphysalis longicornis. Lineage (NCBI taxonomy): Eukaryota > Metazoa > Arthropoda > Arachnida > Ixodida > Ixodidae > Haemaphysalis > Haemaphysalis longicornis. Next base: position 56,306,333 of record NW_027526295.1, on the reverse strand, counting down.
TTGGGGCTACGGCTTGCGTCGGGTGCTTTTCGCACTAGCCCTGTCGAGAGTCTATATGTTGAATGTAATAAGTGGAGCCTTGAGAACCAGCGAACGTACATGGACTTACTTTATGCTTTTAAAATTTCATCTCAGAATAACCACCCTTTTTATCCTGTCCTTAACGATACATCCACATCTGTGCTGTTTGTAAATCGCCCGTCCGTTACTCCGCCTTTTTCACTTCGAGCGAGAGAGCAAGCCTCGGATCTGAGTGCTTCGTTTTTAGACGTGTACAGGTCATCGTCTTTAAACATTTTACCGCCTTGGCAAGTTCGCCCTGTGTCCTGTGACCTTTCTTTTATAAAGCTTGACAAAAATCGGGTACCGCGAGCTGCAATACTGCAGCACTTTCTTTCTTTGCAGTTCAAATACCCACGTGCTGAATTCTCCCCGCACGGGGCACCTTGAGCAATCTTGGTGACGGTACTGGCGATACCGCGGACCCCGAGCCCCCAAACATAAGCTGGATCCAACCGTGGTGATGTGTTTTTTAAGGTGAAGGGTAGAAACCTCTAACGGTGGCCGTCGGAGCCCAGGTCAAGCTCCGGCGGATGGCTCCCTGTCTGTTTACCAGGCAGGGAGCTCCGGGACCTCCTCAGCTATCAGGGTAAGGTTGTGGAAGAAAGTACCCCCGTCTCCCTGCTTTTTCCTATGCCATATGGATAAATCAAACCCCCCCCCCCCCAGACGTGATCGGCCCCCTAAAAGGGGCCGCACCGAAGTATCTTTTCTTTCTTTGCCTTCTATCTCGCTCCCAAAGCCAGATAACTACCCTCGTTTTTTGATCATTGAATCCGTAGACAAATCGAAGCCGGTTTCCTCTCAATCTGTATTTCTTGTTTCTAAATACCTTGAAGGTATCATCGGCAAAACATATGATGCCAAAAAGCTCAGAACTGGTGAAGTGCTAGTTGAAGTTAAAACTCAGCAGCAATCCACAATCCTCCTGAAACAAACCCGCATGGCAGATCTGGAGGTCAGGGTCACACCCCACCGCAGCCTCAACAGCTGTCAAGGTGTGATCTCTGCGGCAGATCTCATGTCCGAGACCGAGGCCGACCTTTTGGAAGGCTTAAGGGATCAGGGCGTCACGGCTGTAAAGCGCATATCAATACGCCGAGATGATAAACAGGTAGCAACTAGACACATTATCTTGACCTTCGATCGATGCACCCTTCCAGAATTCATAAATGCCGGTTACATACATTGTTCTGTCCGCCCATACATCCCGAACCCACGGCGCTGCTTCAAGTGCCAACGGTTCGGGCATGGCACAAACTCCTGCCGCGGCCGCCTTACCTGTGCAAAATGCGGCCAACATGACCACCCATCCGAAAACTGTAACACCCAGAGTTTCACCTGTGCCAACTGCCAGGGGCCCCACGCAGCGTGGTCCCGCACTTGCGAGAAATTCCAACAAGAAAAGAAAATAATCAATGTCAAAGTAACAGAGAACATCACCTTCCCAGAGGCGCGAAAGAGGTTCGCCTCTTTCCCCCTGGGGAGGTACGCCGACGCAGCTCGCCGGGGGGCGGAGCGGCGTCTGGTTTCGGCGGGGACCCAGTACCGCGAGTCGGACTTGGTCCCGCCCCCGCCCCCCCCTGGGTTGCCTCTGGCAGCCCGACCCGCCTCCGCACCGCTCGCTGAGCCAGCAGCGGTTGTGGTGGCAACCCCTTCCGTCGGGACCGGTGCCGCTCCCATCCCTGCCTCCCCGTCCTCCTGTGCGTTGGAGGGTGCCATGGACACCACGGGCCCCGCACCGGCTCCCACCGCCACCGCACCGCCCGTGCCACTTCTGGTGCCCCCGACACTTGCGGCGGTGGCGGTTCAAACGAAGGGCCCCCGAAGGGGGTCCAGGTCCGGGGGGCCCGGTTCGACGGGCACACCCAGGACATCGGACGATGAGATGGACGTCGGGCCGTTCTTGCCTGCGGTGCACCGCAAGGAACGCGTCCCGACGCCAAAGCCTCCCGACAAGCCAAGAAAGGCGAGAGTCACAGCCCCGAAAGACGACACATAACCAAACACACACACTCCAGTAGCTCTAACACTAAATAATGGGAAGAGAAAACATAATTCAATGGAACTGTAGAGGCCTTCTTAAAAATCTTGATGACGTATATGAGATTCTGCATGCCAATCAGCCAAGTGTAATGTGTGTTCAGGAAACACACCTGAATTCCAAGAACACAAATTTCTTGAACAGTTACTTGATATACAGAAAGGACAGGGATGGCTGCACGCACTCTTCTGGGGGTGTGGCCATAATTGCTCGGAAATCCTTAGCATGCCACCCTGTCGCTCTGAACACTGTCCTTGAGGCTGTGGCAATTCGAACAATAATATTTAATAGATTGATAACGGTATGCTCCATATACATTCCTCCTGATGTTGCACTTTCAAGCTCTGACTTCGAGGCACTGGTTGACCAGCTGCCCGAACCATACATTCTTACAGGCGACCTTAATGCTCACAACTCTCTTTGGGGCTCCTCCAGAACGGATGCCCGAGGTCGCCTGATAGAGAAATTTCTTACATCTTCAGGAGCATGCCTTTTCAACAATAAACAGCCTACATACCATAACATAGGACACAACACATACTCATGTCTTGACTTGGCGATTGGCTCCGCAGTTCTCTTTCCTCTCCTCGAGTGGGGTGTGGGCACTGACCCATACGGTAGTGACCACTTCCCCACCTCACTCACATACATAGGTAAAGGCCCATGCAGTCCATCTTCCCATAATAGGTTCAATGAAGCACGAGCTAACTGGAATACATTTACAGAGACATCCAAACTTCACCACACATCCATAGGACACCTACACGTCGAAGAAGCTACCCAACTTCTCACGGCGCACATCCTCGACGCCGCCGAAAAGTCCATTCCCCACGCCTCTGGTGCCCCGCGCAACCAGCGGAGGCCGTGGTGGAATGAGGACTGTAGGCGGGCGCGAGAGGCCCAGAACAAGGCGTGGGGTATCCTTCGTCGGTACCCCACGTCGGGAAACCTCCTCTTGTTCAAACGGGCCAAGGCGTTAGGAAAACGTGTGCGCCGTGAGGCAAAACGAGAGAGTTGGCGTACATTCATAACATCAATAAACTCCTACACAGACACACGGAAAGTATGGACATGTATACGCAAGCTAAAAGGACAGCAGACACACAGCCTGCCACTGGTTAGCACAACAGGGCACACTCTGGAAGACCAGGCCGACACACTCGCACAACACTTCCAGCACGTGTCCAGTTCAGCACACTACACGAACACTTTCCTGAAACATAAAGCCTGTTGTGAAAAGAAGTCCCTACGCGACAACAACAAATCACAGACTTCTTACAACTCCCTGTTTTCACTACATGAGCTGAGGGCTGCTCTGAGCACGTGTAAACCCTCAGCTCCAGGCCCAGACAACATCACATACACAATGTTACAACACTTACACGCAGACACACTCGAAGCACTTCTTCATCTATATAATAAAATATGGCTTTCGGGGCACATTCCAAAGTCTTGGAGGGAGGCCGTAGTAGTGGCTTTTTTGAAGGAGGGAAAGGACCCGTCGTCCCCCTCAAGTTACCGCCCTATAGCCCTGACGAGCTGCCTGTGCAAACTTTTCGAGAAGATGATCAATCGCAGGCTCGTGTACTTCCTTGAGTACAACGGTCTTCTCGAGAGCTGCCAGGCAGGCTTCAGGGCGGGGCGCTCCACCAATGATGAGCTTGTTGCGTTGGAATCCTACATAAAAGATGCCTTCATTCACAAACAGTTCTGTATAACAGTCTTCTTTGATATGGAAAAGGCCTACGACACGGCATGGCGATACGGCATCTTGAGTGACTTGAAGTCATTCGGTGTTTCAGGCAACATGCTCAGCACACTTTCTAGCTACATGTCTGAACGAACTTTCCGTGTAAGAATTGGTAGTGCACTTTCTAATGTACATGTTCAGGAAAATGGCGTGCCTCAGGGAGGTGTTTTGAGCTGCACACTCTTCATAGTTAAGATGAACTCACTCCGTAAGGTATTGCCACCAACCATTTCTTGTTCAGTTTATGTAGATGATGTACAAATATCTTTTAAATCATGTAATATGTCAATCTGTGAACGTCAAGTCCAGCTCGGCGTGAACAAACTTGCTGGCTGGGCGGACACAAACGGCTTTAAGCTGAACCCCGTAAAAAGTACTTGTGTTGTGTTCACCCGTGTTCGTGGGATCCATGTGGACCCTGACATTACTCTAAACGGCGTGTCGATTCCTGTAGAAAAGGAGCACAAGTTTTTAGGCCTAATATTCGACAACAAATTAACATTTCTTCCTCATCTGAAAATGCTTAAACAAAAATGCCTAAAAACTATGAATATCCTTAAAGTCGTCTCTCACCAATCGTACGGTGCAGACAAGCAGCTACTCCTGCGTCTGTATACTGCACTGGTAGGATCTCGCTTGGACTACGGCAGCGTCGTATATGGGTCTGCAACGAAAACGGCACTTAAAATGCTTGACCCAGTTCTGCATTTGGGGCTTCGCCTTGCTTGTGGCGCCTTTCGCACCAGCCCTGTCGAAAGCCTCTATGCAGAGTGCCACAAATGGTCCCTGTATCACCAGAGGATATACACTGACCTTTTGTATGCCTCTAAAATCATGTCTCTGACAAATCATCCTCTTAACTCGACCATTCATGATGCATCCTCACAGCAGCTCTTTTTAAACCGTCCATCTATTCCCATGCCGTTCCCTCTCAGAGTGAGAGCAGAAGCTTCTGAGCTAGCAGTGTCATTCTCATATATCCACAAGACACCGATCATTGATTTTATTGCACCATGGCAGGCCAGGGATGTTTCCTGTGACCTGTCTTTTGTGCAGTTCGACAAAAACCGGGCACCAAGGGCAGCTATTATGAAGCATTTCCTCTTCCTGCAGGATAAGTACCAGTGTGCAGAGTTTTACTCCGACGCATCAAAGACAGCTGATGCTGTGTCTTGTGCTGCCCATGGACTGAACTTTAACATGGCAAAAAGAATGAACTCACACAACAGCATTTTTACAGCTGAAGCACACGGCATTTTACTTATTTTAGACCACATTGTCCAACATCAAATTCCAAAGTCCATAGTTTTTACAGATTCTCTTAGTGTTGTACGTGCACTTTTGTCCAGAAAACGCTCAAAAAATTATGTAATCAATCTTGTTTTTAAGGCCCTTATGGCGGCATACGCATCAAGTCTTGAAATAACAATATGTTGGGTTCCTGGCCATTGTGGAATAGCCGGGAATGAAAGGGCAGATGAGATGGCCACTGTTGCTACACTCTTGAATTTAGTGGGCATAGCAACACTGCCGTACACAGATATGAAGCCACACATCAGACACCAACTTCACAACACATGGCAAACACACTGGAGTGAGCAGACAGATAACAAGTTACACGTAATAAAACCACACTTGGGACCATACGCTACTGACTCACACAACAGACACATTGAAGTTACCTTAGCTAGGTTGCGGATAGGCCACACACATGTGACACACTCACACCTGCTCACTAGCTCTCCAAGACCTGTGTGTAGCAGGTGTGGGGAGGGCCTATCCGTAGTCCACATCCTAATAACATGCAAGGCACTCGACACAACAAGACACAGACACTTCAAGGAACTATACAGACAACACTTTCCGCTACACCCTTCCTTGTTTTTGGGTGACAATGCCATGGTCTCTGTGCAACGCGTTTTTAAATATTTGTCTGACGTTAAGTTTTTAAACCTCATTTCCTATCATGCGTAATCAAAACTGGCTCTATACACCAGCCATCACCATTGCCGTTGATTGATTTTACTGCTGTTATTTTGGCTTCAGTAGCCACTATTTTTTTTCTTTTACATACTTTTGTTTGGCGCTCTTTGCCCCAGGTGGCCTTGCGCCAAAAAACTCCAACCATCATCATCATCATCACGTGCTGAATTCTACAGTGACGCTTCTAAAACCTCCACTATGGTGTCGTGCGCTGCTCATGGTCCGAATTTCAATGCAGCCAGAACCATGAGCGTGCACACAACAATTTTTCAGCAGAAGCGTACGGAATTTTACTGATTGTACGACATATCCTTGAAAATCAAATTCCCAATTCTATCATCTACACAGATTCTTTGAGTGTTGTACGCGCATTGTCATCGCATACACCCCCCAAAAACCACATAGTTAATCTTGTATTCAACACTATCATGTCGGTGTATGCGGACAAGCATCAGCTGCTCCTCTGCTGGGTCCCAGGACACGCTGGGATCGCTGGGAACGAGTTGGCAGACGAGAGGGCCGGTGCTGCTGCACTCAGGAACACTGTAGACATAACAAGCTTACCATATACAGACCTCAAGCCACACATAAGACAACACCTGCGCAGAACATGGCAAACACACTGGGACGAACACACAGACAACAAACTACATGTAATAAAGCCACACTTGGGACGGTACACAGCTGACTTACACAACAGAAACACAGAAGTCGCCTTGGCTAGGCTACGGATAGGGCACACGCATGCAACTCACTCGTATCTGCTGACGGGATCTCCTAGACCCCAGTGCGGCAGGTGCGGAGAGGCCCTATCCGTAGTGCACATACTAATAACATGCAGGGCACTTCACACCACACGACGCAAACACTTTCCAGAAATCTGCAGACAACAAATCCCACTCCACCCATCGCACTTCTTAGGCGATGAACCAATGTTTGCTATCAAACGTGTTTTTAATTATCTGTCAGAAGTTAAATTTCTGAATCTTATATCGTATCATGCATAATCACAACCTGGCCCTCTACACCAGCCATCCTCATTGTCTTTATTTGTTTTTACTTCTTGTGCTATTCACTTCTAGCATTGACTTTAATATGTGGTAGCTAACCATCTTTTTTTTTGGCGCTCTTTGCCCCAGTTGGCCTTGCGCCATTAAAATGCAACCATCATCATCATCGAAGTTGCCCTAGGTAGATTACGGATAGGCCACACACACGCGACACACTCCCATCTGCTCACCGGATCTCCAAGACCCCTGTGTAGCAGGTGTGGGGAGGGCCTATCCGTACTTCACATCCTCATTACATGCAAAGCACTCCAGACAACAAGACGCAAGCACTTCCCTCAACTCTACAGACAACACATTCCACTACACCCAGCACTCTTTCTAGCGGATGATCCCGTGATTCCTGTGCAACGCACTTTTAAGTTCCTCAGTGACATCAAGTTTTTACATCTCATTTCCTATCACGCGTAGTTTTTTAAAGCTTTATTTCATGCCACGCACCATCACAACCTGGCCCTTTACACCAGCCATCCTCACTGTCTTTTATTGATTTTACTTTTGTTCTTGCTTACTGATATCAGTGTCTAAGTTCTCACCTCTCATATTTAACCACTATTTTGGCGCTCTGCCCTAGTTGGCCTTGCGCCATTAACATCCAACCATCATCATCAATGGAACTGTAGAGGCCTTCTTAAAAGTCTTGACGATGTATACGAACTACTGCATGCTAATCAGCCAAGTGTAATCTGTGTTCAGGAAACACATTTGAATTCCAAGCACACAAATTTTTTGAATAGTTACATGGTCTTCAGAAAGGACAGGGATGGCTGCACACACTCTTCTGGCGGTGTGGCCATAATTGCCCGGAAATCCTTAGCCTGCCACCCTGTCACTCTGAACACTATCCTTGAGATGTCATAAATGCTCTTTTCAAGGTACTAATGTCTGCCTATGCCTCAAATCTTGAAATAACTATATGCTGGGTACCAGGGCATTGTGGAATCCCTGGCAATGAGGCCGCCGACCAAATGGCTGGTGCTGCTGCTCTCATGACTACAGTTCCCCGCACGGGGCACCTTGAGCAATCTTGGTGACGGTACTGGCGATACCGCGGACCCCGAGCCCCCAAACATACGCTGGATCCAACCGTGGCAATATGTTTATAGGTGGAGGGTTAGAAACCACGAACGGTGGCCGTCGGAGCCCAGGTCAAGCTCCGGCGGATGGGCTCCCTGTCTGTTCACCAGGCAGGGAGCTCCGGGATCTCTTTGGCTACCAGGGTAAGGTCAAAGAAGAAAGTACCCCCGTCTCCCTGCTTTCCAATGTGTCATATGGCATTTTCCAAACCCCCCCCCAAACGTGATCGGCCCCCGAAAAGGGGCCGCACCGAAGCTTCATTCCCACCCTTGCCAACAATTGCATCCCAAAAGCCAGATAACTATCCGCGCTTCTTGATTGTTGAATCTCTTGACAAGTCGAATCTTATCTCCTCCCAGTCAGTGTTCCTTATCACCAAATTCCTTGAAGGCATCCTTGGCAAGTCTTTCCAAGCCAAGAAACTGAGAACCGGCGAAGTTCTGGTCGAGGTGAACACTCGCCAGCAAGCCACAAGCCTCCTTACCCAGAATCGCATGGCAGATCTGGACATCAGAGTCACACCCCACCGTAGCCTCAATAGCTCTCAGGGTGTGATTTCTGAGCCAGATCTGATAAATGAGACGGAAGCCGATCTGCTCGAAGGTCTGAAAGGCGAGGGCGTGACGGCAGTGAGGCGCATCACCATGCGGCGAGATGATAAGCAAATCATGACAAAGCATATAATCTTGACATTTGACCATTCCACACTCCCTGAATCGATCAAAGCGGGTTTCATTCATTGTTCTGTCCGGCCTTACATCCCGAACCCGCGGCGCTGTTTCAAGTGCCAACGGTTCGGGCATGGCACCACCTCCTGTCGTGGAAAAACAACGTGTGCAAAATGTTCATCTCAAGATCATGATACAGATAACTGCCAGGCTCAACAATTAATGTGCAGCAACTGTCATGGACCTCATGCTGCGTACTCCCGCACGTGTGAAAGGTTCCAGGTGGAAAAGAAAATAATCAACCTCAAAATCACTGAAAACATCACCTTCCCAGAGGCGCGGAAGAGGTTCGCCTCTTTCCCTCTGGGGAGGTACGCCGACGCAGCTCGCCGGGGGGCGGAGCGGCGTCTGGTTTCCACAGGGACCCAGTTCAGCGAGTCTGACCTGGTCCCTCCGCCGCCCCCCTCTGGGTTGCCTTTGGCAGCCCAACCCGCCACCACGCCGCTTGCTGAGGCAGCAGCGGTTGTGGTGGCAACCCCTTCCGTCGGGACCGGTGCCGCTCCCGCCTCTGTCTCCCCATCCTCCAGTGCGTTGGAGGTTACCGAGGTGATGGACACCACGGGCCCCGCACCGGTTCCCACCGCCACCGCACCGCCCGTGCCACCTCTGGCGCCCCGGACGCCCTCGGCGGTGGCGGCTCAAACGAAGGGCTCCCGAGGGGGGGCCAAGTCCCGGGGGCCCGGTCCGTCGGGCACCCCTCGGACATCCGACGACGACATGGATGTCGGGCCGTTCCTGCCTGCAACGCAGCGCAAGGAACGCGCCCCGACGGCAAAGCCTCCTGACAAGCCAAAAAAGACGAGAGTCACAGCCCCGAAAGACGACACATAAACAACACAGTCCAGTAGCTCCGAACACTTCATAATGGGAAGAGAGAACATAGTACAATGGAACTGCAGAGGCCTTCTGAATAATCTTGACGACGTGTATGAGATTCTGCATAGCAATCATCCAAGTGTAATGTGTGTTCAGCAAACACATTTGAATTCTAAACACACAAATTTCCTGAATAGTTACCTGGTATACAGGAAAGACAGGGATGGCTGCACACACTCTTCTGGCGGTGTGGCCATAATCGTCCGGAAATCCTTAGCATGCCACCCTGTCACTATAAACACTATCCTTGAGGCTGTAGCAATACGCTTAATAATATTTAATAGGTTGATAAGGGTATGCTCCATATACATTCCTCCTGATGTTACACTTTTGAGCTCTGACTTCGAGGCGCTGGTTGACCAGCTGCCCGAACCATACATTCTTACAGGCGACCTTAATGCTCACAACACTCTTTGGGGCTCTTCTCGCACGGATGCCCGAGGTCGCCTTATAGAAAAATTCCTTACCTCTTCAGGAGCATGCTTTTTTAACAATAAACAGCCTACATACCATAACATAGGACACAACACATACTCATGTCTTGACTTGGCGATTGGCTCCGCAGTTCTTTTTCCATGTCTTGAGTGGGGTGTGAGCACTGACCCATATGGCAGTGACCACTTCCCCACGTCACTTACATATATAGGTAAAGGCCCAAGCAGTTCATCTTCCCATAATAGGTTCAATGAAGCACGAGCTAACTGGAATACATTTACAGAGACATCCAAACTACACCACACATCCATAGGACACCTACACGTTGAAGAAGCTGCCCATCTCCTCACGGCGCACATCCTCGATGCCGCCGAAAGATCCATTCCCCACGCCTCTGGTGCCCCGCGCAACCAGCGGAGGCCGTGGTGGAATGAGGACTGTAGGCGGGCGCAAAAGGCCCAGAACAAGGCGTGGGGTATCCTTCGACGGTACCCCACGTCGGGCAACCTTATTTTGTTCAAACGGGCCAAGGCGTTAGGAAAACGTGTGCGCCGTGAGGCAAAACGAGAGAGTTGGCGCACCTTCCTTACATCTATTAACTCATACACAGACACACACAAAGTGTGGACACGAATCCGAAAACTAAAAGGACAACAGACACACAGCCTGCCCCTGGTTAGTACAACAGGGGACACACTGGAAGACCAGGCTAACACACTTGCACAACACTTTCAACACGTTTCCAGCTCTGCACACTACACAAACACTTTCCTGAGACATAAAACCGCTTGTGAAAAGAAGTCCTTACGTGATAATAACAGGTCAAATTCTGGTTACAACTCTGAATTTACTCTCTATGAGCTGAAGGCTGCCCTGAGCACATGTAAACCCTCAGCTCCAGGCGCAGACCAGATTACATACACAATGATACAACACCTACACCCAGATACTCTTGAAACACTCCTACACTTATACAACAACATATGGCTTTCGGGGCACATTCCGAAATCTTGGAAGGAGGCTATAGTTGTAGCTTTCCTGAAGGAGGGTAAGGACCCGTCTTCTCCCGCCAGTTACCGACCCATCGCCCTCACCAGCTGCCTGTGCAAGCTTCTCGAGAAGATGATTAACAGGAGACTCGTGTACTTCTTAGAATACAATGGTCTTCTCGAGAGCTGCCAGGCCGGCTTCAGGGTGGGGCGATCCACAAACGACCAACTCGTTGCCCTTGAGTCGTATATAAAGGATGCCTTTGTCCACAAACAGTTTTGTGCAACGGTCTTTTTTGATCTTGAGAAAGCCTACGACACCGCTTGGCGATACGGGATACTTAGCGACCTGAAATCATTTGGTGTTTCGGGCAATATGTTTAACACTCTTTATAGCTACCTGGCAAAACGAACCTTTCGTGTAAGAGTTGGTACTGCCCTTTCAAAGGTTTTTGTGCAGGAAAATGGTGTGCCTCATGGTGGCGTTTTGAGTTGTACGTTGTTCATAGTCAAGATGAACTCACTTCGAAAGGCGTTGCCACGAACCATTTCCTGTACAATATATGTAGATGATGTCCAAATATCTTTTAAGTCGTGTAATATGTCAATTTGCGAACGCCAAGTCCAGCTTGGTGTTAATAAGCTAGCTGGCTGGGCTGATCAGAACGGTTTTAAGCTAAACCCAGTTAAGAGCACTTGTGTTGTGTTCTCCAAAAGGCGTGGGATCAGGCCAGATCCAGACATTAAACTGAATGGTGTCTCGATACCGGTCAAAAAAGAACACAAGTTCCTAGGTATAGTCCTTGATGAAAAACTTTCCTTTATCCCTCATATCAAACAACTAAAACACAAATGTATTAAAACACTGAATATTCTAAAGGTCTTGTCGCATCACTCGTACGGTGCTGACAAACAACTTCTGCTGCGAGTGTTTACTAGCCTGGTAGGCTCGAGGTTAGACTATGGGAGTGTTTTGTATGGTTCAGGAAGGGAAACTGCTTTGAAAATGCTCGACCCAGTGCAGCACTTGGGCCTTCGTCTTGCGTCTGGTGCTTTCCGGACTAGCCCCGTGCAAAGTCTGTACGTCGAGTGTGACAGATGGTGTCTGGGGTACCAGCGCGAGTATGTGGATTTGCTATATGCTTTTAAAGTTTCATCAATGTCTCACCATCCCATTAGGTCTATAATGAACGATACATCTACATCCCAACTGTTTTTAAATCGTCCATCTATTTCTGCGCCTTTCTCGCTCAGGGTGAGGGAGAAAGCCTCTGAACTTTCTGTCTCGTTTTTAGACACTTTTACAACATCTCTCATTGATGCTATAGCCCCATGGCATCTGCGTCCTGTATTGTGTGATTTGTCGTTTTCGCAATTTAAGAAAAACACGGTGCCCACAACTGCCGTTTTGCAGCATTTCATGTATCTTCAGGCGAAATATGGGGCAACAGAATTTTTTACTGATGCCTCAAAAACATCCATTGCGGTGTCTTGTGCTGCACACGGACCCAATTTCAGTGCTTGTAAAACCATGCATGTGAATTCTAGCATTTTTACAGCGGAGGCATATGGTATACTCCTTGTTTTAAGTCACATCAATGAATATCATATCGCAAAATCCATCATTTTCACGGATTCACTAAGCGTCGTGCGTACATTATCATCCCAAAGGTCTTCCAAAAATTACATTGTCAATCTGGTTTTTAAATCTTTGATGTCGGCGTATGCGTCAGGTCTGAATGTTACCATCTGCTGGGTTCCAGGCCACGCTGGCATCGCGGGCAATGAGTTTGCTGATGAAATGGCCGCTGCAGCTGCACTGAGAAACACTCTAGACATAGCAACAGTACCGTACACTGACATGAAGCCAGTCATCAGACAACACCTACGTAAAACATGGCAAACACACTGGAGTGAACAGTCAGACAACAAGCTACATGTAATAAAGCCACACTTGGGACGATACGCAACTGACTCACACAACAGACACACTGAAGTGACCCTAGCAAGGTTACGGATAGGCCAAACACATGCAACACACTCGCACTTGCTCACTGGATCTCCAAGACCCATGTGCAGCAGGTGTGGAGAGGGCCTATCCGTAATCCACGTACTCATCCAATGCAAGGCACTTGACACAACACGACGCAAACACTTCCCACAACTATACAGACAACACGTTCTGTTTCACCCATTGTACTTTCTAGGAGACGAGCCCATGTTTTCCACCAAGCTTGTTTTTAAGTTTCTTACCGATGTCAATTTTTTGCATCTCATCTCTTATCATGCATCATGACAACCTGGCCCTTTACACCAGTCATCTTCATTAGCTTGTTTTAGTTTGTGTATGTTTACTGAAACCCTCTCTACTTTTACTTTCACATCGCTGTCATGAAATCACTTTTGTTTGGCGCTCTTTGCCCTTAGCTGGCCTTGCGCCATTAAAATCCAGATATCATCATCATCATGACTACAGTTGACGTTACAACAGTACCTTACACCGACCTAAAGACACACATCAGACGACAGCTTCGTAACACATGGCAACTACACTGGAGTCAACAAACAGACAACAAACTACACATAATAAAACCACAACTTGGACGCTACATAACTGACTCACACAACAGATACACTGAAGTCGCCCTGGCTAGGCTGCGGATGGGCCACACACATGCGACGCACTCCCACCTGCTCACTGGTACTTCGGGACCCACGTGTAGCAGGTGTGGAAAGGGCCTATCCGTAGTCCACATACTAATCACATGCAAGGCACTTGACACAACACGACACAAAAATTTCCCTGAATTATACAGACAACACATTCCTTTGCACCCATCATACTTTTTAGCCGATGAACCAATGTTTTCTAGTCAACGTGTTTTTAAGTTTTTAGCTGAGGTAAACTTTCTGCAGCTCTTGTCATATCATGTGTAATCACCCTGGCCCTATACACCAGCCATCTCCATTGTCTTTTGTTTTGCATCACCTTTACTTTTAGTTACATGTTTTAGTACTTACGGTCTGATGAAAACTCAATAACTTCTTTGGCGCTCTTTGCCCTCGTTGGCCTTGCGCCATAAAACACCAACCATCATCATCAACTATCCTTGAGGCTGTAGCAATACGCTTGATAATATTTAATAGGTTGATAACGGTATGCTCCATATACATTCCTCCTGATGTTTCACTTTTAGGCTCTGACTTCGAGGCGCTGGTTGACCAGCTGCCCGAACCATACATCCTGACAGGCGACCTTAATGCTCACAACACTCTTTGGGGCTCTTCTCGCACGGATGCCCGAGGTCGCCTCATAGAGAAATTCCTTACATCTTCAGGAGCATGCCTTTTCAACAATAAACAGCCTACATACCATAGCATAGGACACAACACATACTCATGTCTTGACTTGGCGATTGGCTCTGCAGTTCTCTTTCCTCTCCTCGAGTGGGCTGTGGGCACTGACCCATACAGTAGTGACCACTTCCCCACCTCACTCACATACATAGGTAAAGGCCCATGCACCCCGCACGGGGCACCTTGAGCAATCTTGGTGACGGTACTGGCGATACCGCGGACCCCGAGCCCCCAAACATACGCTGGATCCAACCGTGGCAATGTGTTTATAGGTGGAGGGTTAGAAACCACGAACGGTGGCCGTCGGAGCCCAGGTCAAGCTCCGGCGGATGGGCTCCCTGTCTGTTCACCAGGCAGGGAGCTCCGGGACCTCCTCAGCTATCAGGGTAAGGTTGTGGAAGAAAGTACCCCCGTCCCCTGCTTCTATACATACTGTATGGCATTTTCAAAACCCCCCCCAAACGTGATCGGTCCCTGAAAAGGGGCCGCACCGAAGTATCTTTTCCTCCTTTTTCTTCGATCTCCATTCCAAAGCCCGATAATTTCTCGCGCTTCCTGGTAATGGAATCCCTGGATAAATCAAACCCCATCACTTCCCAGTCTGTCTTTATCATCTCCAAGTTCCTTGAAAGCCTTGTAGGCAAATCGTACAAAGCTAAAAAGCTCACAACGGGAGAAGTCCTAATTGAAGTTCAAAACAAGCAACAATCTTGTAACCTCTTGAAGCAAACGCGCATGGTCGATGTCGACATCAAGATCACGCCCCATCGCAGTCTTAATAGCTGCCAGGGCGTGATCTCTGATAGAGATCTAATAAATGAGACTGAAGCAGATCTGCTGGAAGGGCTTAGCGATCAGGGCGTAACAGCTGTGCGGCGAATCACGATACGCCGAAATGACCAAATAATACCTACTAAACACATAATCTTGACATTTGACCGCTCAACACTTCCCGAATCGGTCACCGCAGGTTTCCTGAGATGTCCGGTCCGACCCTACGTGCCGAACCCACGCCGCTGCTACAAGTGTCAGCGGTTTGGACATGGCACTAATGCTTGTCGTGGTCGACTAACATGCGCCAAGTGTGCACAACATGATCACGCATCTGACAACTGCCCATCACAAACCCTCATCTGTGCTAACTGCAAGGGACCCCACGGGGCCTACTCTAGAACATGTGAGAAATTCAAACAGGAGAAGGAGATCATCAAGGTAAAAGTGACTGAGAATCTTACCTTCCCAGAGGCGCGAAAGAGGTTCGCCTCTTTCCCCCTGGGGAGGTATGCCGACGCAGCTCGCCGGGGGGCGGAGCGGCGTCTGGTTTCGGCGGGGACCCAGTACCGCGAGTCAGACTTGGTCCCGCCCCCGCCCCCCCTGGGTTGCCTCTGGCAGCCCAGCCCGCCTCCACGCCGCTCGCTGAGCCAGCAGCGGTTGTG
Organism: Haemaphysalis longicornis; assembly: GCF_048455015.1. Lineage (NCBI taxonomy): Eukaryota > Metazoa > Arthropoda > Arachnida > Ixodida > Ixodidae > Haemaphysalis > Haemaphysalis longicornis. The sequence continues at coordinate 56,290,531 of NW_027526295.1, read as the reverse complement.
GTGGCAACCTCTTCCGTCGGGACCGGTGCCGCTCCCGTCCGTGCCTCCCCATCAACCAGTGCGTTGGAGGGTGCCATGGACACCACGGGCCCCTTACCGGCTCCCACCACCACCGCACCGCCCGTGCCACTTCTGGTGCCCCCGACACCAGCGGCGGTGGCGGGTCAAACGAAGGGCCCCCGAAGGGGGGCCAAGTCCGGGGGGCCCGGTTCGACGGGCACACCCAGGACATCGGACGACGAGATGGACGTCGTGCCGTTCTTGCCTGCAACGCAGCGCAAGGAGCGGCCTCCGTCGTCCAAGCCTACAGATAGGCCGCCCAAAAAGCCCAATCCAAGAGTCACAGCCCCGAAAGACGACACATAAACATACACACTCCAGTAGCTCTCACACTAAATAATGGGAAGAGAAAATATTGTTCAATGGAACTGCAGAGGCCTTATGAATAATCTTGACGACGTGTATGAGATTCTGCATACCAATCAGCCAAGTGTAATGTGTGTTCAGGAAACACATTTGAATTCTAAACACACAAATTTCTTGAATAGTTACCTGGTATACAGGAAAGACAGGGATGGCTGCACACACTCTTCTGGGGGTGTGGCCATAATCGCCCGGAAATCTTTAGCATGCCACCCTGTCACTCAGAACACTATCCTTGAGGCTGTAGCAATACGCTTGATAATATTTAATAGGTTGATAACGGTATGCTCCATATACATTCCTCCTGATGTTTCACTTCTAAGCTCTGACTTCGAGGCGCTAGTTGACCAGCTGCCCGAACCATACATCCTGACAGGCGACCTTAATGCTCACAACACTCTTTGGGGCTCTTCTCGCACGGATGCCCGAGGTCGCCTTATAGAGAAATTCCTTACATCTTCAGGAGCATGCCTTTTCAACAATAAACAGCCTACATATCATAACATAGGACACAACACATACTCATGTCTTGACTTGGCTATTGGCTCCGCAGTTCTCTTTCCTCTTCTCGAGTGGGGTGTGGCAACTGACCCATACGGTAGTGACCACTTCCCCACCTCACTTACATACATAGGTAAAGGCCCATGCAGTCCATCTTCCCATAATAGGTTCAATGAAGCACGAGCTAACTGGAATACATTTACAGAGACATCCAAACTACACCACACATCCATAGGACACCTACACGTAGATGAAGCCGCACAACTCCTCACGGCGCACATCCTCGACGCCGCCGAAAGGTCCATTCCCCACGCCTCTGGTGCCCCGCGCAACCAGCGGAGGCCGTGGTGGAATGAGGACTGTAGGCGGGCGCGAGAGGCCCAGAACAAGGCGTGGGGTATCCTCCGTCGGTACCCCACGTCGGGAAACCTCCTCTTGTTCAAACGGGCCAAGGCGTTAGGAAAACGTGTGCGCCGTGGGGCAAAACGAGAGAGTTGGCGTGCATTCATAACATCAATAAACTCTTACACAGACACAAGGAAAGTTTGGACACGAATACGTAAACTCAAGGGACAACAAACACACAGCCTGCCTCTGGTCAGCACTACAGGGGACACACTCGAAGACCAGGCTGACACACTCGCACAACACTTCCAACACGTGTCCAGTTCAGCACACTACACAAACACTTTCCTGAAACATAAAGCCTGTTGTGAAAAGAAGTCCCTACGCGACAGCAACAAATCACAGACTTCTTACAACTCCCTGTTTTCACTACATGAGCTGAGGGCTGCTCTAAGCACGTGTAAACCCTCAGCTCCAGGCCCAGACAACATCACATACACAATGATACAACACCTGCACGCAGACACACTTCTAACACTCTTACACCTCTATAACAAGATCTGGCTTTCGGGGCACATTCCAAACTCTTGGAAGGAGGCTATAGTTGTAGCTTTCCTGAAGGAGGGAAAGGACCCGTCGTCCCCCTCAAGCTACCGTCCTATAGCCCTGACGAGCTGCCTGGGCAAGCTCTTCGAGAAGATGGTAAATCGCAGGCTCGTGTACTTCCTCGAGTACAACGGTGTTCTCGAGAGCTGCCAGGCAGGCTTTAGGGTGGGGCGATCGACGAACGATCAACTGGTAGCTCTTGACTCGTACATCAAGGATGCCTTCGCGCATAAGCAGTATTGTTTAACTGTCTTCTTCGACCTTGAAAAGGCATACGACACCGCTTGGCGTTATGGGATCCTTAGGGACCTCAAGTCATTCGGTGTATCGGGTAACATGTTAAACACTCTTGTTAGTTACTTGTCAGACAGAATGTTTCGCGTAAGAGTTGGTTGTGCACTCTCAAACGTTTACGTGCAAGAAAATGGCGTGCCACAGGGTGGCGTGTTGAGCTGCACTCTCTTCATAGTAAAAATGAACTCTCTTGGTAAGGCACTGCCACCTACAATCTCTTATTCCATGTATGTAGATGACGTGCAGATATCCTATAAATCATGCAATCTGTCAATCTGCGAACGTCAAGTCCAGCTTGGTGTAAAGAAACTTGCCGGCTGGGCAGACAAGAATGGTTTTAAATTAAATCCTGTAAAAAGCTCCTGCGTTGTGTTCTCCAGGAAGCGCGGGGTCCATATGAACCCAGACATTACTCTTAATGGCGTGTCGCTTCCTGTGAACAAGGAGCACAAGTTCTTAGGTGTTGTGTTTGACCAGAAACTCACATTCATTCCACACATCAAGGAACTTAAACATAAATGTCTGAAAACAATGAATATACTTAAGGTTCTCTCCCATCAGTCTTATGGTTCCGACAAAGAACTCCTACTACGGCTCTATACTGCTTTGGTTGGGTCTCGTTTAGACTATGGCAGTGTGGTATATGGGTCGGCGACTAAAACAGCGTTGCGAATGCTTGACCCAGTGCTACACTTGGGGCTTCGTCTCGCCTCGGGTGCTTTTCGCACTAGCCCTGTCGAGAGTCTGTATGTCGAGTGTGATAAGTGGAGCCTTGAGAACCAACGAACGTACATGGACTTGCTATATGCTTTTAAAATTTCATCACTGAATAATCACCCTTTTTATCCTGTCTTTAACGATACATCAACATCTCTGCTCTTTGCAAATCGCCCATCCGTTCCTCTGCCCTTTTCACTGAGAGTGAGAGAGCGAGCCTCGGATCTCAGTGCTTCGTTTTTAGATGTGTACAGGTCATCCTTTTCTAACAGTTTACCGCCTTGGCAAGTTCGCCCTGTGTCGTGTGACCTCTCTTTTATGAGACTTGACAAAAATCGTGTACCACGAGCTGCAATACTGCAGCACTTTCTGTCTTTGCAGTTTAAATACACATGTGCAGAATTTTATAGTGACGCTTCTAAAACCTCCAGTATGGTGTCGTGCGCTGCTCATGGTCCTAATTTCAATGCCGCCAGAACCATGAGCGTGCACACATCAATTTTTTCAGCGGAAGCGTATGGAATCTTACTGATTGTACGACACATCCTTGAAAATCACATTCCCAATTCCATCATATATACAGATTCTTTGAGTGTTGTTCGCGCACTGTCATCGCACAAGCCCCCCAGAAACCACATAGTTAATCTTGTATTCTGCACTATCATGTCCGTGTATGCACAAAAGCATGAGGTGGTCCTCTGCTGGGTCCCAGGACACGCAGGGATCTCTGGGAACGAGTTGGCAGACGAGAGGGCCGGTGCGGCTGCACTCAGGAACACTGTGGACATTACAACGGTACCCTACACAGACCTCAAGCCACACATAAGACAACACCTGCGCAGAACATGGCAAACACACTGGGACGAACAGACAGACAACAAACTACATGTAATAAAGCCACACTTGGGACGGTACACAACTGACTCACACAACAGACACACGGAAGTCGCCTTGGGTAGGCTGCGGATAGGGCACACCCATGCGACGCACTCGTATCTGCTGACGGGATCTTCTAGACCCCAGTGCGGCAGGTGCGGAGAGGCCCTATCCGTAGTGCACATACTAATCACATGCAAGGCACTTCACACAACACGACACAAACACTTTAGAGAACTCTACAGACAACATATTCCCCTACATCCATCATTTTTCCTAGGTGATGATGCCATTGTTTCCGTGAAACGTGTGTTTGAGTATTTGTCCAACGTCAAGTTTTTAAACCTCATCTCCTATCACGCATAATCATATCTGGCCCTATACACCAGCCATCACCATTGCCGTTAATTGATTTTATTGTTATTTTGGCTTTAGTAGCCTATATTTTATTTTAGATACTTTTGTTTGGCGCTCTTTGCCCCAGCTGGCCTTGCGCCAAAAAACTCTAACGATCATCATCATAAAGGCCCATGCAGTCCATCTTCCCATAATAGGTTCAATGAAGCACGAGCTAACTGGAATACATTTACAGAGACATCCAAACTACACCACACATCCATAGGACACCTACACGTCGAAGAAGCTACCCAACTCCTCACGGCGCACATCCTCGACGCTGCCGAAAAGTCCATTCCCCACGCCGCTGGTGCCCCGCGCAACCAGAGGAGGCCGTGGTGGAATGAGGACTGTAGGCGGGCGCGAGAGGCCCAGAACAAGGCGTGGGGTATCCGTCGGTACCCCACGTCGGGAAACCTCCTCTTGTTCAAACGGGCCAAGGCGTTAGGAAAACGTGTGCGCCGTGGGGCAAAACGAGAGAGTTGGCGTACATTTATAACATCAAGAAACTCCTACACAGACACAAGGAAAGTATGGACACGAATACGTAAACTCAAGGGACAACAAACCCACAGCCTGCCTCTGGTCAGCACTACAGGGGACACACTCGAAGACCAGGCTGACACACTCGCACAACACTTCCAACATGTGTCCAGTTCAGCACACTACACAAACACTTTCCTGAAACATAAAGCCTGTTGTGAAAAGAAGTCCCTACGCGACAGCAACAAATCAGACTTCTTACAACTCCCTGTTTTCACTACATGAGCTGAGGGCTGCTCTGAGCACGTGTAAACCCTCAGCTCCAGGCCCAGACAACATTACATATAGAATGATACAGAACTTACACACAGACACTCTAGTAACACTTCTTCACCTTTTCAACAATATATGGCTTTCGGGGCACATTCCAAAGTCTTGGAGGGATGCCATAGTTGTAGCATTCTTGAAAGAAGGGAAGGATCCTTCTTCTCCCGCTAGCTATCGACCCATTGCCCTGACCAGCTGCCTGTGCAAGCTTCTCGAGAAGATGATAAACCGGAGGCTCGTGTACTTTTTGGAGTATAACGGCCTTCTCGAGAGCTGCCAGGCAGGCTTCAGGGCGGGGCGATCCACGAATGATCAACTTGTGGCACTAGAGTCGTATATTAAGGATGCCTTCGTGCATAAACAGTTCTGTTTAACTGTGTTCTTCGACCTAGAAAAGGCCTATGACACCGCTTGGCGTTATGGGATCCTTACTGACCTGAAGTCATTCGGTGTTTCTGGTAATATGTTCAACACCCTTGCTAGCTATTTGTCGGAGAGAACCTTTCGCGTCAGAGTTGGTTCTGCACTGTCAAAGGTACACGTGCAAGAAAATGGCATGCCGCAAGGCGGAGTTCTAAGCTGCACTCTCTTCATAGTAAAAATGAACTCCCTTGGGAAGGCAGTGCCGCCTACAATTTCTTACTCCATGTATGTAGATGACGTGCAGATATCTTTTAAATCATGTAATATGTCCATCTGCGAACGTCAAGTCCAGCTCGGCCTCAAGAAGCTTGCTGGCTGGGCAGACAAGAATGGTTTTAAAATTAATCCCGGAAAGAGCTCTTGTGTTGTATTCTCCAGGAAGCGTGGGGTCCACCCGGACCCAGACATCACTCTTGCGAATGTGCCAATTCCTGTGAACAAGGAGCACAAGTTTTTAGGCATTTTATTCGATGAAAAACTTACATTCATTCCTCATGTCAAACAGCTCAAATGTAAATGCCTAAAGGCAATGAACATTCTTAAGGTTCTCTCACATCAATCTTATGGGGCCGACAAACAACTCCTGCTGCGCCTGTACAGGGCGTTGGTGGGGTCTCGGCTCGACTACGGCAGTGTCGTGTATGGGTCGGCAACAAAGACCGCACTGAGAATGCTCGACCCAGTGCTGCATCTTGGCCTTCGCCTCTCATGCGGCGCTTTCCGCACTAGCCCTGTCGAAAGCCTTTATGTCGAGTGCGACAAGTGGTGTCTAGGGCATCAGCGGGAGTATGTTGACCTGCTGTATGCATCTAAGATTGTGTCCCTTACCAACCATCCTTTTAATCCCATCATGAAGAATACATCAAACTTGCAACTCTTTTTAAACAGGCCATCCATTTCCTTACCTTTCTCTCTCAGAGTTAGGGAGGAGGCTTCTGCACTCACGGTCCCTCTTTCAGACACGCAAAAGACACCCATCCATAATTTAATTCCACCATGGCATCTACATCCTATATCATGCGACCTATCATTCACATTAGTAGAAAAAAATAGGGCACCAAGGAGTGCAATTCTGCAGCACTTCCTGTTCCTGCAGGACAAGTACAGGTGCGCAGAATTCTATAGCGACGCGTCGAAAACTGGTTTTACTGTATCTTGTGCAGCGCACGGAGCAAATTTTACCGTAACTAAGACGATGAATTTTCATAGCAGTATTTACACGGCAGAAGCCTATGGCATTTTACTCGTTTCAAACCACATCCTCGAACATAAGATTCCAAAGTCCATCGTCTACACAGATTCTCTAAGCGTTGTGCAGGCACTGTCATCAGGAAGGTCGTCAAAAAACTATGTGATCAATGCTCTTTTCAAGGTACTAATGACTGCATATGCCTCAAATCTTCAAATAACTATATGCTGGGTACCAGGTCACTGTGGGATCCCTGGCAATGAGACTGCTGATCAAATGGCTGGTGCTGCTGTTCTCATGACCACAGTTGACATAACAACAGTACCTTACACCGACCTAAAGACACACGTCAGACGACAGCTCCGTAACACATGGCAATTACACTGGAGTCAACAAACAGACAACAAACTACACGTAATAAAACCACAACTGGGACGCTACATAACTGACTCACACAACAGATACACTGAAGTCGCCCTGGCTAGGCTGCGGATAGGCCACACACATGTTACGCACTCCCACCTGCTCACTGGAACTTCGGGACCCACGTGTAGCAGGTGTGGAAAGGGCCTATCCGTAGTCCACATACTAATCACATGCAAGGCACTTGACACAACACGACACAAACATTTCCCTGAATTATACAGACGACACATTCCTTTGCACCCATCATACTTTTTAGCCGACGAACCAATGTTTTCTAGTCAACGTGTTTTTAAGTTATTAGCTGAGGTAAACTTTCTGCAGCTCTTGTCATATCATGTGTAATCACCCTGGCCCTATACACCAGCCATCTCCATTGTCTTTTGTTTTGCATCACCTTTACTTTTAGTCACATGTTTTAGTACTTACGGTCTCATCATAATTCAGTAACTTCTTTGGCGCTCTTTGCCCATAGTCGGCCTTGCGCCAATAAAACCCAACTATCATCATCAATTTGTATTTGCATGGACGTGGAAAATTACACAGAAAATGCACACCCCCATCTAACGACAATGGTTGTATGGAAGGTCGTGGATTGCCTGCACCAGTAGAGCTCTAGAGAGCACAACTGCAGTGCTGCAGATTGTCCCGATTAGAAACACCCCGCACGGGGCACCTTGAGCAATCTTGGTGACGGTACTGGCGATACCGCGGACCCCGAGCCCCCAAACATAAGCTGGATCCAACCGTGGCGATGTGTTTATAGGTGGAGGGTTAGAAACCACGAACGGTGGCCGTCGGAGCCCAGGTCAAGCTCCGGCGGATGGGCTCCCTGTGTGTTCACCAGGCAGGGAGCTCCGGGACCTCTTTGACTACCAGGGTAAGGTCAAGGAAGAAAGTACCCCCGTCTCCCTGCTTTTTCCTATGCTATATGGATAAATCAAAACCCCCCCCCCAGACGTGATCGGCCCCCTAAAAGGGGCCGCACCGAAGTATCTTTTCCTTCTTTGCCTTCTATCTCGCTCCCAAAGCAAGATAACTACCCTCGTTTTTTGATCATGGAATCTGTGGACAAATTGAAGCCGGTTTCTTCTCAATCGGTATTTCTTGTTTCTAAACCTTGAAGGTATCATCGGCAAAACATATGACGCCAAAAAACTCAGAACTGGTCAAGTGTTAGTTGAAGTTAAAACCAAGCAGCAATCCACAATCCTCCTGAAACAAACCCGCATGGCAGATCTGGAGATCAGGGTCACACCCCACCGCAGCCTCAACAGTTGTCAAGGTGTGATCTCTGAGGCAGATCTCCTAACCGAGACAGAGACTGATCTGCTCGAAGGCCTAAAAGAACAAGGCGTGACAGCAGTAAGGCGCATCGTCATCAGGAGAGAGAACAAAGAAATACCCACCAAACATCTGATTCTGACTTTCGACCGCTGCACACTGCCCGAGCATATCAACGCAGGTTTCATCCGTTGTTCTGTCCGGCCATACATCCCGAACCCGCGGCGCTGTTTCAAGTGCCAGAGGTTCGGGCATGGTACCAACTCCTGTCGTGGCAGAACAACATGTGCCAAATGTGGCCAGCATGATCATCTATCTGACAACTGCACTGCAACCAACCTTACCTGCCCGAATTGCCAGGGTCCACATGCAGCATACTCTCGCGCCTGTGAAAAGTTTCAACAAGAGAAAAAAATCATTAACATAAAGGTAACAGAAAACATCACCTTCCCCGAGGCGCGAAAGAGGTTCGCCTCTTTTCCCCTGGAGAGGTACGCCGACGCAGCTCGCCGGGGGGCGGAGCGGCGTCTGGTTTCGGCGGGGACCCAGTACCGCGAGTCGGACTTGGTCCCGCCCCCGCCCCCCCCCTGGGTTGCCTCTGGCGGCTCAACCCGCCACCGCACCGCCTGCTAAGTCAGCAGCGGCTGTGGTGGCATCCACGTCCGTTGGGGATGCCGCTGCACCCTCTGTTTCCTCCTCTCCACCGGCCCAAAGCACACGCAAGGGCACGGAGATGGAGACGGAGGCAGTCGCAGCGACCCCCTCCCCCGCCTCACTGCCTGTGCCACCTGTGGTGCTCCCCACGCCTTCGGCACTGGCAGCGCAGGCAAAGAACACCCGAAAGGGTACCACGTCAAAAGGGCCCAGTCCGCTGGCCACCCCCTTGCCATCAGATGACGACATGGACGTCGAGCCCTTCCGGCTTTCATCGCAGCGGAAGGAACGGGCTGCGACGTCCAGATCAGTAGAGAAGGTCAGAAAACCCCTTCCAAGAGTGCAAGCCCCGAAAGACCCTACATAAATAATCACACTCCAGTAGCTCTAACACATCATAATGGGAAGAGAAAACATTGTTCAATGGAACTGCAGAGGCCTTCTGAATAATCTTGACGACGTGCATGAGATTCTGCATGCCAATCAGCCAAGTTTAATGTGTGTCCAGGAAACACATCTTAATTCCAAACACACAAATTTCATGAATAGTTACCTGGTATACAGGAAAGACAGGGATGGCTGCACACACTCTTCTGGCGGTGTGGCCATAATTGCCCTCAAATCCTTAGCATGCCACCCTGTCACCTTGAACACTGTCCTTGAGGCTGTAGCAATTCGAACAATAATATTTAATAGGTTGATAACGGTATGCTCCATATACATTCCTCCTGATGTCTCACTCTCGAGCTCTGACTTCGAGGCGCTGGTTGACCAACTGCCCGAACCATACATCCTTACAGGCGACCTTAATGCTCACAACTCTCTTTGGGGCTCTTCCAGAACGGATGCCCGAGGTCGCCTGATAGAGAAATTCCTTACATCTTCTGGAGCATGCCTTTTCAACAATAAACAGCCTACATACCATAACATAGGACATAACACATACTCATGTCTTGACTTGGCTATTGGTTCTGCAATTCTCTTTCCATGTCTTGAATGGGGCGTGGGCACAGACCCATATGGTAGTGACCATTTCCCCACTTCATTAACGCATATAGGTACAGGCCCGAGCAGTCCATCTTCCCATAAAAGGTTTAATGAAGCAAGAGCTAACTGGAATACATTTACAGAGACATCCAAGCTACACCACACATCCATAGGACACCTTCACGTTGAAGAAGCTTCCCAACTGCTCACGGCGCACATCCTCGACGCCGCCGAAAGGTCCATTCCCCACACCTCTGGTGCCCCGCGCAACTAGCGGAGGCCGTGGTGGAATGAGAACTGTAGGCGGGCGCGAGAGGCCCAGAACAAGGCGTGGGGTATCCTTCGTCGGTACCCCACGTCGAGTAACCTCCTCTTGTTCAAACTGGCCAAGGCGTTCGGAAAACGTGTGCGCCGTGAGGCAAAACGCGATAGTTGGCGTACATTCATAACATCAATTAACTCCTACACAGACACACGGAAAGCATGGACGAGAATACGTAAACTCAAAGGACAACAAACACACAGCCTGCCTCTGGTCAGCACAACAGGGGACACACTCGTAGACCAGGCTGACACACTGGCACAACACTTCCAACACGTGTCCAGTTTAGCACACTACACAAACACTTTCATGAAACACAAACAAACGGCAGAAAAGAAGCCCCATACTAGATAACAATAGGTCAACATCTTATAACTCAGAGTTTTGACTGTATGAGCTGAGGGCTGCTCTGAGCACGTGTAAACCCTCAGCTCCAGGCCCAGACAACATCACATATACAATGATACAATACCTGCACGCAGACACTCTTCTAACACTCTTACACCTATATAACAAGATATGGCTTTCGGGGCACATTCCAAACTCTTGGAAGGAGGCTATAGTTGTAGCTTTCCTGAAGGAGGGAAAGGACCCGTCGTCTCCCTCAAGTTACCGTCCTATTGCCCTGACGAGCTGCCTGTGCAAGCTTCTCGAGAAGATGATCAATCGCAGGCTCGTGTACTTCCTCGAGTACAATGGTCTTCTCGAGAGCTGCCAGGCAGGCTTCAGGGCGGGGTGATCCACGAACGATCAACTCGTATCTCTTGAATCGTATATAAAGGATGCCTTCGTTCATAAACAGTATTGTGTAACTGTGTTTTTCGACCTCGAGAAGGCCTACGACACCGCTTGGCGGTACGGGATCCTCAGTGACCTAAAGTCATTCGGTGTCTCAGGTAACATGTTAAACACTCTTGTCAGTTACCTGTCAGAAAGAACGTTTCGAGTGAGAGTCGGTGGTGCACTCTCAAGGGTTCACGTGCAAGAAAATGGCGTGCCACAAGGTGGTGTGTTAAGCTGCACTCTCTTCATAGTAAAAATGAACTCTCTTGGTAAGGCACTGCCTCCCACAATCTCTTATTCCATGTATGTAGATGACGTCCAGATATCCTATAAATCATGTAATATGTCAATCTGCGAACGTCAAGTCGAGCTTGGTGTAAAGAAACTTGCCGGCTGGGCAGACAAGAATGGTTTTAAATTGAATCCTGCAAAAAGCTCCTGCGTTGTGTACTCCAGGAAGCGCGGGGTCCATCCGGACCTAGACATTACTCTTAATGGCATGTCGCTTCCTGTGAATAAGGAGCACAAGTTCTTAGGTGTGGTGTTTGATCACAAACTCTCATTCATTCCCCACATCAAGGAACTTAAAAATAAATGTCTCAAAACAATGAATATACTTAAGGTTCTCTCCCACCAATCCTATGGTTCCGACAAAGAACCCTTGCTTCGCTTGTATACTGCTTTGGTTGGTTCTCGTTTGGACTATGGCAGTGTGGTGTATGGGTCGGCGACTAAGACAGCCTTGCGAATTCTTGACCCAGTGCTACACTTGGGCCTTCGTCTTTCGGCGGGTCTTTTGGGCCTTCGTCTTTCGTCTCAGCCCTGCTGAGAGTCTGTATGCCGAGTGTAATAAGTGGAGCCTTGAGAACCAACGGACGTACATGGACTTACTTTATGCTTTTAAAATTTCATCGCTGAATAATCATCCTTTTTATCCTGTCTTTAACGATACATCCACATCTCTGCTCTTTGTAAATCGCCCATCCGTTCCTCTGCCCTTTTCACTTAGAGTGAAAGAGCGAGCCTCGGATCTGAGCGCTTCGTTTTTAGACGTGTACAGGTCATCCTCTTTAAACATTTTACCGCCTTGGCAAGTTCGCCCTGTGTCCTGTGACCTTTCTTTTATGAAACTTGACAAAAATCGGGTACCGCGAGCTGCAATACTTCAGCACTTTCTTTCTTTGCAGTTGAAATACCCACGTGCTGTAGAATTCTACAGTGACGCTTCTAAAACCTCCACTATGGTGTCGTGCGTTGCTCATGGTCCGGATTTCAGTGCATCCAGAACCATGAGCGTGCACACAATTTTTTCAGCAGAAGCGTACGGAATTTTACTGATTGTACGACATATCCTTGAAAATCAAATTCCCGATTCTATCATCTACACAGATTCCTTGAGTGTTGTTCGCGCACTGTCATCGCATACACCCCCCAAAAACCACATAGTTAATCTTGTATTTAAATCTATCATGTCTGTGTATGCGCAGAAGCATCAGCTGCTCCTCTGCTGGGTCCCAGGACACGCTGAGATCGCTGGAAACGAGTTGGCAGACGAGAGGGCAGCTGCTGCTGCACTCAGGAACACTGTAGACATAACAACCGTACCATATACAGACCTCAAGCCACACATAAGACAACACTTGCGTAGAACATGGCAAACACACTGGAGTGAACAGACAGATAACAAGTTACACGCTATAAAACCACGCTTGGGACCATACACCACTGACACACGCAACAGACACACAGAAGTCGCCTTGGGTATGCTGCGGATAGGGCACACCCATGCGACGCACTCGTATCTGCTGACGGGATCTTCTAGACCCCAGTGCAGCAGGTGCGGAGAGGCCCTATCCGTAGTGCACATATTAATCACATGCAAGGCACTTCACACAACACGACACAAACACTTCAGAGAACTCTACAGACAACATATTCCCCTACATCCATCGTTTTTCCTAGGTGATGATGCCATTGTTACCGTGAAACGTGTGTTTGAGTATTTGTCCGACGTCAAGTTTTTAAACCTCATTTCCTATCACGCATCATGAAATCTCGCCCTATACACCAGCCATGCTCATTGTAGTTTTGTGACTTTACTTTTGTTTTTGCTGATTTTACTTAGTGTTTAAGGTTTCACCCCTATCATCGACTATTGTTTTGGCGCTCTTTGCCCCAGTTGGCCTTGCGCCATAAACATCCAACGATCATCATCCGATTAGAAACAGGTGCTCAGTACTGGGCTGGTTAATTTGGTGTTGGACTTGGTTTTGGAAAGCTTCACATCCCCTGTTTTTGTCGTTTCAACGGATTGGCAGTTGATTTTTTATTAAGTCTTCCCGTCACTAACTAGGTCACAGCTACACATTTGGTTGTCATACTACCAGGGTGGTCTGCAAGCAGACGCAGTCCGTCTGCTGCTAATTTCGAGTGTACCTCAAAACGACCCATTTCTGGAGGCATTCACCTGCTTTCCATGGGAACCCAGAAAGGATGTAGACCAAGCCTTGCCCTCGAGGCCCTGCAGTCTTCCCGTCACTAACTAGATCACAGCTACACATTTGGTTGTCATACTACCAGGGTGGTCTGCAAGCAGACGCAGTCTGTCTGCTGCTAATTTCAAGTGTACCTCAAAACGACCCACTTCTGGAGGCACTCACCTGCTTTCCATGGGAACCCAGAAAGGATGTAGACGAAGCCTTGCCCTCGAGGCCCTGCACCAACATTGTTGGGGCCAGGTCCAAGCACTTTTTTTTCCACTGGAAGCGCTTCTTGGCAGATGCTGCAGGAACAGGAATAAATGCTATGTCAGCACAACTGAAAGTTGGGTAGGCTAATACATCTTTGAAAAAGAAAATGCGTAAAAGATGATGACGTTGAATAAGACCACACAGGACAACCCACTACAAGAAAAAGAACACGCAGCGCATCGTCCTCTGTGTTGTTTTCTGCAAAAGCAAAAGTGGGCAATCTCTGCCGCATTGTTAATAACAAGGATCATCCAAGGAAATGGAGCAACGAGTGTGGTGTTAACCATGTGCAGCCGTTAGTTTGTTGTACGATTGGCATGGTTTATTACAGAACCTCGTCATGTAAGTCCGTGTATGTGGCCCAGACAGGACGTTGTCTAAGCATCCATCTCTGAGAGCATTTGTTTACGATGATGAATTCAATGGGTGCAAATCTTCCTGCGCATTATAAAAAGTGCGGGTGTCACCCTTTTGATGAGACTGGTGTTGAGCAGACATAATGATCAGATTGTTAGGGAACTGGTTGAGGCCTTCTTTATCAATGAACATAGTAACAAGTGTGTCAGCAAATCGTCTATCACTCTACACGGGCAGGAGCACACAATAATCGGCACCGTATTTCTTTGATCTAATATTTGTTTTTGTGTATAAATTTTGTTTTTTAATAAAACAGCAGTTGCCAGTAAGTGCTGTTGTGTGTCCCTCCTGTCTGTACGCGTTATTTGTGCGCCTTCAAATTTTCAGTGGGTTTATGACCTGCCACATACTATTTGTCCCATACACAGCTTCCATTCACCTTCAACGTACACTGTACTGACAGTTGCTCCTGGTGCCTCCTCATAAAAGACCCAAAATGCCCCGTAACCTTCACAGCCCCTCGCACGATCCATTCCGCCGCCGTCATTTGGTCTATCCTTCCTCTCTACCTCTTCCGTCTTTTTTGGCTCACTGTTTCACACTTTTTTTCCTTTGGCAGTGATTTCCTTAAGATCTCGGTACAGAAGCGACGTTTCCCATTCATCTCCCGCAACGCAACTTAACAGCCTGAAGAGCTAGAACTCTGATGCGTGCACACGACATACTCACGAGATTAACGCTATCAAACACACGCAATACGTACGATCGAGGCACTGCACCTCACACATCCCGGACTGCGCTTTGGGGAGTACACGCCACCGGTTCGATCAAACTTGACCAATTTTATGGGCTCCTACACAAAAGGAACAGCGAAACCCTAGAAACTGCGGCCGGAGTGTGTGGGGACATAGCATCGTAATTTGAATTTAGTGTGTGCTGCATACTTGGACAAGAAACAGGGACTGGGAAAAGACAAACCGCAGGCACGTTGGCTACACGAAGCAGGTGTTTGTTTGCGCGCCAACGTCTGGTTTGTGTTTTGCCACTGTCTCTGTTCCTCGTCTAAGTATGCAGCGCACGCTAAATTTGAATTCAAGGTTATACAAAAATTGAAGAACTACAACAAACATAAAATATCGACGTTACTGACCTTGCTGGGAAAATGAGCACATACATCCCCTCTTTTCCACTCTTCCGTGTCTGTGGCAGCAAATGCTGAAGACCATCATGGCTGACCTACGCCACAGAGCCTACGCTGAGCTCAGGCTGCAAGTCTCTCTTGGATTGTCGCAATAGGTATGTAAGATACTTAATCGGATAGGGAGATCGCACAAATACTAGCATCCACAGTATATTCACGCATTTGCAGCTTCATTTGGTAGAAATCAACAGAAACTGACACGCTGGGTACTGACCGGGCAAATCATTCACTCGGGGGGGGGGGTTCTTTCCTCCTAGCCACTCCGCAGGGCCAGAGTTATAGGTGTGCGCCGTGTCTGTTTTGACCGGCGGCAGCGTGGTGGTCGTTTTTAGTCTGCGGCGGCAGAGTTGTCGGCGTGGCGCCGGATAGTCATTGGCGGTGGTTCACGGCCAATTTTTTGTTGGCAGTGGCGGAGCCGGCGGCGTGAAAACCGGAACTGAAAATTAAAAAAGGCTAGCCATTAAAAAAAACTGTTTCGCTCATCCTTCTTTGATAAACTGATTGCAATTCTGGGATTTTCATAATGAGGGCTGAGAGGACCTAATACAGAGGTGCTAAAACAGACAAGTAAACATTTTTGTAAATACCTTGTTTTGCAGCCAACATATTTGAATAGAATACTGGGCACATATCTGAAGGCGCGTATGGTAATTGTGTTAGTGTGTTTCTTCGCCCTCAAATATGTTTTGCTTTACTTATTTCTTGCGTCACATAGTCGCAATTGTTTTCTTTGTGCTATCTTTCGGTTTTGACGAGATATTTTTCCATTGAGCAAATGAGTTAATTCGTCTAGAAATGCCAAGGAGACACCGACATACGTGACACTCTCTAGATACGTTAACCTTGCGTCCACTTGTTTCGTAAACAAAAAATACACAAAAACACAACAGTGCTCGTATATGAGTATATATTTTGCTGGGTTCAGCTGTTAACCTGTCAACCAATCACCAGATGTTACAAGCAACGCAACCCCGCATGGGGCACCTTGAGCAATCTTGGTGACGGTACTGGCGATACCGCGGACCCCGAGCCCCCAAACATAAGCTGGATCCAACCGTGGTGATGTGTTTATACTGTGCAGTGAAGGTCACGAGATTGATATCAGAGGAACCGGTTCCAAACGCGAGGGTATATAAGGAGGCTGCTAGGACTAACGAAACTTCATACGAAAGCCTAGAGCTGAAGAATCCACATCTGTCTGCGACTCCGGGTCTTCTTACCATGGTGGTGAGTGTCGTAGTCGTAGGTCCCCACTCAGAAAAAGAATACTATACCTTTTTCTCTTTGAGTTTTCCGACGACACCGACGACGACAGTATCATCATCATCGTTTGGGTGTGAAATTCAAACGTGCCTTTCGGTTTTTTGTTTGTTTCTAGGTCCCTGGGGATCCGATTGACTCCGTTCTTGTGGCTATGGATGCAGAAGAAACAGTCGGATGACAGTATCCGGCGGACGGATTTGTGGATTACATTAATAGAGCTCATTCTGCAGGCATCGAACTTTTACTTCAATATATTCACGAACTAATGGCCTTCTTGGGTGTGGAACAAAATGATGAGGACACCGAATCGATGCCTTCCGATCCTGAAGAAGAAGAAGAACAACAACAAGTTGTTGTACAAGATCCTAAATAAAAAAAAAATTTATTCGGGTCTGAATGGTACGCTTCTCTTTCATTGGTTGGTGGGTGGCCTTGGCAGCTTCCCAGGCTGCTTCGTACAAGGCTGTCTCTGCAGTGGTGTTTGTCAGGTGAGCCCTTCCGGGCGTTGTGGGAGAGGCTGTTTTCCGGGAGCTTGATGGACCGGTGCGTGTGCCGAAGGTAAGGACCGGCTCTTGACGGTAACATGACCTTGCTTGGGGCAACCGTGTCCACATCTGTATGCACAACCAGCTCCGTATCCACTTGGAAAAATGCCGCAACGTCTTGAAACTTGTCTGTGCTACCCGGATCGTCCTTGTTAGACTTGGAAACTGCCATAATGCCGAAACTTAAGCTGGGCTGTATATCGTGCTGCTGCATGGGAGCTAGGCCGCGAGTGAACCAACTTTTTTCTAGGGGCTGCAAATAGTTGACTTTACGTTGCCAAAAGTCTTCAGAACGAAGGCGCATGATGGTGTGATGCTCGGGGTTGTGCTCTTGTCCCTCCACGTTACTCAGATTAGTAGTGGTGTATTGGGAAACGTCAGTGGGTACTGCCAATTGGCTGTAAGTGAGCATAGCATTTCCCGCTTCGTAAGAGAGACCCAAGCGAAGCCAGGCATTGTTGAACTTGTGATTGTAATTGACGATTGGAGTGCCAACTTACCCTTTGAATGGGTACTGGTTTACAAATTTTGTTAAGCGGGGGCTCGTATTTTCCACATGGATAAAGTCGTACGCAAAGCTATGACGCGGAGCGCCCATGCAAGTTGGAATGCTGCTGAATCGTCGTTGCTTTGCGCGCCGGTGGTTGCGTTTATGTCTAGGCCCCAGTAGCTCTTGCACAAATCCATGTGATCTTGGGAGCTGAATGGCTGCACGGTTGCCGGTTTCATTGCATTGTGAGTTGTTCCTTGAGTGATGCGGCACATGCCCGTATCCCCCGCACGGGGCACCTTGAGTGATCTTGGTGACGGTACTGGCGATACCGCGGACCCCGAGGCCCCCAAACAAGCTGGATCCAACCGTGGCGATGTGTTTATAGGTGGAGGGTTAGAAACCACGAACGGTGGCCGTTGGAGCCCAGGTCAAGCTCCGGCGGATGGGCTCCCTGTCTGTTCACCAGGCAGGGAGCTCCGGGACCTCTTTGACTACCAGGGTAAGGTCAAAGGAGAAAGTACCCCCGTCTCCCTGCTTTCCAATGTATCATATGGCATTTTCCAAACCCCCCCCCCCAAACGTGATCGGCCCCCGAAAAGGGGCCGCACCGAAGCTTCATTCCCACCCTTGCCAACAATTGCATCCCAAAAGCCAGATAACTATCCGCGCTTCTTAATTGTTGAATCTCTTGACAAGTCAAATCCTATCTCCTCCCAGTCAGTGTTCCTTATCACCAAATTCCTTGAAGGCATCCTTGGCAAGTCTTTCCAAGCCAAGAAACTGAGAACCGGCGAAGTTCTGGTCGAGGTGAACACTCTGTTGTAAATAAATGAGATGGGAGCAGGCAGAGGGCGATAGCTGGGGTAAAGAAGAAGACGAAGCTGCGCCCACTGCCTCGCTCACAGTTGGTTCCATCGCCTTACGAGAACGGGTGGTGGGTCGTGCTTCTCTCTTGGATCCTCCACACGCTGGTGCCGTGAAACCCAGGATTCGAGGCACGAGTGGACCTGACTTTGGAGGCGCAGCGGCTGCGAGGCTCGCGAAACCTGGAACCTTCGCGCCAGTTGTTCCGGGAGGCCTTGACCTCGGCCGCTGCCAATCATGGCTCGTGCCCAACCCGACCCTCGTTTTTCTACGCCACCCCTTCCATTGGAACGCCTGAATCTACGCCGCAGGCTCCTGCGAGAGAAAATCTCAGGGCTCATTACGGCTATCGACGCCCTTCTCCAGGACCCGGCTCCGCACGTGACCGATCTTACCGCCAACATTTACCACTTCCACGACACGCCGAGCGAGATACGGGCCCTCGACGCTGCAATTCAAGGAAACCTGACCGGAGACAAGCTAAAGAAAGACGTTGCCGTATCCCAGCATTTTGACGACAAAATGCGCTCCTGTCAAATGCGCGTGATGCTCCACCCAGTTGGCAAAGCCGCTGTGAATTCAGCCGCCGATGGCTACATCCGAACCACCTGGAGGAGTGACAATCGAGAGCGCACGGGTGTTTCCAACGTACCGCAAAACACCTACTTTGTCGCTCTTCCGAGGGTTCAACCAGATACGCGCCAACAACAGCCCGAGCACACCATGCACGACGAACACGCAGCCAACATAACTTCGTCCATTTGGATGGCGCCTGGTGACTCTGCTGTCAACGCCACTCACGGTGAGTCTTTGGTAACGAAACCGTACACAGTGGAAGCAGAGGACCTCACCCAGCGTGAACTGACTGTCCCGATCTGCCCTCAAAGTACCAGCCTCGGCGTCTTCCCCGACAGTGAGAGCATGCTGCTTTCGAGAGACAGGAATGAGACGCAGGGTGACGATAAGGCAGACTCGTTCCTGCCGTCCCCTTCGGGAACCGACAACCATGCCTTTACCCTTTCTCGCAAGGCATATCCGCGCCCGCAACAGAGCAAGCAGCTCAGTGATTCTGGTGACCGCAAGCACAGCGGGCTTCCTTGCGTGCTCAAGTTGTTGTCACCTGGCGACGCCACCCTCAGAATGCACTTAGACGATGCTCCTAAAGGTCAGGAAATGGCCCATTTGAAATCGCGACGGGAGGAGGTGAATCGACGCCCACCATCCCGAAGGAATATTAGTACCCACACCTTGCGCCGTACTGTGGATAGCTGCGACCACGTACCAGCTAGAGACCAGACATTTCACCGCGTCCGGAGATGCCTGCCCAGATCTATTTCTTCGCAAGTTTTGAAGCTCCGGCTGGCATACCGCTTCCGAATCTGGCACCTCCCCCGATGGTGTCCAATACGGCACAGTGCAGAATCACCGTCACTTCGACTCCACAGATTGAGAACCAGGCATTTTGGTCAGCCCACCAACAATATTTATGCTAGACTCCTTTGGTTTGTCGCAGCCGCTGTCATTTGCACACCGACCAACCACTGCAGCTTCAAAAACGTGCTCGTCATGAAGACGCACATCGAGCTACGACGACTCATCGGAGTCCCTTACGACCCCGGCGGCTACCCCAAGACCTACGGTGCGAAGCGGGTGATCCTGATGCACAGGGAGCATCCCAGCAACTGCGGGATGCAGCATCAGATGCGAATCATCGCTCCAAGCACCGCCCGTGCGAGCAGTCCGACATCATTTACTTTCGCCTGTTCACTGGGACAATATTCAGGCGCCCCATACGAAGGCTCATCTTGAAGGCCAGTCCTTGCCTTTCTGGCCGGGGGGGAGTGTGTTGTAAATAAATGAGATGGGAGCAGGCAGAGGGCGATAGCTGGGGTAAAGAAGAAGACGAAGCTGCGCCCACTGCCTCGCTCACAGTTGGTTCCATCGCCTTACGAGAACGGGTGCTGGGTCGTGCTTCTCTCTTGGATCCTCCACACGCTCACCAGCAAGCCACAAGCCTCCTTACCCAGAATCGCATGGCAGATCTGGACATCAGAGTCACCCCACCGTAGCCTCAATAGCTCTCAGGGTGTGATTTCGGAGCCAGATCTGATAAATGAAACGGAAGCCGATCTGCTCGAAGGTCTGAAAGGCGAGGGCGTGACGGCAGTGAGGCGCATCACCATGCGGCGAGATGATAAGCAAATCATGACAAAACATATAATCTTGACATTTGACCGTTCCACACTCCCCGAATCCATCAAAGCAGGCTTCATTCATTCTTCTGTCCGGCCTTACATCCCGAACCTGCGGCGCTGTTTCAAGTGCCAACGGTTCGGGCATGGCACCACCTCCTGTCGCGGCAAAACAACGTGTGCAAAATGTTCATCCCAAGATCATGATACAGATAACTGCCAGGCTCAACAATTAATGTGCAGCAACTGTCGTGGACCTCATGCTGCGTACTCCCGCGTGTGTGAAAGGTTCCAGATGGAAGAGAAAATAAAAAATCTCAAAATCACTGAAAACATCACCTTCCCAGAGGCGCGGAAGAGGTTCGCCTCTTTCCCCCTGGGCAGGTACGCCGACGCAGCTCGCCGGGGGGCGGAGCGGCGTCTTGTTTCGGCGGGGACCCAGTACCGAGAGTCGGACTTGGTCCCGCTCCCGCCCCCCCCCCTGGGTTGCCTCTTGCAGCCCAACCCGCCTCCGCACCGCTCGCTGAGCCAGCAGCGGCTGTGGTGGCATCCACCACCGGTGGGGATGCTGCTGCACCCACCGTTTCCCCCTCTCCACCGGCCCGAAGCACACGCGAGGGCCCGGACGAGATGGAGATGGAGGCAGTCGCAGCGACCCCCTCCCCCTCCTCACTGCCTGTGCCATCTGGGGTGCGCCCCACGCCTTCGGCACTGGCAGCGCAGGCAAAGAACACCCGAAAGGGTACCATGTCAAGGGGGCCCAGTCCGCTGGGCACCCCCTTGCCTTCAGATGACGACATGGACGTCGAGCCCTTCCGGCTTTCATCGCAGCGGAAGGAACGGGCTGCGACGTCCAGGTCAGTAGAGAAGGTCAGAAAACCCCTTCCAAGAGTGCAAGCCCCGAAAGACCCTACATAAATAGTCACACTCCAGTAGCTATAACACATAATAATGGGAAGAGAAAATATTGTTCAATGGAACTGCAGAGGCCTTCTGAATAATCTTGACGACGTTTATGAGATTCTGCATGCCAATCAGCCAAGTATAATGTGTGTTCAGGAAACACATCTGAATCCCAAACACACAAATTTCTTGAATAGTTACATGGTATACAGGAAAGACAGGGATTGCTGCACACACTCTTCTGGCGGTGTTGCCATAATCAACCGCAAATCCTTAGCATGCCACCCTGTCACCTTGAACACCGTCCTTGAGGCTGTAGCCGTCCGCACAATAATATTTAATAGATTGATAACGGTATGCTCCATATACATTCCTCCTGATGTTGCACTTACGAGCTCCGATTTCGAGGCACTGGTTGACCAGCTGCCCGAACTATACATCCTCACAGGCGACCTTAATGCTCACAACTCTCTCTGGGGCTCTTCCAGGACGGATGCCCGAGGTCGCCTGATAGAGAAATTCCTTACATCTTCTGGAGCATGCCTTTTCAACAATAAACAGCCTACATACCATAACATAGGTCACAACACATACTCATGTATTGACTTGGCTATTGGCTCCGCAGTTCTCTTTCCTCTTGTCGAGTGGGGATAGGGAACTGACCCATATGGCAGTGACCACTTCCCCACCTCACTAACATACATAGGTAAAGGCCCATGCAGTCAATCTTCCCATAATAGGTTCAATGAAGGACGAGCTAACTGGAATACATTTACAGAGACATCCAAACTACACCACACATCCATAGGACACCTACACGTTGAAGAAGCTGCCCAACTGCTCACGGCGCACATCCTCGACACCGCCGAAAAGTCCATTCCCCACGCCTCTGGTGCCCCGCGCAACCAGCTGAGGCCGTGGTGGAATGAGGACTGCAGGCGGGCGCGAGAGGCCCAGAACAAGGCGTGGGGTGTCCTTCGTCGGTACCCCACGTCGGGTAACCTCATTTTGTTCAAACGGGCCAAGGCGTTAGGAAAACGTGTGCGCCGCGATGCAAAACGAGAGAGTTGGCACGCCTTCTTGACATCCATAAACTCTTACACAGACACACACAAAGTCTGGACACGAATACGAAAACTAAAAGGACAACAGACACACAGCCTTCCCCTGGTTAGTACAACAGGGGACACACTGGGAGCCCAGGCTAACACACTTGCACAACACTTCGAACACGTGTCCAGTTCAGCACACTACACAAACACTTTCATGAAACACAAAACATCTGTAGAAAAAAAGTCCCTGCGTGATCACAACAAGTCGCACACTTCTTACAATTGTCCTTTTTCAATTCATGAGCTGAAGGTTGCTCTCAGCACATGTAAGCCTTCAGCTCCAGGTGCAGACAAAATCACATACACCATGATACAACACCTACACCCAGACACTCTTGAAACACTCCTACATCTATACAACAACATATGGCTTTCGGGGCACATTCCTCGCTCATGGAGGGAGGCCATAGTGGTGGCTTTCTTGAAGGAAGGAAAGGACCCTTCCTCTCCCGCCAGTTATCGTCCCATTGCCCTGACAAGCTGCCTGTGTAAGCTCTTTGAGAAGATGATAAACAGGAGACTCGTGTACTTCTTAGAGTACCATGGTCTTCTCGAGAGCTGCCAAGCAGGCTTTAGGGCGGGGCGATCTACAAATGACCAACTTGTCGCTCTTGAGTCATACATAAAGGACGCTTTCGTTCACAAACAGTTTTGCACAACGGTGTTTTTTGACCTTGAGAAGGCATATGACACCGCCTGGCGCTACGGGATCCTCAGTGACCTGAAGTCATTTGGTGTCTCAGGGAACGTGATGAACATTCTTGCTAGTTATTTGTCCGAAAGAACTTTTCGTGTGAGAGTTGGTAACGCACTCTCAAGGGTTCATGTACAAGAAAGCGGCGTTCCGCAAGGTGGAGTTTTAAGCTGCACTCTTTTCATAGTTAAAATGAACTCCCTTTGGAAGGCATTGCCACCTAGAATTTCTTATTCCATGTATGTAGACGACGTCCAGGTATCTTTTAAATCATGCAATATGTCCATCTGTGAGCGTCAAGTCCAGCTCGCTGTCAAAAAACTTGCCAGCTGGGCAGACAAGAATGGGTTTCAACTTAATCCAGAAAAAAGCACCTGTGTTGTCTTCTCCAGGAAGCGTGGGATCCATCCGGACCCAGACATTACACTTAATGGCGTTTCGCTTCCTGTGAGGAAGGAACACAAGTTTTTAGGAGTGGTGTTGGATGAAAAACTTACATTCATACCTCACACTAAGCAATTGAAACATAAATGTCTAAAGGCTCTCAACATTCTTAAAATCTTGTCCCACCAGTCTTATGGAGCGGACAAGCAACTCCTCTTACGTATTTTCACAAGCCTAGTGGGGTCCCGATTGGACTATGGAAGCGTCATTTATGGGTCTGCAACAAAAACGGCACAGAAAATGCTCGACCCAGTGCTGCATCTGGGTCTTCGCCTTGCATGTGGTGCTTTTCGCACTAGCCCATTCGAGAGCCTCTACGCCGAGTGTGAGAAATGGTCCCTATATCACCAGAGGATTTACATGGATTTGTTGTATGCCTCGAAAATCATGGCCCTGACTAACCACCCTTTTATTTCCACCATTAATAACACATCCTCCCCGCACGGGGCACCTTGAGCAATCTTGGTGACGGTACTGGCGATACCGCGGACCCCGAGCCCCCAAACATACGCTGGATCCAACCGTGGCAATGTGTTTATAGGTGGAGGGTTAGAAACCACGAACGGTGGCCGTCGGAGCCCAGGTCAAGCTCCGGCGGATGGGCTCCCTGTCTGTTCACCAGGCAGGGAGCTCCGGGACCTCCTCAGCTATCAGGGTAAGGTTGTGGAAGAAAGTACCCCCGTCCCCTGCTTCTATACATACTGTATGGCATTTTCAAAACCCCCCCCAAACGTGATCGGTCCCTGAAAAGGGGCCGCACCGAAGTATCTTTTCCTCCTTTGTCTTCGATCTCCATTCCAAAGCCCGATAATTTCTCGCGCTTCCTGGTAATGGAATCCCTGGATAAATCAAACCCAATCACTTCCCAGTCTGTCTTTATCATCTCCAAGTTCCTTGAAAGCCTTGTAGGCAAATCGTACAAAGCTAAAAAGCTCACAACGGGAGAAGTCCTAATTGAAGTTCAAAACAAGCAACAATCTTGTAACCTCTTGAAGCAAACGCGCATGGTCGATGTCGACATCAAGATCACGCCCCATCGCAGTCTTAATAGCTGCCAGGGCGTGATCTCTGATAGAGATCTAATAAATGAGACTGAAGCAGATCTGCTGGAAGGGCTTAGCGATCAGGGCGTAACAGCTGTGCGGCGAATCACGATACGCCGAAATGACCAAATAATACCTACTAAACACATAATCTTGACATTTGACCGCTCAACACTTCCCGAATCGGTCACCGCAGGTTTCCTGAGATGTCCGGTCCGACCCTACGTGCCGAACCCACGCCGCTGCTACAAGTGTCAGCGGTTTGGACATGGCACTAATGCTTGTCGTGGTCGACTAACATGCGCCAAGTGTGCACAACATGATCACGCATCTGACAACTGCCCATCACAAACCCTCATCTGTGCTAACTGCAAGGGACCCCACGGGGCCTACTCTAGAACATGTGAGAAATTCAAACAGGAGAAGGAGATCATCAAGGTAAAAGTGACTGAGAATCTTACCTTCCCAGAGGCGCGAAAGAGGTTCGCCTCTTTCCCCCTGGGGAGGTATGCCGACGCAGCTCGCCGGGGGGCGGAGCGGCGTCTGGTTTCGGCGGGGACCCAGTACCGCGAGTCGGACTTGGTCCCGCCCCCGCCCCCCCCTGGGTTGCCTCTGGCAGCCCAGCCCGCCTCCACGCCGCTCGCTGAGCCAGCAGCGGTTGTGGTGGCAACCTCTTCCGTCGGGACCGGTGCCGCTCCCGTCCGTGCCTCCCCATCGTCCAGTGCGTTGGAGGGTGCCATGGACACCACGGGCCCCGGACCGGCTCCCACCACCACCGCACCGCCCGTGCCACTTCTGGTGCCCCCGACACCAGCGGCGGTGGCGGGTCAAACGAAGGGCCCCCGCCGGGGGGCCAAGTCCGGGGGGCCCGGTTCGACGGGCACACCCAGGACATCGGACGACGAGATGGACGTCGTGCCGTTCTTGCCTGCAACGCA
Source organism: Haemaphysalis longicornis (assembly GCF_048455015.1). NCBI lineage: Eukaryota > Metazoa > Arthropoda > Arachnida > Ixodida > Ixodidae > Haemaphysalis > Haemaphysalis longicornis. The sequence continues at coordinate 56,264,699 of NW_027526295.1, read as the reverse complement.
GCGCAAGGAGCGGCCTCCGTCGTCCAAGCCTACAGATAGGCCACCCAAAAAGCCCAATCCAAGAGTCACAGCCCCGAAAGACGACACATAAACATACACACTCCAGTAGCTCTCACACTAAATAATGGGAAGAGAAAATATTGTTCAATGGAACTGCAGAGGCCTTATGAATAATCTTGACGACGTGTATGAGATTCTGCATACCAATCAGCCAAGTGTAATGTGTGTTCAGGAAACACATTTGAATTCTAAACGCACAAATTTCTTGAATAGTTACCTGGTATACAGGAAAGACAGGGATGGCTGCACACACTCTTCTGGGGGTGTGGCCATAATCGCCCGGAAATCTTTAGCATGCCACCCTGTCACTCTGAACACTATCCTTGAGGCTGTAGCAATACGCTTGATAATATTTAATAGGTTGATAACGGTATGCTCCATATACATTCCTCCTGATGTTTCACTTTTAAGCTCTGACTTCGAGGCGCTGGTTGACCAGCTGCCCGAACCATACATCCTGACAGGCGACCTTAATGCTCACAACACTCTTTGGAGCTCTTCTCGCACGGATGCCCGAGGTCGTCTTATAGAGAAATTCCTTACATCTTCAGGAGCATGCCTTTTCAACAATAAACAGCCTACATATCATAACATAGGACACAACACATACTCATGTCTTGACTTGGCTATTGGCTCCGCAGTTCGCTTTCCTCTTCTCGAGTGGGGTGTGGCAACTGACCCATACGGTAGTGACCACTTCCCCACCTCACTTACATACGTAGGTAAAGGCCCATGCAGTCCATCTTCCCATAATAGGTTCAATGAAGCACGAGCTAACTGGAATACATTTACAGAGATATCCAAACTACACCACACATCCATAGGACACCTACACGTAGATGAAGCCGCACAACTCCTCACGGCGCACATCCTCGACGCCGCCGAAAGGTCCATTCCCCACGCCTCTGGTGCCCCGCGCAACCAGCGGAGGCCGTGGTGGAATGAGGACTGTAGGCGGGCGCGAGAGGCCCAGAACAAGGCGTGGGGTATCCTCCGTCGGTACCCCACGTCGGGAAACCTCCTCTTGTTCAAACGGGCCAAGGCGTTAGGAAAACGTGTGCGCCGTGGGGCAAAACGAGAGTTGGCGTACATTCATAACATCAATAAACTCTTACACAGACACAAGGAAAGTATGGACACGAATACGTAAACTCAAGGGACAACAAACACACAGCCTGCCTCTGGTCAGCACTACAGGGGACACACTCGAAGACCAGGCTGACACACTCGCACAACACTTCCAACATGTGTCCAGTTCAGCACACTACACAAACACTTTCCTGAAACAGAAAGCCTGTTGTGAAAAGAAGTCCCTACGCGACAGAAACAAATCACAGACTTCTTACAACTCCCTGTTTTCACTACATGAGCTGAGGGCTGCTCTAAGCACGTGTAAACCCTCAGCTCCAGGCCCAGACAACATCACATACACAATGATACAACACCTGCACGCAGACACACTTCTAACACTCTTACACCTCTATAACAAGATCTGGCTTTCGGGGCACATTCCAAACTCTTGGAAGGAGGCTATAGTTGTAGCTTTCCTGAAGGAGGGAAAGGACCCGTCGTCCCCCTCAAGCTACCGTCCTATAGCACTGACGAGCTGCCTGTGCAAGCTCTTCGAGAAGATGGTAAATCGCAGGCTCGTGTACTTCCTCGAGTACAACGGTCTTCTCGAGAGCTGCCAGGCAGGCTTTAGGGTGGGGCGATCGACGAACGATCAACTGGTAGCTCTTGACTCGTACATCAAGGATGCCTTCGCGCATAAGCAGTATTGTTTAACCGTCTTCTTCGACCTTGAAAAGGCATACGACACCGCTTGGCGTTATGGGATCCTTAGGGACTTCAAGTCATTCGGTGTATCGGGTAACATGTTAAACACTCTTGTTAGTTACTTGTCAGACAGAACGTTTCGAGTAAGAGTTGGTTGTGCACTCTCAAACGTTTACGTGCAAGAAAATGGCGTGCCACAGGGTGGCGTGTTGAGCTGCACTCTCTTCATAGTAAAAATGAACTCTCTTGGTAAGGCACTGCCACCTACAATCTCTTATTCCATGTATGTAGATGACGTGCAGATATCCTATAAATCATGCGATCTGTCAATCTGCGAACGTCAAGTCCAGCTTGGTGTAAAGAAACTTGCCGGCTGGGCAGACAAGAATGGTTTTAAATTAAATCCTGTAAAAAGCTCCTGCGTTGTGTTCTCCAGGAAGCGCGGGGTCCATATGGACCCAGACATTACTCTTAATGGCGTGTCGCTTCCTGTGAACAAGGAGCACAAGTTCTTAGGTGTTGTGTTTGACCAGAAACTCACATTCATTCCACACATCAAGGAACTTAAACATAAATGTCTGAAAACAATGAATATACTTAAGGTTCTCTCCCATCAATCTTATGGTTCCGACAAAGAACTCCTACTACGCCTCTATACTGCTTGGGTTGGGTCTCGTTTAGACTATGGCAGTGTGATATATGGGTCGGCGACTAAAACAGCGTTGCGAATGCTTGACCCAGTGCTACACTTGGGGCTTCGTCTCGCCTCGGGTGCTTTTCGCACTAGCCCTGTCGAGAGTCTGTATGTCGAGTGTGATAAGTGGAGCCTTGAGAACCAACGAACGTACATGGACTTGCTATATGCTTTTAAAATTTCATCACTGAATAATCATCCTTTTTATCCTGTCTTTAACGATACATCAACATCTCTGCTCTTTGCAAATCGCCCATCCGTTCCTCTGCCCTTTTCACTTAGAGTGAGAGAGCGAGCCTCGGATCTAAGTGCTTCGTTTTTAGATGTGTACAGGTCATCCTTTTCTAACAGTTTACCGCCTTGGCAAGTTCGCCCGGTGTCGTGCGACCTTTCTTTTATGAGACTTGACAAAAATCGTGTACCACGAGCTGCAATACTGCAGCACTTTCTGTCTTTGCAGTTTAAATACACATGTGCAGAATTTTATAGTGACGCTTCTAAATCCTCCAGTATGGTGTCGTGCGCTGCTCATGGTCCTAATTTCAGTGAAGCCAGAACCATGAGCGTGCACACATCAATTTTTTCAGCAGAAGCGTATGGGATTTTACTGATTGTACGACACATTCTTGAAACTCAGATTCCCAATTCCATCATCTATACAGATTCATTGAGTGTTGTTCGTGCACTGTCATCGCACAAGCCCCCCAAAAACCATATAGTTAATCTTGTATTCAGCACAATCATGTCCGTGTATGCACAAAAGCATGAGCTGGTCCTCTGCTGGGTCCCAGGACATGCAGGGATCGCTGGGAACGAGTTGGCAGACGAGAGGGCCGGTGCTGCTGCACTCAGGAACACTGTGGACATTACAACGGTACCCTACACAGACCTCAAGCCACACATAAGACAACACCTGCGCAGAACATGGCAAACACACTGGGACGAACAGACAGACAACAAACTACATGTAATAAAGCCACACTTGGGACGGTACACATCTGACTCACACAACAGACACACTGAAGTCGCCTTGGGTAGGCTGCGGATAGGGCACACCTATGCGACGCACTCGTATCTGCTGACGGGATCTTCTAGACCCCAGTGCAGCAGGTGCGGAGAGGCCCTATCCGTAGTGCACATACTAATCACATGCAAGGCACTTCACACAACACGACACAAACACTTCAGAGAACTCTACAGACAACATATTCCCCTACATCCATCGTTTTTCCTAGGTGATGATGCCATTGTTTCCGTGAAACGTGTGTTTGAGTATTTGTCCGACGTCAAGTTTTTAAACCTCATTTCCTATCACGCATCATGAAATCTGGCCCTATACACCAGCCATGCTCATTGTCGTGTTGTGATTTTACTTTTGTTTTTGCTGATTTTACCTAGTGTTTAAGGTTCCACCCCTATCATCGACTATTGTTTTGGCGCTCTTTGCCCCAGTTGGCCTTGCGCCATAAACATCCAACGATCATCAATAACACATCCTCACAACTGTTCTTAAATCGTCCATCCATCTCTCTGCCCTTTTCACTTAGGGTAAAAGATGGAGCCTCTGAGCATGAGGTCCTCAGGTGAAAATGGCCATCTGGTTTCTTACTGGTTTCATCTGGTCCCGGTTATGGGTCATCTTGTTTGAAAGGGTCCCAGTTACTGGGCTTCTGGTTTCATCTGGTCCCAGTTACGAGGTATCTGGTCCCAGTAGTCAAGGGCCTGCTTTGGTACTGGTTTGAACTGGGCCCCGTTAGGGGTCAAGTGGGCCCAGTTTGGGGTCAACAGGGCCCAGTTTGAGGTCAACTGGGCCCAGTTTGGGGTCAACTGGGCCCAGTTCGGGGTCAACTGGGCCCAGTTAGGGGTCAACTGGGCCCAGTTAGGGGGTATCTGGTGCAAGTTACAGGGCATCCGGTTCCAGTTGCGAGGTATCTGGATTCCAGTTGTCACAGGCCTGGTCTGCTTCTGGTTTACTTTGGTCCCACTTAGAGTGCCACTCCCAGTTGAAGGACATTCAGTTCAAATTGCTCAAATGCCAATGTACTTTAATATGCAACCACTAATTTGTCAAAAGGTTAACAACCCATTTTACTGTTACGCAGTGGCAGAAGAGATGAGAGAAACCATGATTGAGCATAACGAGTTGATATATGAACAAGCAGCCCTAGGGGTCCCAAGAATATGACCTCCAAGATGAGTAGTAAGTAGCATTGGGAGGGACTGGAGGGGAAATTTTATGGTCAAAACCAAGGAGGGAGGGAGAGCAGATAAAGGTGAAAAGTTGGGTGAAGTTAATTCAGTCATCAGCTGATGACAATGATGCTAATAGCATCACATCGGCAATCATCGTAGGTGGGTTATAGAAGTGCTACGAGCTTTTAGAAGCAGTACAGATGAGCTAATAATTACAAGTCAAATAGCATTTAAACATTTTTTTATTTTAGAAACATGGACATGCATATATTCAAATGCGTAGATATCAGAGTACAAACATGTTAACATCATTTTACATGATGCATTCCATTCCAAGTGACTTTTTATTGTTCCTTTTCATGCATCACCAATGTAATAATAGTTGTACACAACTAAAATACTCCCTAAGTAAATTCCACCATGCTGTCAAGGTGCCAAGGAGGCTCATTTCAGTGGAAGAGACATCCATTCAGGCATCACCTACATATGTAGGCTTTTATGTTCAACATTAGCTGACCAAATACAGAAAGGGTTTTTGGACAACGCTTTAGATCGTTATTGCAGTAAAACAAAATTTATTCTGTTTCGAGCAAGAACAAAAAACAGACGCCTAACCAACACGGCTGACTAGCCTGCACACTTAGTTCAAGCACAGAAACAATGTACACATAACACTGACTACAATTTCGGACATGCAACAAAAACGACAAAAAAACAGCTACAACGAATTATACAAACTGTGACACAGGCACACTAACCCACCGACAGAGTCCTCATGGCCAGCCTCACGAAAAAAACTGCCTCATCGTGTTTTACATATATGCAAGGGGTATCGGAAGAAGTTAGCTCAAAAAGACGTCTGGCTCCCACCCTTCGCAACTTAACTATGTGTGAGCAACTGTATGCAGAGGCAGTACAAAACTGGTCTGAAACTACAAAAACTCTCACAGTACCCTGGGCATCTTTGAAAGAAATGATGTTTTTTATTTTCAAATACTCTCCCTGGCCTGTGAGCACAGCTGTGCTATCTGTCTTATAAGGCCGTGAGTACTGCTCACTATGAAACACATGCCGAGACATTGTAACTCGGTCATGCTCCTTGACAGGGCTACAGACTGTGTCACCAAGCTCGCTCTCAACAAAGGCAAGTAATTGCCCAGACAGAGCGCGTGGCTTGCTGAGAAGAAGATTACTTTGATTGTTGCTTGCTTTTGCGTTGCTTGTTTTTGACAAGAACTGTTGAGTCCGGGGGTTCGCTTGCGCCCGAAGACCGTGATAGTTCCTTGCCATCATTAGGCGCTCCACAATTTGTAAAGGAACTCGTTTAGCAGAAGTTACAAGGCGCTTTAAATTACCCATGTTACTCTCAAAGCTGAAGCACGAGTGTGCCCAGAGTGGTCCCTGAAGGAGGACGCTTTTTGGAATGTGCAGCAATTGATGGACATTAAACATCATTTGCTTTTCGTCGTACAGCTCCTCCATACCGACTACAAACTTCACCAAGCAAGTTGTGCTTTTTTCAACATCACTGCTGCTCACAGAGCTTTGCAAGAGCAGTGCTATACCTTCGACAAGTAGGGCCCAATGCTTAAAATACACGCTGGGCAGGATCCCTTCGAGGCAAGGTAACGAGAAATATAGCAGCCACTGCTGCCATTCCGCAGCCTTCCAGAACCGCCTGAGGAGAATGGACCGAGGCAAATATGACAGAATAAGGTGTGGTTTGATGCCACACAATCTTTTGTTAATTTCTGCGGTCTGGTCTTGTGACCCAATGTAATATGATCTGTCAGCACTCCCGATCCATAGGTCAGTGAGCTGTTGCGACACACCCAACAACACACAATGCATGTAATCAGGGGTGAGCCCCCAAACTACATTAAAGAAAGGAAGGTTCATCAACGGTGTCGGTCCCTTGACACCTTGTATAGTCTCCTCGGTGGCGGCTGCAATGGCCATTAGCTGCTTCGTCTCCTCGGGGTCTCTGTCGTCAGCAACAATTTTGGGAGTATACTTCACGACTTCTGTTTTTTGCACCAAAAGAAAAGCATATGGTCATGTCACCAGCATTAAAAAAACTGTGGCTAGTTAAGATATCTCAGCAGTGAACAGGGTATTACATGAATAAGATTTAGGTTTAGCTTATGTACACTTACTTCCGTCGGACTGCCCGGGATGCAAACACCATCCACAGCCATAAAAACCATTGTATCGCATCATGTTCTGCATATCCGCACGGGCTGGTGAGTCTGCACAGAGGCTGAAGCAGTAAGCCTGTAACACATGAACATAGCAACAATTTAGGCACCAGCGCATAGCACTGAACAATGAACAAAAAAACATGATGTGGGCAGCTTCCATGCACAAGAAACCATGTGAGTTAATACAAAATGTGGTATATTTACCTTTGAATGCAGCGTTTTGCCACGAGACTTCCACTCAACACTGTTGTCTGCCAACTTCTCTATCTCGCGCACAACTGGACTGAGCAAGAGCGTCATATTTGGGTGGTCTTGTCCATACCACAGAGCTGAGATCAGTATGTTCTTGTGCCTCATGTGAACAGGCAACTCATTTAGACTCAGTTGCACGGGCCAAATCGAATACTTAGAAGACCTAAACATCGGACTTCCATCAGAACTTAAGGTCAATGTTATGGCATCTCTTGAGTTCAGCTTGCTTCTGAATTCTTTGTAAAGTGCTCCATCGGTTATGTCAGACACATGCTCGGCAGCGGCACTGACTCTCCCGGCGATAGAATTGAGTCCGTCATGCAGGGCGTTGGCGACGGATTCGTCTGCGAGCAAAGCGGAAAGTTGTTGTTGTACTGGCAGCGTAATGAAGAAGTTTCCATCTGCCATCATTTGTCGGCCAGTTAGGCTCTTCGTGCACACTGAACAAGTCGCTTTCACACGATTTCTTTCCATGAGGTCGCCGGACGTTTCTGCTACTAGATTCATGCACGGAGCGCAGTAGAAATGAAAGCGAGCATTCGAAACTCCAACTCCAACGTGCTTCTTAAAAAGGTACTTAGAAGTCGGGATGTCGTGTCTGTCAAGTATGTGCACTATCAGTTTTTGTAGAGCTTCGATTCCTTTCCATGGCAGCCCAAAGTCGAGGGCGAACTTCACTGTCAGTGCGAAAATGTCCTCTACCGACAAATCGATGCTGGGGTCTTGCGGAGTCGGCTCACAATTTTCACATGACACCTGCGGCGTAAGAATATCGTCCGGTGCAGAACTTGTGCTTGCGTCACTTGTTTCGGGGTCCGTTATGTCGGCGTCGAAAATTTCCGAAGTCACCGGTGTTTCGCGGTTCCCATTTCCATCGGCGGAGTTTCCCGCCTCCGTTGCCGAAATCGCCAAAGCACTGGCCAACTCCGGGCGGCTGCCTTCACTGTCATCTCGTATAGTTGACACTGTTAGGCGTGACTGCACATTTTTTATATAGCTTTCCGTCGATTTCGGTATGTCAGCGCTATCGCCACCGGGATCCAGGTAACGCTTCCGACGATTCATATTGGCATGTAGCTTGCACGCGCACGCTGCGGTAAAATAACAACGCGACAAAGCCAAAGCGACAAAGCCCGGGTAGTTCGGCTACTGATGGCTGCTTGAGGATTGAATTGGATTGGGGGTGCTCAGTTCTTATTCGCTGTGCGGAGCATCATTCATGTAAAAAAATGTACAGTTTTATGCTTCATTTATTAGCTGTAATTGTAGGTATAACTTTCCGACGTCAAACTTGTAAACGCTATTGTAAGCGAAAAACTCTAAATTCTCAGCTCACCCACCCACCGCGCATGTTACGACTGTCTTATTCACCTAAGCCAAGCCAAAAGTCAAGCCAACCTTCTTGGTGTAAACACACGTGCCTCCATGCACACGTGCGTTGCGTGCGGTAGCTTTGTTTGTTGGTAGTACGTGAGCAAATGTTTTCGTCCCACTCTACTGCAGTCTAGCGCAATGTTCGCCGTTGTGAGATTTACGAGAGATCTCGGCAGGCTGCGCCTGCACGTCCTACCTATCAGTGATGTCAAAAACCTCGATCCCGCACACCTCAAGGACTTCAGCACAAAAGTTCTTTATTCAGCGCTGTGGACCGACCCGACGGGCCTCGATACAGGCAACTACAGTGCCCAGGTGCTGCTTCTGACAGGTAAGTGTACGAGTTTCAGCGCAATGTTGCGAGAAATTATTTGTGTTTGTACTGAAGTTATGTACACCACTACAAGCGATTTTCTTGTAACTATATTTTCTCAACAGAAACAAGAGAAGAAGCTGAGAGACGGGTAGCGGGAGGCGGGGAGAGGATTGTGATTCCTAAAATCCCCGAACTTCATGATAACCCTGATGCTACTTGCTCAGAAGATGAAGTGGTGACAGAAAAGGAAGCAAGAAAGGTTTGTGCACATTCTGAAGCGGCGAATTTCAATTAATGGGACACCAAGCATGGCACTGTGTGTCCGAGCATGCGGAGTAAGGTTGCGGCATTTCGGCTTGCTGAAATAGAAAAAAAAAAGAAAAAAGAGTGGGGAAGGAAATTATTGGTTGATTGGGTCTAAAAAATTACCCTTGCAGTCGTTTTCGGAAGCTTATTAGCAACAACGTGGCAAAATTGTCGTTGTGCTAGACAGCATCAGCATACTGACCTAGCAAGTAATCTTGTTTGGTTAAATGCATGGTGCTGTCATATCAGGTGCTCGTAAAGTGCACAGTGCACTTATGGGTACACGGCTTGTATCTCACAAGGGCACGCAGCTTGCAGTCTGTTTCAGATGCGCAACTTAACTCTGCCTTTGTGCTTTTTGGGGCATACTGACTGATACACTCCTATTTGCTGCAAACTGCCCACATTTTATTTTGTTTGAGTAACAGTTTTAATGACATTTTTTCTATCATGTCTGTTTTCTGCATGTAGGTGCAAAAGGAAAACAGGCAAGCAGCGAAAAAGTTGCAGTATCAAGAAATACTGAAGAGAAACCTGGCCAATGCAACACGCAAACACACTCAGTGCCAGTCACAACCCCTGAAACAACCCGTAAGTATCGTAATTGGCGTAGTACGTGTGTTAAATTGGATGCTCTAATTAGCGTTAACCTGCTACTTGAATTTTTCTAGTCCAAAAAAAGGCGTACACCTTCGAGCTCAACTTCCGGCAGTGAGAGCGACTCCCTGTGCTCGAGGAGGGAACTGGAGCAAGCCATTAAGGACAAAGAGAAATGGAAAAAAAGGGCTCGCCAGTTTGAAGCTGAGAAAGCTGCCCTGACGAAACAAGTGACTACACTGCAAGAATGCCTAAGGAGCGAGATTTTCAGGCGTATGAAATTTTTTTCTAATTTGTGAGACTTTCTTTACCTTTTTTGGGTTTTTGATTTTGTATGTCGTTTCCAACTTCACTCAAACATGCAGTTGAAAAGCAAGCGGAAGCTGGCAAAGGTGTGCCTGGAATTGCTAGAAGCCAACCCACGGAACCAATACGCGAGGACGGTATGAAAGACCACCTAGTTGTGCACCTTTTTTTTTACCTTTTGCGTGCATGAGTTACCAGAAATTTTTTTTATGTTCATATTTTTTGTCAGAATGTAATACCAAAGTTTGTTATAACTGTGTGCTTTGTTTGTTTTATTTCAGCCTTCCAGTGCCTCAGCCCTTCACCTTCCATTGAAATGGAGGACCCCTTTCAACGTAAGTGTCATTTAGCTGATGTTCGCATACTAGAAGTAACAATACATATGTTTTTGCCCAAAAAAATTCAGTAGCTTGCAAGACTTAAATGGCGAAGCTGTTGTAGGGGAGCATTGCCGGACACATGGTTAAGTTTCAGTATCATTGTAGTTGCAGTGCTAGTAATCGTCATATGCATTGAGGAGGTCGTTGTCATCTTCACGGCGAGTGGTAGATGCAAAGTCATCCTCAGCATTGTAGACTTCCACCAGCCCTTCGTAATTGACTCCAGGCAGCTGTAGCGGCCGGGATCTGCAAGTCTTCTTGGGAAGTAGTGGCACACTCATATCCATCTCTGTAATTATCCATAATGGCATCTAAAGATTGTGGTGGCCGCGGTGACCTCTCCCAAGCAGGTTAGCTTTCCAACTTTAGCACTAGCCCTGGACGTTTTTTTTTACGTGCATAGCACTTGAGGACCACGCTTCAGCTTTTCTTTATTTCTAAAGCCACTGCGTAAGCCGGGGACCTGACTTGGCAGTCATCACAAGGCACGTGCTTACGAGCGCTTGGTATTGTCTTGATATTTTTTCCTGCAACGGCGAACTTACTAGACAGTGCTCTTTGAATGAGCACTGCAGCATTCTTGTTTTATTTTTTACAATTTTAAAATGAATCAGTAGAATACCTGAACACACTCGTTTTAAATGCGTATCAATGTTCCACCTGCAGAGGGGCAAGATGTGTACATGCCAAAGCAGACACAAGAGGGGGCTTCAACTGCAGAGGCACAAGATGTACAAGTGCCAAGGCCAGCAGAACAAGAGGGGGCGGGTAAGTGCATATCCTGTGTTCTTCGGATGCGTACTAGATTTTCATTTCTAAGCTAATTTACGAGTGCTAATTGTTTGTTTTACAGCCGTATCAACGCTACAAAGGAGGGAAGGAGAGCTTCCATCCCACTCTTCCGCGGTGCCATGCCCTGGTGAGTTACTGGTTGAAGAGGGTTCCAGACAGTTATTGTAATTTTTGTTCACGAGGCAAGCGTAAGTGAACCAAAAGCTAATAACACATTGGAATTGTTTTATGCATCATGTCCCATTTGGAAAAATTCTGAATATACTTTGGACTAGCAGTGTGAAGACAGACACAATTTTGTTATAGCATTATGTGTCCTGGAATTCGAGCTCATGTAGGTCTTGTTGGTTTACCAAAGAGGAATTTTTTATGTGACACTTTTTCTCGTTGCAGCACAAGACTTCTCATATTTGGCCAATGGCTCAGTAAGTGGCGACTACATTTCATTGTGGCTGCTCCATAATTTATGCCGCCTTTTCTTTTTGTGTGTAACATCACATAAACAGTTTAGTAGCCTGATTGTAAATATCAGTTAGTGTTAAGAAATTCAGTGCAGTGAACCGGAGTTGTATGTTGGTGCTTCGACTAGACCACGTTTAGGGCTGCCGCCTTTATCACTGATTAAAAAACCAGCAAATGTCTCTCATCTTCAGGGTTCAACCAGTTACCGTCAGTGTGTGCGTAAAACTGAGCTCTAACTCTAACAATAGTGGCAACTCTAACAACAGTGCCTCAAAACATAAGCAGACGCCATTTTGCAATGTTCGAATAGTGGTCGTGTGTTCTCTGGGTGGTTTCAATTATTAGTGTGCATCCTCCAGTATATTTTTTTGGGCACATGCTGCCCTTCCCAGTTTTCTTAAAATTACTCAAAACATGTTTGAATGTTCAAGTGTCAGTAATTATCTTCTGATTGAGCACTTATGTTATGAAAACATACCTCTATCATCAGGGAGGTAGTTAGTGTGAGGATGCACATGTGAGATGTGTGTACTAATTCTAACTTATCGATGTCACTATCTTTTTGCTTGTGTGTGTGCCAAGACTGCATGTGTTTTCTGTCCATCTCTTTTTTTAGTTCCATCTTTCCAAAATTGTTGTCATTTCTGCTGTGCAAGCCAAGAAGATTTTGGCAAACAAAAAGCCAACGCTTGTTTGCAAAGATACCGCCCATGCGATATGGGGTCCCGAAGAGCTTGCAAAGCGGAGTGTCAGTGGCATTGTAGCCCCCCGAAAAAAACACTCCGGGGAGCTACCAAAGAAGGCCCTCAGCCCAGGAAAAGTCGACGTTATCAAAGGTAATGGGAGAAAATGGGAAAGTGGGAGAGTTGTGCATTTTGTCTGAACAGGTCTTGTAGGCCACATAGGTATTTTCTAATTACCAAAACTTGTACTACTTGTGGAACAAGACTTCGTTGGCCGGCAGCTTACATATTTCGCCTTATGTCTTCTTCAAACAATTTTGTCTTTCACTTCACAGCGACTCTGGAGTACTGGGCAAGATCTTCGGAGTGGCCAGATGAAAGAGAGCAGCAGAAGCAGCTTGCGACGAAGCAGGCGATTTGAAACATCGAAAAGATTTTAGGCGAGAAAATCGAAGATGTCGTCAAAGCTACCCGCAAGATGAAGACCGCTACCGCTGCCGTGGCCAAATAAATGTTGCCCACCCATTTTTGCTTTTTCTCTTCTCTAAAATGCCGATCGAGCCCGTGCGGTGCATCCGTGGGCAGAGATCTCGTATACTATTAGCAACTGGTCAATGAGGACCATAACCAGTTGTACTGGGACCACTAGTAACTGGTTATGATCCTCACTGACCAGTTGCTACTGGTTAAGGTCCTCGTAGAATGTAACTGGGGCTAGTTGCTACAGGTCCCAGTTGGTAGTGGTCCCAGTTGCTACTGGTTTGGCCCTACTGGTTCCAGTGGCTACTGGTTTCATCTGGGAATTGTCCAATAAACCAGTTGAACTGGAACCAGATGAAACCAGAAGGGATATTTTTCACCTGTGGTACCCTTTTTAGAAATTCACAAGACACCCATCACTGATTTTATACCACCATGGAATCTGCGCCCTGTGCTCTGTGACCTGTCTTTTACGCATCTTGATAAGAACAGGGCACCAAGAATTGCGATTCAGCAGCATTTCATGTATCTGCAGGATAAATACAGGGCTGCAGAGTTTTTCACTGATGCTTCCAAAACGTTCACTGCGGTGTCTTGTGCTGCTCATGGACCCAATTTTGAAGGAGGTAGAGCCATGAATGCAAAGACAAGTATTTTTTCGGCAGAAGCATATGGCATCTTTCTGGCGGTAAATCACATAGTTGAACATAATATTCCTAAATCTATCATCTATACAGATTCGCTGAGCGTCGTCCGTGCATTATCATCCGGAAAGTCATCGAAAAACCACGTGGTTAACCTTCTCTTGAAATCAATTATGCTGGCGTATTCTTCCAACCTTGAGGTGACTGTGTGTTGGGTGCCAGGCCACTCTGGCATCGGCGGAAATGAACTGGCGGATGAAATGGCCGCGAATGCTGCACTCCGAAACACAGTCGACATGGCAACACTACCTTACACAGACCTCAAGCCACACATAAGACAGCAACTCCGTAAAACGTGGCGAGCAGACTGCAGCGAACAGACAGACAACAAACTACATGTAATAAAACCACACTTGGGACAATACACTACTGACTCACACAACAGGCACATTGAAGTTACCTTTGCTAGATTACGGATAGGCCATACACATGTGACGCACTCGCACCTGCTCACGGGTTCTCCAAGACCCCGGTGTAGCAGGTGTGGGGAGGGCCTATCCGTAGTCCACATACTCATACAATGCAACACACTTGACACAACACGACACAAACACTTCAGAGAACTGTACAGACAACATATTCCTCTACACCCATCGTTGTTTTTGGGTGACGATGCCATGGTTTCTGTGAAACGCGTGTTTAAGTATTTGTCAGACGTGAAGTTTTTAAACCTCATTTCTTATCATGCATAATCAAATCTGGCCCTATACACCAGTCATCACAATTATCTTTTTTTTTGATCTTACAATGTCCAGTTTACATGTTTTATACCTACCTTTTGTGGTAATCACTTTTCATTAAATGACTTCTGTGGCGCTCTTCGCCCACGTCGGCCTTGCGCCATTAAACACAAACCATCATCATCATCAAGTATCGAAGTATCTTTTCCTCCTTTGTCTTCGATCTCCATTCCAAAGCCCGATAATTTCTCGCGCTTCCTGGTAATGGAATCCCTGGATAAATCAAAACCCATCACTTCCCAGTCTGTCTTTATCATTTCCAAGTTTCTTGAAAGCCTTGTAGGCAAATCGTACAGCTAAAAAGCACACAACGGGAGAAGTCCTAATTGAAGTCCAAAACAAACAACAATCCTGTAACCTCGTGAAGCAAACGCGCATGGTCGATGTCGACATCAAGATCACCCCCGCACTGGGCACCTTGAGCAATCTTGGTGACGGTACTGGCGACACCGCGGACCCCGAGCTCCCAACATAAGCCGTGTCCAACCGTGGCGAGGTGTTTTTAAGGTGAAGGGTAGAAGCCGTAAACGGTGGCCGTCGGAACCTTGGTCAAGCTCCGGCCGATGGGCTCCCTGCCTGTCTACCAGGCAGGGAGCTCCGGGACCTCTTTGACTACCAGGGTAAGGTCAAAGGAGAAAGTACCCCCGTCTCCCTGCTTTTTTCTATGCCATATGGATAATTCAAAACCCCCCCCAAACGTGATCGGCCCCCGAAAAGGGGCCGTACCGAAGTTTCTTTTCCATCCCTACCAACCATCAACACTCCGAAACCTGACAACTATCCCCGGTTTTTGGTCCTTGAATCAGTAGATAAATCGAAACCCGTCTCCTCCCAGTCTGTATTCCTTGTCTCCAAGTTCCCTGAAGGAATCATTGGCAAATCTTTCGAGGCAAAAAAAACTACGAACAGGCGAAGTACTAGTTGAAGTAAAAACTCAGCAGCAGTCCGCAATCCTCCTGAAACAAACCGGCATGGCAGATCTGGAGATCAAGGTCACACCCCACCGCAGCCTCAACAGCTCTCAGGGTGTGATCTCTGAGGCAGATCTCATTTCTGAAACCGATGCCGACCTTTTGGAAGGCTTAAGGGATCAGGGCGTCACGGCTGTAAAGCGCATATTCATACGCCGCGATGACAAACAAATAGCCACTAAACACATTATCCTGACCTTCGATAGATCCATCCTTCCAGAATCTATAAATGCCGGGTATATACATTGCAATGTCCGCCCGTACATCCCGAACCCACGGCGCTGTTTCAAGTGCCAACGGTTCGGGCATGGCACAAACTCTTGCCGTGGCCGACTTACCTGCGCTAAGTGCGGTCAGCGTGACCATCCCACAGAAAATTGTGAATCCGAAACCTTCAACTGTGCCAACTGCCAGGGATCCCATGCAGCGTACTCGCGAAAATGTTAAAAGTTTAAGCAGGAGAAACAGATAATTAATGTCAAGGTAACAGAGAACATCACCTTCCCAGAGGCGCGGAAGAGGTTCGCCTCTTTCCCCCTGGGGAGATACGCCGACGCAGCTCGCCGGGGGGCGGAGCGGCGTCTGGTTTCGGCGGGGACCCAGTACCGCGAGTCGGACTTGGTCCCGCCCCCGCCCCCCCAGGGTTGCATCTGGCAGCCCAACCCGCCTCCGCACCGCTCGCTGAGCCAGCAGCGGCTGTGGTGGCATCCACGTCCGGTGGGGATGCTGCTGCACCCACCGTTTCCCCCTCTCCACCGGCCCGAAGCACACGCGAGGGCCCGGACGAGATGGAGACGGAGGCGGTCGCAGCGACCCCCTCCCCCTCCTCACTGCCTGTGCCATCTGGGGTGCTCCCCACGCCTTCGGCACTGGCAGTGCAGGCAAAGAACACCCGAAAGGGTACCACGTCAAGGGGGCCCAGTCCGCTGGGCACCCCCTTGCCTTCAGATGACGACATGGACGTCGAGCCCTTCTGGCTTTCAGCGCAGCGGAAGGAACGGGCTGCGACGTCCAGGTCAGTAGAGAAGGTCAGAAAACCCCTTCCAAGAGTGCAAGCCCCGAAAGACCCTACATAAATAGTCACACTCCAGTAGCTCTGAACACATAATAATGGGAAGAGAAAATATTGTTCAATGGAACTGCAGAGGCCTTCTGAATAATCTTGACGACGTTTATGAGATTCTGCATGCCAATCAGCCAAGTATAATGTGTGTCCAGGAAACACATCTGAATTCCAAACACACAAATTTCTTGAATAGTTACATGGTATACAGAAGAGACAGGGATGGCTGCACACACTCTTCTGGCGGTGTTGCCATAATCACCCGCAAATCCTTAGCATGCCACCCTGTCACCTTGAACACCGTCCTTGAGGCTGTAGCTGTCCGCACAATAATATTTAATAGATTAATAACGGTATGCTCCATATACATTCCTCCTGATGTTGCACTTACGAGCTCCGACTTCAAGGCGCTGGTAGACCAGCTGCCCGAACCATACATTCTAACAGGCGACCTTAATGCTCACAACTCTCTTTGGGGCTCTTCCAGAACGGATGCCCGAGGTCGCCTGATAGAGAAATTCCTGACATCTTCTGGAGCATGCCTTTTCAACAATAAACAGCCTACATATCATAACATAGGACACAACACATACTCATGTCTTGACTTGGCTATTGGCTCCGCAGTTCTCTTTCCTCTTCTCGAGTGGGGTGTGGGAACTGACCCATATGGTAGTGACCACTTCCCCACCTCACTTAGATATATAGGTAAAGGCCCAAGCAGTTCATCTTCCCATAATAGGTTCAATGAAGCACGAGCTAACTGGAACACATTTACAGAGGCATCGAAACTACACCACACATCCATAGCACACCTACACGTAGATGAAGCCGCACAACTCCTCACGGCGCACATCCTCGACGCCGCCGAAAAGTCCATTCCCCACGCCTCTGGTGCCCCGCGCAACCAGCGGAGGCCGTGGTGGAATGAGGACTGTAGGCGGGCGCGAGAGGCCCAGAACAAGGCGTGGGGTGTTCTTCGTCGGTACCCCACGTCGGGTAACCTCATTTTGTTCAAACGGGCCAAGGCGTTAGGAAAACGTGTGCGCCGTGAGGGAAAACGAGAGAGTTGGCGCTCATTCATAACATCTATAAACTCATACACAGACACACGCAAGGTATGGACACGTATACGCAAACTCAAAGGACAACATACGCACAGCCTGCCCCTGGTCAGTACAACAGGGGACACACTGGAATACCAGGCTGACACACTCGCACGACACTTCCAACACGTGTCCAGTTCAGCACACTACACGAACACTTTCCTGAAGTATAAAGCCTCTTGTGAAAAGAAGTTCCTTCACGACAACAACAAATCACAGACTTCTTACAACTCCCTGTTTTCACTACATGAGCTGAGCGCTGCTCTGAGCACGTGTAAACCCTCAGCTCCAGGCCCAGACAACATTACATACACAATGATACAACATCTACACGCAGACACACTTGAAGCACTTCTACATCTATATAATAAAATATGGCTTTCGGGGCACATTCCACACTCTTGGAGGGAGGCCATTGTAGTGGCTTTCTTGAAGGAGGGAAACGACCCGTCGTCCCCCTCAAGTTACCGTCCAATAGCCCTGACGAGCTGCCTGTGCAAGCTCTTCGAGAAGATGATCAATCGCAGGCTTGTGTACTTCCTCGAGTACAATGGTCTTCTCGAGAGCTGCCAGGCAGGCTTTAGGGTGGGGCGATCGACGAACGATCAACTGGTTGCACTTGACTCATACATCAAGGATGCCTTCGTGCATAAGCAGTACTGCTTAACTGTCTTTTTCGACCTCGAGAAGGCCTACGACACCGCTTGGCGTTATGGGATCCTTAGTGACCTCAGGTCATTCGGTGTTTCGGGTAATATGTTGAACACCCTTGTTAGTTATTTGTCGGAGAGAGCGTTCAGAGTAAGAGTTGGTTGTGCACTTTCAAAGGTTCACGTCCAAGAAAATGGCGTGCCGCAAGGTGGCGTGTTGAGTTGCACTCTCTTTATCGTAAAGATGAACTCTCTTGGAAAGGCACTGCCACCAACAATCTCTTATTCTATGTATGTAGACGACGTGCAAATATCTTTTAAATCATGTAATATGTCAATATGCGAACGTCAAGTCCAGCTTGGTGTCAAGAAGCTTGCCGGCTGGGCAGACAAGAATGGGTTTAAATTGAATCGTGCAAAAAGCTCTTGCGTTGTGTTCTCCAGGAAGCCCGGGTTCCATCCGGACCCAGACATTACTCTGAATGGCGTGTCGCTTCCTGTGAACAAGGAGCACAAGTTCTTAGGTGTTGTGTTTGACCAGAAACTCACATTCATTCCACACATCAAGAAACTAAACATAAATGTCTGAAAACAATGAATATACTTAAGGTTCTCTCCCATCAATCGTATGGTTCCGACAAAGAACTCCTACTACGGCTCTATACTGCTTTGGTTGGGTCTCGTTTAGACTATGGTAGTGTGGTATATGGGTCGGCGTTTAAAACAGCGTTGCGAATGCTTGACCCAGTGCTACACTTGGGGCTACGGCTTGCGTCGGGTGCTTTTCGCACTAGCCCTGTCGAGAGTCTGTATGCCGAGTGTAATAAGTGGACCTTGAGAACCAACGGACGTACATGGACTTACTTTATGCGTTTAAAATTTCATCGCTGAATAACCATCCTTTTTATCCTGTTTTTAACAACACATCCACATCTGTTCTTTTTGTAAATCGCCCATCCGTTCCTCTGCCCTTTTCACTTAGAGTGAGAGAGCGAGCCTCGGATCTGAGAGCTTCGTTTTTAGATGTGTACGAATCAACCTTTTCAGACATTTTACCTCCTTGGAAAGTTCGTCCTGTGTCCTCCGACCTTTCTTTTATGAAACTTGACAAAAATCGGGTACCGCGTGCTGCAATACTGCAGCACTTTCTGTCTCTGCAGTTTAAATACCCACTTGCAGAATTTTACAGTGACGCGTCTAAAACCTCCACTATGGTCTCCTGCGCTGCTCATGGTCCGAATTTCAGTGCAGCCAGAACCATGAGCGTCCACACGACAATTTTTTCAGCAGAAGCTCATGGGATTTTGCTGATTGTACGACACATACATGAAAATCAAATTCCGAAGTCTATCATCTACACAGCTTCCTTGAGTGTTTTTCGCGCAGTGTCATCGCATACACCCCCCAAAAACCACATAGTTAATCTTGTATTTAACATTATCATGTCTGTGTATGCAAAGAAGCATCAGCTGCTCCTCTGCTGGGTTCCAGGACACGCTGGGATCGCTGGGAATGAGTTGGCAGACGAGAGGGCTGCTGCTGCTGCACTCAGGAACACTGTAGACATAACAACCGTACCGTACACAGACCTCAAGCCACACATAAGACAACACCTGCGCAGAACATGGCAAACACACTGGAACGAACAGACAGACAACAAACTACATGTAATAAAGCCACACTTGGGACGGTACACAGCTGACTCACGCAACAGACACACGGAAGTCGCCTTGGGTAGGCTACGGATAGGGCACACGCTTGCAACTCAGTCGTATCTGCTGACGGGATCTCCTAGACCCCAGTGCGGCAGGTGCGGAGAGGCCCTATCCGTAGCACACATACTAATCACATGCAAGGCACTTCACACAACACGACACACACACTTCAGAGAACTCTACAGACAACATATTCCCCTACATCCATCGTTTTTCCTAGGTGATGATGCCATTGTTTCCGTGAAACGTGTGTTTGAGTATTTGTCCGACGTCAAGTTTTTAAACCTCATTTCCTATCACGCATCATGCAATCTGGCCCTATACACCAGCCATGCTCATTGTCGTGTTGTGATTTTACTTTTGTTTTTGCTGATTTTAGTTAGTGTTTAAGGTTTCACCCCTATCATCGACTATTGTTTTGGCGCTCTTTGCCCCAGTTGGCCTTGCGCCATAAACATCCAACGATCATCATCATCATCATCATGGACCCAATTTTGAAGGAGGTAGAGCCATGAATGCAAAGACAAGTATTTTTTCGGCAGAAGCATATGGCATCTTTCTGGCGGTAAATCATATAGTTGAACATAATATTCCTAAATCTATCATCTATACAGATTCACTGAGCGTCGTCCGTGCATTATCATCCGGAAAGTCATCGAAAAACCACGTGGTTAACCTTCTCTTGAAATCAATTATGCTGGCGTATTCTTCCAACCTTGAGGTGACTGTGTGTTGGGTGCCAGGCCACTCTGGCATCGGCGGAAATGAACTGGCGGATGAAATGGCCGCGAATGCTGCACTCCGAAACACAGTCGACATGGCAACACTACCTTACACAGACCTCAAGCCACACATAAGACAGCAACTTCGTAAAACGTGGCAAGCAGACTGCAGCGAACAGACAGACAACAAACTACATGTAATGAAACCACACTTGGGACAATACACTACTGACTCACACAACAGGCACATTGAAGTTACCTTAGCTAGATTACGGATAGGCCATACACATGTGACGCACTCGCACCTGCTCACGGGTTCTCCAAGACCCCGGTGTAGCAGGTGTGGGGAGGGCCTATCCGTAGTCCACATACTCATACAATGCAACACACTTGACACAACACGACACAAACACTTCAGAGAACTGTACAGACGACATATTCCCCTACCCATCGTTGTTTCTGGGTGACGATGCCATGGTTTCTGTGAAACGCGTGTTTAAGTATTTGTCAGACGTGAAGTTTTTAAACCTCAATTCTTATCATGCATAATCAAATCTGGCCCTATACACCAGCCATCACCATTATCTTTTTTTATTGATCTTACAATGTCCAGTTTACATGTTTTATACCTACCTTTTGTGGTAATCACTTTTCATTAAATGACTTCTCTGGCGCTCTTTGCCCTCGTCGGCCTTGCGCCATTAAACACAAACCATCATCATCATCAAGTATCGAAGTATCTTTTCCTCCTTTGTCTTCGATCTCCATTCCAAAGCCCGATAATTTCTCGCGCTTCCTGGTAATGGAATCCCTGGATAAATCAAAACCCATCACTTCCCAGTCTGTCTTTATCATTTCCAAGTTTCTTGAAAGCCTTGTAGGCAAATCGTACAGCTAAAAAGCACACAACGGGAGAAGTCCTAATTGAAGTCCAAAACAAACAACAATCCTGTAACCTCTTGAAGCAAACGCGCATGGTCGATGTCGACACCAAGATCACCCCCGCACGGGGCACCTTGAGCAATCTTGGCGACGGTACTGGCGATACCGTGGACCCCGAGCCCCCAAACATAAGCTGGATCCAACCGTGGCGATGTGTTTATAGGTGGAGGGTTAGAAACCACGAACGGTGGCCGTCGGAGCCCAGGTCAAGCTCCGGCGGATGGGCTCCCTGTCTGTTTACCAGGCAGGGAGCTCCGGGACCTCTTTGGCTACCAGGGTAAGGTCAAAGAAGAAAGTACCCCAGTCTCCCTGCTTTTATACTATGCTATATGGCATTTTCAAAACCCCCCCCCAAACGTGATCGGCCCCCGAAAAGGGGCCGCACCGAAGTATCGTTTCCCCCATTGCCATCTTTAACATTTCCTGAACCAGATCATTACTCTCGATTTCTTATCATGGAATCCCTCAATCCAACCCACCCTCTTGCATCTCGGTCAGTCTTCTTGATCGCCAAGTATCTTGAAGCCATAATAGGAAAATCATATAAGTGCAAAAAACAAAGGTCTGGTGAACTACTGATCGAGGTAAATGACAAGCAGCAGTCCACGAAGCTTCTAGCTCAGACTAGACTGGCTGATCTAGACATCAGGGTCACACCCCATCGGAGCCTCAACAGCTCGCAAGGTGTGATATCCGAGACTGATCTCTTGAACGAAACGGATGCGGATCTCCTTGCCGGCTTGAAGGATCATGGCGTCACTGCCGTGAGACGCATCACTATCCGCAGAGACGACAAGGAGATTCCCACCAAACACATTATCTTGACTTTCGACCGCGCAGTTCTGCCACAACACATCAATGCAGGTTTTATCCGTTGCTCCATCCGTCCCTACATCCCGAACCCGCGGCGCTGTTTTAAGTGCCAGCGGTTCGGGCACGGTACAAACTCTTGCCGTGGCCGAACGACGTGTGCAAAATGCGCGTCGCATGACCATCCGAGTGACAACTGTACATCTGACACACTCTCTTGTGTGAACTGCGGGGGGGCGCATGCAGCCTATTCCCGCAAGTGGGAAAAATTTCAAATGGAAAAAAAGATAATTAACATCAAGGTCACGGAGAACATCACCTTCCCAGAGGCGCGAAAGAGGTTTGCCTCTTTCCCTCTGGGGAGGTACGCAGACGCGGCTCGCCGGGGGGCGGAGCGGCGTCTGGTTTCCACAGGGACCCAGTTCAGCGAGGCTGACCTGGTCCCATCCCCGCCCCCCCCTCGGTTGCCTCACGCAGCCCAACCCGGCACCACGCCGCTTGCTGAGGCAGCAGCGGTTGTGGTGCAAACCACTTCTGTCGGGACCGGTGCCGCTCCCGCCTCTGTCTCCCCGTCCTCCAGTCCGTTGGAGGGTACCGAGGTGATGGACACCACGGGCCCCGCTCCGGCTCCCACCTTCACCACACCGCCCGTGCCACCTCTGGTGCCCCGGACGCCCTCGGCGGTGGCGGCTCAAACGAAGGGCTCCCGAGGGGGGGCCAAGTCCGGGGGGCCCGGTCCGTCGGGCACCCCTCGGACATCCGACGAAGAGATGGATGTCGGGCCGTTCCTGCCTGCAACGCAGCGCAAGGAGCGGCCACCTATTTCCAAGCCTACAGACAGGCCTAAAAAGCCTAATCCCAGAGTAACAGCCCCGAAAGACGACACATGAACACATACACACACTCCAGTTATTCTTAAACTTAAATAATGGGAACAGAAAACATCATCCAATGGAACTGCAGAGGCCTCCTTAAAAATCTTGACGATGTGTATGAGATTCTGCATGCCAGTCAGCCAAGTATCATGTGTCTCCAGGAAACCCACCTCAATTCTAAACAAACAAATTTCTTAAATAGGTACATGGTATTCAGAAAGGACAGGGTTGGCTGCACACACTCTTCAGGAGGTGTGGCAATTGTCGCCCGGAAATCCTTAGCCTGCCACCCTGTCACTCTGAACACTGTCCTTGAGGCTGTAGCAATCCGTACGATAATATTTAATAGGTTAATAACGGTATGCTCTATTTACATCTCTCCTGATTTTGCACTTCTGAGCTCTGACTTCGAGGCGCTGGTCGACCAGCTGCCCGAACCATACATCATAACAGGCGACCTTAATGCGCACAACTCTCTTTGGGGCTCCTCTAGAACGGATGCCCGAGGTCGCCTGATAGAGAAGTTTCTTACATCCTCCGGAGCATGCCTTTTCTACAAAAAACAGCCTACATACCATAACTTAGGACACAATACATACTCGCATCTTGACTTGGCTATTGGTTCCGCAGTTCTCTTTCCATGTCTTGAGTGGGGTGTGGGCATGGACCCATATGGTAGTGACCATTTCCCCACTTCATTAACGTATATAGGTATAGGCCCGAGCAGTCCATCTTCCCATAAAAGGTTTAATGAATCAAAAGCAAACTGGAGCACATTCACACAAACATCTCAACTACAGCACACATCCATAAAACACCTACACGTGGAGGAAGCCGCCCAACTCGTCACGGCGCACATCCTCGACGCTGCCGAAAAGTCCATTCCCCAGGCCTCCAGTGGGTCCCGCACCCCAAGGAGGCCCTGGTGGAACGAGGACTGCAGGCGGGCGCGAGAGGCCGAGAACAAGGCGTGGGGTGTCCTTCGCCGGTACCCCACGTCACATAACCTAATTTCTTTTAAACGGGCAAAGGCTTTTGGGAAGAGAGTGCGTCGTGAGGCGAAAAGGGAGAGTTGGCGCACCTTCCTCACTTCCATCAACTCATACACTGACACACACAAAGTCTGGACACGAATACGAAAACTAAAAGGACAACAGACACACAGCCTGCCCCTGGTTAGTACAACAGGGGACACACTGGAAGACCAGGCTAACACACTTGCACAACACTTCGAACACGTGTCCAGCTCTGCACACTACACAGACACTTTCCTGAAACATAAAAATACTTCTGAAAAAAAGTCCCTACATGACAATAACAGGTCAAAATCTGGTTATAATTCTGAATTTACACTGTATGAGTTGAGGGCTGCCCTGAGCACATGTAAACCTTCAGCTCCAGGCGCAGATCAGATTACATACACCATGATACAACACCTACACCCAGATACACTTGAAACACTCCTACACCTATACAATAACATATGGCTTTCGGGGCACATCCCAAAATCTTGGAAGGAGGCTATTGTAGTGGCGTTCCTGAAGGAGGGTAAGGACCCGTCTTCTCCCGCCTGTTATAGACCTATCGCCCTCACAAGCTGCCTGGGCAAGCTTCTCGAGAAGATGATCAACAGGAGACTCGTGTACTTTCTTGAGTACAATGGTCTTCTCGAGAGCTGCCAGGCGGGCTTCAGGGCGGGGCGGTCTACAAATGACCAACTAGTAGCGCTAGAATCTTACATTAAAGATGCCTATCTTCATAAGCAGTATTGCATGACCGTGTTCTTTGATATTGAAAAGGCATATGATACTACATGGCGCTATGGCATCCTTAGAGACCTCAAATCCTTTGGGATATCTGGTAACATGCTGAACACTCTGTCCAGCTACCTATCTTTACGAACATTTCGTGTCAGAGTTGGTTCGGCACTTTCAAACGTTCACGTGCAGGAGAATGGCGTGCCTCAAGGTGGTGTTTTGAGCTGCACTTTGTTTATAGTCAAAATGAATTCAGTTCGGAAGGCATTGCCACCAACAATCTCCTGTTCGATGTATGTGGACGACATACAAATATCATTTAAATCGTGTAATATGTCCATATGTGAACGACAGATCCAGCTTGGGGCAAACAAGCTTGCTCGCTGGGCGGATCAAAACGGTTTTAGGGTTAATCTTGGAAAGAGTACCTGCGTCGTTTTCTCAAGGAGGCGCGGTATCCAACCCGACCCTGAAATTAAATTGAATGGTGACTTGATTCCTGTAAAAACGGAACACAAATTTCTAGGCGTCGTATTAGACGAGAAACTAACATTCATCCCTCACATCACACAACTAAAACATAAATGCATCAAAGCAATAAACATACTTAAGGTCCTTTCACACCACTCCTATGGCGCGGACAAGCAACTCCTCTTACGTGTCTTCACAAGCTTGGTGGGGTCCCGCTTGGACTATGGGAGCGTGGTTTATGGGTCAGCAACAAAAACAGCGCTGAAAATGCTAGACCCAGTGCTTCACTTAGGCCTCCGCCTCGCGTCGGGCGCTTTCCGTACAAGCCCCGTACAAAGCCTATACGTCGAGTGCGATAAATGGTCCCTAGATCATCAGCGAACATACATAGATCTTCTGTACGCTTTTAAAATTTCGTCTATAACCGACCATCCTTTCAAACCATTTATTTGTGATGCACCCATGTCCCAACTTCTTCTTAATCGTCCATCTATCCCTGCTCCGTTCTCACATAGGGTGAGACAGGAAGTGTCAGAGTTATCTATCACCTTTTCAAACACCTACAAATCAACCCTTTCCGACTTTTTACCACCGTGGCAGCTTCGCCCCGTGTCGTGAGATTTGTCGTTTGTAGCAATTGACAAAAAACGAGTACCCACAATTGTAATTCTTCAGCACTTCATGTTCCTTCAAGAGAAATACAAGCGTGCAGAATTTTTTAGCGACGCGTCAAAAACAGCCCGTATGGTTTCGTGTGCTGCGCATGGACCTGATTTTAGGGTATCTAACACCCTAAACTCGAAAAGCAGCATTTTTACGGCTGAAGCCTATGGCATATTTCTGGTTTGAAAGCACATAGTTCATCATAAAATTCCCAAGTCCATCATCTTTACAGATTCCTTGAGTGCAGTACGTGCATTGTCATCTAAGCAGCTTTGTAAAAACCATGTTATTCATTTAGTTTACAAAACCATTATGTCAGCATATGCATTAAGTCTTGAAGTGACCGTATGCTGGGTGCCAGGTCACTCGGGTATCACCGGAAACGAGACAGCAGATCAAATGGCCGCTGCTGCTGCGCTTGCAAACACAGTGGACATAAGAACAATACCGTACACTGACCTTAAGTCACTCATTAGACAGCACCTTCGCAATACATGGCAAGCACACTGGAATGAACAGGCAGACAACAAACTACACGTTATAAAGACAGTCGTGGGAGCATACACCACTGACACACACAACAGGCACAATGAAGTTACCCTGGCTCGATTACGGATAGGCCACACGCATGCAACACACTCATACCTGCTCGCGGGATCTCCAAGACCCTTGTGTAGCAGGTGTGGAGATGGCCTATCCGTGATCCATGTGCTACTTCAATGTAAAGCACTCCACACAACACGACAGAAACACTTCGCCGACCTCTACAGACAACACATTCCACTACACCCAGCATTGTTTTTAGGGGATGACCCCATGATTCCTGTACAACGCACCTTTAAATTTCTTAGTGACATCAAGTTTTTACACCTCGTTTCCTATCACGCGTAGTTGCTTTTAAACACGATTTCATGCCACGCACAATCACAACCTGGCCTTTTACACCAGCCATCCTCATTGTCTTTTACTGAATTCACTTGTTTGTTTGTTGAACGGTCTTAGCGTTTACGGTTACATCCTTCATACCTAACCACCGTTTTGGCGCTCTTTGCCCTCGTCGGCCTTGCGCCATAAAACACCAAACATCATCATCAGACATCAAGATCACGCCCCATCGTAGTCTTAATAGCTGCCAGGGCGTGATCTCTGATAGAGATCTAATAAATGAGACTGAAGCAGATCTGCTGGACGGCCTTAGCGATCAGGGTGTAACAGCTGTGTGGCGAATCACGATACGCCGAAACGACCAAATAATAGCTACTAAACACATAATTTTGACATTTGACCGCTCAAAACTTCCTGAGTCGGTCAGCGCAGGTTTCCTGAGATGACCGGTCCGACCCTACGTGCCGAACCCACGCCGCTGCTACAAGTGTCAGCGGTTTGGACATGGCACTAATGCTTGTCGTGGTCCACTAACATGCGCCATGTGTGCACAACATGATCATGCATCTGACAACTGCCCATCGCAAACCCTCATCTGTGCTAACTGCAAGGGACCCAACGGGGCATACTCTAGAACATGCGAGAAATTCAAACAGGAGAAGGAGATCATCAAGGTTAAAGTGACTGAGAATCTTACCTTCCCAGAGGCGCGAAAGAGGTTCGCCTCTTTCCCCTTGTGGAGGCATGCCGACGCAGCTCGCAGGCGGGGCAGAGCGGCGTCTAGTTTCGGCGGGGACCCAGCACCGCGAGTCGGACCTGGTCCCGCCCCCGCCCCCCCTGGGTTGCCTCTGGCAGCCCAACCTGCCACCACGCCGCTTGCTGAGGCAGCAGCGGTTATGGTGGTAAGGACTTCCGTCGGGACCGGTGTTGCTCCCGCCTCTGTCTCCCCATCCTCCAGTGTGTTGGAGGGTACCGAGGTGATGGACACCACGGGCCCCGCAACGGCTCCCACCGCCACCTCACCGCCCGTGCCACCTCTTGTGCCCCGGACGCCCTCGGCGGTGGCGGCTCAAACGAAGGGCTCACGAGGGGGGGCCAAGTCCGGGGGGCCTGGCCCGTCGGGCATCCCTCGAACATCCGACGACGAGATGGATGTCGGGCCGTTCCTGCCTGCAACGCAGCGCAAGGAGCGGCCACCGACTTCCAAGCCTACAGACAGGCCTAAAAAGCCTAATCCCAGAGTAACAGCCCCGAAAGACGACACATGAACACACACACACTCCATTCATTCTTAAACGTAAATAATGGGAACAGAAAACATAATTCAATGGAAGTGCAGAGGCCTCCTTAAAAATCTCGATGATGTGTATGATATCCTGCATGCGAATCAGCCAGGTCTCATGTGTCTCCAAGAGACACACCTCAATTCTAAACAGACAAATTTCTTAAGTAGGTACATTCTATTCAGAAAGGACAGGGTTGGCTGCACACACTCTTCTGGGGGTGTGGCCATAATCACCCGGAAATCCTTAGCATGCCATCCTGTCACTTTGAACACTGTCCTTGAGGCTGTAGCAATTCGTACAATAATATTGAATAGATTGATAACGGTGTGCTCCATATACATTCCTCCTGATTATGCACTTTCGAGCTCTGACTTCGAGGCACTGGTCGACCAGCTGCCCGAACCATACATCCTAACAGGCGACCTTAATGCGCACAACTCTGTTTGGGGCTTCTCCAGGACGGATGCCCGAGGTCGCCTGATAGAGAAATTTCTTACATCTTCAGGAGCATGCCTTTTCAACAAAAAACAGCCTACATACCATAACTTAAGACATAATACGTACTCACATCTCGACTTGGCTATTGGTTCTGCAATTCTCTTTCCATGTCTTGAGTGGGGCATGGGTACGGACCCATATGGTAGTGACCACTTCCCCACTTCCCTAACATACATAGGTAGAGGACCATGCAGTCGATCTTCCCATAGCAGGTTTAATGAATCAAAAGCAAACTGGAGTATATTCACAGAAACATCTAAACTACACCACACAACCATAGAACACCTACACGTAGAGGAAGCATCCCAACTCATCACGGCACACATCCCTGACGCTGCCGAAAAGTCCATTCCCCACGCCTCCAGCGCTCCGCGCAACCAAAGGAGGCCGTGGTGGAATGACGACTGTAGGCGGGCGCGAGAGGCCCAGAACAAGGCGTGGGGTGTCCTTCGCCGGTACCCCACATCAGATAATCTCATTTCGTTTAAACGGGCCAAGGCTTTTGGGAAGCGAGTGCGCCGTGAGGCGAAAAGGGAGAGTTGGCGCACCTTCCTCACTTCCATCAACTCGTACACTGACACGCGAAAAGTATGGACACGAATACATAAACTAAAAGGACAACAGACACACCGCCTGCCCCTGGTTAGTACAACAGGGGTCACACTGGAAGACCAGGCTAACACACTCGCACAACACTTCCAACATGTGTCCAGTTCAGCGCACTACACCAACACTTTCAAAAAACACAAAACATCCTGTGAGAAGAAGTCTTTGAGAGACAGTAATAAGTCGACCTCATCTTATAACACCCCCTTCTCACTGCATGAGCTGAAGATCGCACTTAGTACTTGTAAACTTTCAGCTCCAGGCGCAGACAACATTAGATACACTATGATTCAACACTTGCACACAGACACACTTGAAACCCTCCTTCACCTCTATAACAAAATATTTCTTTCGGGGCACCTCCCAGGGTCATGGATGGAGGCCATCGTAGTGGCCTTTCTGAAAGAAGGGAAGGACCCTTCCTCTCCCGCAAGTTATCGTCCCATCGCCCTCACAAGCTGCCTGTGTAAGCTGTTCGAGAAGATGATCAATAGGAGACTCATGTACTTCTTAGAGTACAACGGTCTTCTCAACAGCTGCCAGGCTGGCTTCAGGGCTGGGAGATCCACCAATGATCAACTGGTTGCATTGGAAACATATCTGAAAGATGCCTTCATTCATAAGCAGTACTGTATAACAGTCTTCTTCGATATGGAGAAGGCCTATGACACGGCCTGGCGGTACGGCATCTTGTGTGACCTCAAGTCGTTTGGTGTTTCCGGCAACATGCTTAACACGCTCAGTAGCTACATGTCGGAAAGGACCTTTCGAGTGAGGGTTGGCAGTGCCCTTTCGAATGTATACGTGCAGGAAAATGGCGTCCCTCAAGGCGGTGTCTTGAGCTGCACACTGTTTATTATTAAGATGAACTCACTTCGGAAGGCATTGCCACCAACCATTTCCTGTTCTATATATGTAGATGACGTTCAAATATCTTTTAAGTCCTGTAACTTTTCAGTTTGTGAACGCCAAGTCCAGCTTGGGGTGAACCAACTTGCTGGCTGGGCGGACACAAACGGTTTTAAACTGAACCCTGGAAAGAGTACTTGTGTTGTGTTCTCCCGCAAGCGCGGGATTAAGGCAGACCCGGAGATCACCCTTCATCGCGCTTCTATCCCTGTAAAAAAGGAGCACAAGTTTTTAGGTGTCATATGTGATGGAAAACTCACGCTCATACCACACATCAAACAACTTAAACATAAATGCCTGAAAACACTAAACATTCTCAAAGTCCTCTCCCACCAGTCGTATGGTGCAGACAAAGAGCTCCTTCTTCGCGTCTTTACCGCCTTAGTCGGGTCTCGGCTAGACTACGGTAGTGTTGTGTATGGGTCGGCATCGAAAACAGCACTAAAAATGCTCGACCCAGTTCTCCATTTGGGCCTGCGCCTTGCGTGTGGTGCGTTCCGAACTAGCTCTGCCCAGAGTCTGTACGCTGAAAGTAACAAATGGTGCCTGGAACATCAACGAATGTACATAGATTTATTATATGCTTTTAAGGTCTCATCATTCAATAACCATCCTTTTAAACCTGTCCTCAACGATACATCTACAACCCAGCTATTTTCAAATCGCCCTTCTGTTCCTTTGCCCTACTCTCTGAGGGTGAGACAGGAAGCTTCAGGTATTTCCGTTGGGTTTTTAGATGTCTGTACATCATCATCATTTTGTGACGTTATACCACCATGGCAACTGCAGCCTGTTTGTTGTGATGTTTCTTTTATGAAAATAGATAAAAACAGGGTTCCGAGAGCTGCGATTCTGCAGCATTTCTTGTCACTTCGGGATAAATATAAATGTGCCGAATTCTATAGCGATGCCTCGAAAACTTCAACTACAGTGTCGTGCGCCGCTCATGGTCCCAACTTTATTGCTTGCAGAACCATGAGTGTACACACCACTATTTTCTCGTCAGAAGCATATGGCATCTTACTCATCGTTCGGCACATTCTTAAAAAACAAATTCCTAAGTCCGTCATCTTCACAGACTCTTTGAGCGTTGTGCGTGCATTGTCTTCACACAGACCCAGGAAAAACCACATTGTCACTCTTGTCTTTAATTTCATAATGTCTATATATGCAAATAATTTTCAACTAATCCTGTGCTGGGTTCCAGGCCATGCTGGAATCGCAGGGAATGAGACCGCAGATGAATGAGACCGCAGATAATGGCCGCCACTGCTGCACTTGCAAACACAGTGGACATAACAACAATACCCTACACTGACCTCAAGCCACACATCCGACAACACCTTCGCAAAACATGGCAAGCCGACTGGAATACGCAGACAGACAACAAGTTACACATAATAAAGCCACACTTAGGACAATACACTAGTGACTCAAACAACAGATTCATTGAAGTTGCCCTAGCTAGATTACGGATAGGCCACACACGCGCGACACACTCCCATCTGCTCACTGGATCTCGAAAACCCCTGTGTAGCAGGTGTGGGGAGGGCCTATCCGTACTTCACATCCTCATTACATGCAAAGCACTCCAGACAACAAGACGCAAGCACTTCCCTCAACTCTACAGTCAACACATTCCACTACACCCAGCACTCTTTCTAGCGGATGATCCCGTGATTCCTGTGCAACGCACTTTTAAGTTTCTCAGTGACATCAAGTTTTTACATCTCATTTCCTATCACGCGTAGTTTTTTAAAGCTTTATTTCATGCCACGCACCATCACAACCTCGCCTTTTACACCAGCCTTCTTCACTGTCTTTTAATGATTTTACTATTGTTCTTGCTTACTGATCTCAGTGTCTACGTTCTCACCTCTCATATTTAACCACTGTTTTGGCGCTCTTTGCCCTAGTTGGCCTTGCGCCATTAACATCCAACCATCATCATCATCTTTAATGAATCAAAAGCAAACTGGAGTACATTCACAGAAACATCTAAACTACACCACACAACCATAAAACACCTACACGTTGAGGAAGCAGCGCAACTCATAACGGCACACATACTCGACGCTGCCGAAAAGTCCATTCCCCAGGCCTCCAGTGCGCCCCGCATCCTAAGGAGGCCCTGGTGGAACGAGGACTGCAGGCGGGCGCGAGAGGCCCAGAACAAGGCGTGCGGTGTCCTTCGCCGGTACCCCACGTCAGACAACCTCATTTCTTTTAAACGGGCAAAGGCTTTTGGGAAGCGAGTGCGTCGTGAGGCGAAAAGGGAGAGTTGGCGCACCTTCCTCACTTCCATCAATTCATACAGTGATACACACAAAGTCTGGGCACGAATACGAAAACTAAAAGGACAACAGACACACAGCCTGCCCCTGGTTAGTACAACAGGGGACACACTGGAAGACCAGGCTAACACACTTGCACACCACTTCGAACACGTGTCCAGTTCAGCACACTACACAAACACTTTCATGAAACACAAAACATCTGTGGAAAAGAAGTCCCTGCGTGATAACAAGTCACACACTTCTTACAATTCTTGTTTTTCAATTCATGAGCTGAAGGTTGCTCTGAGCACATGTAAGACGTCAGCTCCAGGTGCAGACAAAATCACATGCACCATGATACAACACCTACACCCAGACACTCTTGAAACACTCTTACACCTATACAATAAAATATGGCTTTCAAGGCACATTCCTCGCTCTTGGAGGGAGGCCATAGTAGTGGCTGTCCTAAAGGAAGGGAAGGACCCTTCCTCTCCTACCAGTTATCGCCCCATTGCCCTGACAAGCTGCCTGTGTAAGCTCTTCGAGAAGATGATAAACAGGAGACTTGTGTACTTCTTAGAGTACAATGGTCTTCTCGAGAGCTGCCAGGCGGGCTTCAGGGCGGGGCGATCTACCAACGATCAACTCGTTGCGTTAGAGTCTTATATCAAAGATGCTTTCCTCCACAAGCAGTACTGCATGACGGTCTTCTTTGATCTTGAAAAGGCGTACGATACTGCTTGGCGGTACGGCATCCTTAGCGACTTGAAGTCCTTTGGCATGTCGGGTAACATGATGAACACGCTTGCCAGTTACCTGTCTGAAAGAACGTTTCGCGTGCGAGTTGGAACTGCACTTTCTAGGGTTCATGTGCAGGAAAACGGCGTGCCGCAAGGTGGAGTTTTAAGTTGCACCCTTTTTATTGTAAAAATGAATTCTCTTCGTGAGGCGCTACCACCATCGATTTCCTCCTCCATTTATGTAGACGACGTTCAATTATCCTTTAAGTCTTGTAACCTGTCTGTCTGCGAGCGCCAAATCCAGCTTGGTGTTAACAAGCTAGCTGGTTGGACAGACAGCAACGGTTTTAAATTTAATCCGGGGAAGTGTACTTGTGTCTTGTTTTCCAAGAGGCGTGGCATCCGGCCGGATCCAGACATTCAACTCCACGGTGTCTCTATTCCTGTCAAAAAGGAACACAAGTTTTTAGGTATAATCTTTGACGAAAAGCTCACATTCATCCCACACATAAAACAACTAAAACATAAATGCTTAAAAACAATGAATATCCTGAAGCTTCTCTCGCACATCTCTTTTGGTGCTGACAAACAGCTCCTGTTGCGTGTTTTTACAAGCTTGATAGGCTCACGATTGGACTATGGCAGCGTTGTCTATGGGTCAGCCATTAAAACATCCCTCAGAATGCTGGACCCTGTGCTTCATCTAGGGCTCCGCTTGTCCTGTGGCGCCTTTCGGACTAGTCCAGTCGAAAGTCTGTATGTAGAGTGCAACAAATGGAGCCTAGAACGTCAGCGAGCCTACACAGACCTGCTTTATGCTTTTAAAATCTCATCAATGCCTCACCATCCTTTTACATCAGTTTTTTATGATACATCCATATCTCAACTTCTTACTAATCGTCCATCAGTCTCTGATCCCTTCGCTTTCAGGGTAAGAGAAGAAGCGTCGCAACTTGATGTCATGTTCTCAGACACCATCAAAACCTCCGCTACTGAACTTCTAGTACCGTGGCAGCTTCGCCCGATATCATGTGATGTATCTTTTATAAGTGTCGAGAAAAACAGAGTGCCTAGAAGCGCGATCGTGCAACATTTCTTGTCCCGGCAGCACAAATATAAGTGTGCTGAATTTTACACGGATGCTTCAAAAACTGCCACAACTGTTTCCTGTGCTGCGCATGGTGGCACCTTTAATGTCTGTAGAACTATGAATAGAAATACAAGTATCTTTACGGCAGAGGCCTATGGCATACTTCTTGTAGTTCAACATATTGTTCTGAGTCGAATTACGAAGTCTGTAATTTATACTGATTCTTTAAGTGTTGTGCGTACATTATCCTCACAGAAGTCTAAAAACCATGTGGTCAATGCTCTCATTAGTACTCTTATGTCTGTGCATGCGTTAAACCTTGAGGTGACCGTGTGCTGGGTGCCAGAGCACTCTGGAATTCCAGGTAATGAGACCGCAGACCGAATGGCGGCCGCTGCTGCCCTTACAACTACCGTTGACATAACAACAGTACCCTACACCGACCTCAAATCGCACATCAGACAACACCTTCGCACAACATGGCAAGCACACTGGAATCAACAGACTGACAACAAACTACACATTATAAAGCCACTCTTGGGAGTATACACCACTGATACTCACAACAGACACAACGAAGTTACCTTGGCTCGATTACGGATAGGCCACACGC
This sequence comes from Haemaphysalis longicornis, assembly GCF_048455015.1. Taxonomy (NCBI): domain Eukaryota; kingdom Metazoa; phylum Arthropoda; class Arachnida; order Ixodida; family Ixodidae; genus Haemaphysalis; species Haemaphysalis longicornis. Next base: position 56,229,735 of record NW_027526295.1, on the reverse strand, counting down.
ATGCAACACATTCCCACCTGCTCACGGGATCTCCTAGACCCCAGTGCAGCAGGTGCGGGGAGGCCCTATCCGTAGTGCACATACTAATCACATGCAAGGCACTTCACACAACACGACACAAACACTTCAGAGAACTCTACAGACAACATATTCCGCTACATCCATCGTTTTTTCTAGGTGACGAAGCCATTGTTTCCGTGAAACGTGTGATTGAGTATTTGTCAGAAGTCAAGTTTTTAAACCTCATTTCCTATCACGCATCATGAAATCTGGCCCTATACACCAGCCATGCTCATTGTCGTTTTGTGATTTTACTTTTGTTTTTGCCGATTTTCTTAGTGTTTAAGGTATTACTTCTCATATATGACTATTGTTTTGGCGCTCTTTGCCCCAGTTGGCCTTGCGCCATAAACATCAAACCATCATCATCATCATCAGTCCTCGATATCGCGGGATCGTTGGCCAGGTCTAGGTCGAGGGGCGTCGAGTGCGTCGTAACCGAGTGCGTCGGGCGTCGTAAACCAAGCTTTCTGTACGAGCACTGACGATAGACATGGCCGGCCTCGCCGCAGTGGTAAAACAACAGTCGTAGGTCTGGGGTGCGACACACTTCCGTTTTGCGTCGTCGTTCAGGGAAGTAGGGGGACGCTGGAACCGGCTCTGTAGCTCGCGGGACAAGATGCGGCCGCAATACCGCGGCGGGGAGTGACACCTCACGGTCTGAGGGTACGTCAGTTGCGCAGGTTTAACGGCGCCGGTGCCGCCTCGTCATAGGCTGGCGAAGCCCTAAATTAAGGCCGCATCGTCATAGGCTGGCGAAGCCCTGATTGCTTGCTGCAACTCCTCTCGTACAATGCTCGCGATGGTCCCTGCTGTAGGCTGTGGTGCCATTCCAAGAATTTTATGTAGTTCCTCACGGACCACGGAGCGGATCAGGTCTCGAAGACCACCCATGCTGTCTATGTTGATGCCTGTCTACGTTGTAGATCTTCAAATAGCTTGCACATCTTCCAATGTAGCAACAGGCTAGAGACAAGTACAGTTGACTATAAATAAACTGACAAAATGGGCAGACAAAAATGGTTTCCAGTTTTCACCACGCAAAACAGTGCCTATTCTCTTCTCTCTCACACGAGGCTTACAGACCAATCCGACCCTTCCCCTCAAGGAAATCGACTTACCCATACAAAACGAACGCAAATTCCTACGCATAATGTTCGACAAAAACTCACTTTCCTGTCCCACATCAATATGTTTAAAAAGGAAGCTTCGCGAGCTCTAAATATACTTAAGGCCCTATCACGCAAAGATTGGGGCTCCGACAGGGCCTGCGTTCTACAAATTTACCGTTCTGGTGTACGGTAATCTAAGCAGGAGCTGCTAATCTAAGCAGGAGCTGCTTATATTATGGTAGCATTGTGAATGGCTCCGCGAGACAGTCCTACTTGAAACGATTAAACCCAGTTCACAATTTAGGTTTACGTCTCTCGTCTCGGGCGTATAGGACATCACCCATAAACATCCTCTACGTCAAAACAAATGAACCACCACTCACAGATAGAAGAACAATGTTGACATGCTCATACATACTAAAGATCCGTTCACTGCCAAAACATCTGTGTTGCCCCATAGTTACAAAATGGCCGTCTAGAACACTGTTTAATAATAAACGCCACGCTATCATAGCATTGCTTCTTCGTTTTGAAGATAGATGCCAAGAACTCAGTATACGAGACACATTACCTCAAATTGCCCATAAACAGAACCAACTACCCCCTTGGTATAATTTTCCTACAACATGTCACTTCACACTAACACGGCTTCAAAAAAAAGCAGACACCGTTATTATCCACCTAAAAACACCAAAACTTTTGTTTGGCACATGATAGCCTTAGTTACTTTTGTGCCATAAAACAAAACACAACACAACATAGCCGGGGGCTTTAATTCTTGATGATTTCAAAGAAATATAATTGAGCGAAGAACACTGCAAACTGCGGCCGTCCGACAAAAATCCCAATTGCGGTGTCAGTAACCCTACAGCGGGTATGAGGCATCTGCTTTTTGGCTGCGGTTTGTGTGAAACAAAGCGTCCTTAGAAAAGGCTGCAGACGCCGGCCTGGGCCATGCGGGAGGTCGGTTCGCAGTCAAATAGCAGAAAAAAGAGCGGGGAGTTGGCCACGGCAGCACGGCACAGCTTGCCGGCCTCCTTGCTGCCAAATGGCGCCGGTCCGCTTTCGGCAGCAGAAGCAGCCGGGTCGGCGAACTTCAAGGGCACCAAGCAGAGTCCCCCGCACACGGCGCGGTAGAGGAGGCGAAGGCGGGCTCGGTGTCCTGGAGTCGCCAGCGTATCGCCACTGGCAAACTCCATCGCCGTGTCCTGTATGTTGAAACATGCCAGAGACCAGAGGCAGGATTGCAGGTGATCAGAATAGCCTTGTAATTTAGCACTGTATACATATGATGTCAAGTGCATTGTGGAGTATGAAATGCACTTAAGTAAATGTTTGTGGCTTTTGACAGACTCGAGGGTAAGGTAGTGCGAAAATTGGGGTGTGTCTGAGTCTTAGTCTGGGACCAAATTTTTCGTGGCTCAAAATACCTTATATACGTTGGACGATCCTTTTTTTCCGTTCGTCATTCCGTGCTCGCTTGTTGTGGGATCTCTAATTTCAATTCTCTGTCTCGCGTGGAATTCTTCCAATGAACGGGCCGTGGTTCACGCGTTCACATCTGCTCGATGTTAAGCTCATAGTTCGGCATGTTTGCTTAAGGAAGGCGTTGCTGTGGTAAATGTTCACTGCTACATGTTCACTGGTTGCCAAATGTTCACTGCTGAAAAATTACTAAGACCACAGAAAAATACACGACGCAGTGCGGTCCTTGCAACTAACTGTATTACGAAAATTTGTTCTTTTTATAAGAGCACGGCTACACATTATTACCCTTTCCCTTTCTGTAGGAGACTTCTTGGACATGTGCCGGAAATGTACACCATCACAGTAATGACCCGCCTTGTATGAGAAGAGACAATTCTTGCGGATTAAGTGTCACGGAAGGCTACTAACAAGGAGTCACCGGCACGTGGGACCTGGTTTGGCTCAATTAGTTCACGATTTAGCCGGTTCCTGTGTTTACAGATAACTCCGCACTGATCAAAAGGCGGGGTACGCCCAGTCCGTACAGTGGCCGTACGAAGAGCTATGCAAGCATTGCAAATGTGCATGCGGGTTTAATCACAAGGTCAACGTTGCAGATAATTATAGTGTATGCGACCTACCTTCTAGCAAAAGAACGTCTGTCGTGTGGCAAGAAACACGTAAAACAGGTTGGACATACGAGAAGATGTATATATTATCGGCTCTCGGAACGCGGAAACAATATGCGAAACTCCATGACTGGCCAACTATCCATTCACTTCCGGCTAGATAGTTACAATGACTTGCAGCTTCTTAGCACAGCCTTTACAGAATCTCCGTCTGTACCCGCCGTGTAGGCTGCCCCGTAACGGTGTTTTATTACAAAGAATTCTTGCCTCGGGCAAATGATTGCTTGAGATGGTTACTTGGAAGATATACCTGGGGTATAGCCAAGGTATTATCGCAATTGAGTAGACCGCCACAAGTAATGACCTGTGATGCTCATTGTAATGCGAGGCACAAGTGATGCCCTGTGAGGCACAAGTAATGCCCTGTGAGACTGTACATTGTTGCTCTTCGGGAACAGAAAGAAAAGGTTAGTTTCCTTTGGACAATCAGTAATGTGTTTAGTCGCTTACCAGGGCTACCTTAAACGCCACTGCTGCAGAAAACAGTCCAGACACGTTAGTTTCTTCGGTGGAATAGTTGGCTGCCTGAAAGCCGGCCTGAATGTCCACCTGCTGCTGCACGCAGAGCGCTGTGTGCGTACCAGGCCCCACGTCCGGCAACGAGGCCACCACGGTACGGGCCATCCAGAAGCCAAACGTGGCCGCCAGCAGGTCCTGCGAGCTCGACAAAACGGCACGCGAAGAGAGCAACAATGCCACACTAAAACTACCGCGCCCTTCCGTTTAGCGCTGAAGGCACATTGACCCCGCACGGGGCACCTTGAGCAATCTTGGTGATGGTGCTGGTCACACCGTGGACCCCGAGCCCCCCAACATAATCTGTAACCTACCGTGGTGATTACTTTAGAGGTGTAGGGTAAGAAACCACAAACGGTGGCCTTCGAAGCCAGGGTCAAGCTACAGCGGATGAGCTTCCTGTCTGTTTAACAGGCATGGATCTCCGGGACCTCTTCCGCTGTCACGGTAAGGCTGACGTAGAACCCCCGTTCCCTGCTTTCAACTATATCATTAGGTATTTTCTAAACCCTCCTCCAAGCGTGATCGGTCCCCGAAGAGGGTCCGCACCGAAATATCTTTTCCTCAATTGCCAACCTTAAGCTTTCCTGAACCGGAAAATTACTCTCGATTTCTTGTTATGGAATCTCGTGAAGTGGTAATACAGCCAGTTTTCTCGCATTGACATCAGTTATCTTGATTGGGAAATATCTTGAAGGCATATTTGGAACACCTTACAAGGCTAAAAAACACATGACTGGTGAGGCTCTTGGCGAGCTAAACAAGTAGCAGGCCACTAAGCGTTCCATTGGACCACAGATATCCATAGGACGTCCGTTTTACAGCCGAACGTCCGAGTCCCGCGCTCGACGTCTGGCGGACGTACTTCGGATGTATTTTTCTGGGAAGCTTGAACGTCCATTTAATTTGGTCCGGCGGACGTCCAAGCTACGTTTGTGCATGGGCGTATACTGTGGTCCCATCAATAAAGTCCGCTTGACGTCCATCGTACGTCTGTATGGCTGAAGCAATATTCCTCGACAATGTTTGTAACTTAACTTCTCGTAATTAGCCAAGAGTTAATTATGTTATCTATATTCTTGCTGCCTGCAGCGGGGGGCAAACAATTTGTCAGCTCAGAAAACAATTGTAATAACTGTAACCCTCGCGCCTTTCTGTCTCGCGCACGAAACACTCGTTGCGGGCTGAACGAGTCAACTTTATGTAGTTTATGTTCGAATTAAAAAAAAAAGAAACAGTAGATCGTGAAGTTTCATAAAAACATTTGGGTTGATATACTATGTTGTATTGTTTTATTTGGTGCTAATTAGGCTAAAAGTATTTTTTCTAACTAAAGTTTTTCATTGTTTTTCTTTTGTGCGGTGCACAGCCCAAGCCACGTCAAGCCGTATAGCCATAGGCATTCGATTCTGTGTGTGTATAGTGAAGCACCAACGAACATCGATTATCTTAGAGAAAGAAACCCTGCTGCTTTCTTCTAGGCATCTTTTTGTGTCCTCAACGAAAGGTAAGACATTATTATAAGTGCCGGTGAGGGGGAGGGAGCGGGGAAAGCGTCTTTAGCTTTCCGTGTACTGCAAACACCGTACGCTGTGTCGAACTCGACTGGCTTAGCGCGTTTTGAATGACAGTGTAAAAACACGCTCAGGGAATTATCTTTTTTTTTTACACACATAGGGGCGATAAAGTAGTTATACCGTTTCCTTAAAGCTGTCAGCGGTACGTGCGCGTATTATCGTTGAAAGAGATTATCGTTGGGTGTGCCCGCGTTCGCATTCAGCCCGGCGCTACCTACAGCATGGTGTGCGCAGTGGCTACTTTTACGTTCACTCAGGTTTACGGAAAGGGTTGTAAGAATTTTTGCTGTGTGACCTCGTTGCGGAGATGCGTTATGCATTGGCCTTGAGGTGAAATGTAGGCACGGTGTCACGAAGCGTGTAAAAAGCCGTACGGTGCGTTTTAGGTAGGGGGGGGGGGGGTGATCTCACGACCCCAGAAGAGAGGACGCGGCCCGGCGAACGCGGAGAAGTAAATGCATCTTGCTGACGTGAGCATGAAGCGTCTACTGACACATTAGCCGTGCTTGCTGTATGCGCGTGTAGACGCGCGTATCCGTCAATACTCCCCGCGGTGGCTCAGTGGCTAGGGCGTAGTGCTGCTGAGCCCAGGGACGCGGGTTCGATTTTCGGCTGCGGCGGCCGCCTTTCTGATGGAGGCGAAAAGAGAAAACGCCCGTGTGTACGACATGTAGGCGCACGTTAAAGATACCCAGGTGGTGAAAATTAATCCGGCGCCCTCCGCTACGGTGCGGACACCTTATACTGACAGACGCTGTCAAAGCGTGTAGGTGAAAACGTATTATTTGTAGGATATTCGGCGGGCATGAAACAACTTTGCTTGATGAATCTGAGGTATGCAGTTTTTCTTTTTTTTATTAGGAGAGGCCTTTATTCTGCAGTACCATATTCGCAAACTGCTTATGCTAGTGCGCAAGACAGTGCAGCTTGTCAGTTATTCAGATCGAGGGAATCTAGCGAAGCACTGCGAATCCTACGAGTTTCAGCTATCATTTGGTTTTGTACAGGATTTCAAGAGTCAAAACTTTAGTTAGCCATGAAGTCATGACAGAAGCATGTTCCGAGATAAAACGACAACAGTAAAGGATCCCCAATGTCTATTAAAAATTGTTTTTTGAAGGGTGCAGTCAAAATTATTTCAAACATCATTGGTATTTGGTGGCATGCCACAACATTAGCTGTAGATTCGAGCCAACCAAAATAGTTCAAAAGCAGGCTAAAATTCTTTTTGTGTTTAATAATGTAGCCGTATATAGGAAAAAACAAACCACGAAGTTTGAATTTGCATGTATTTGACTTCTGTAGGGTGGCTCCAAAAATTGCATTTAATTGTTGCTTTTGGTTTTGCAGGTGCTGACTGAGGAGTTGGGAGAAATTTTGAGCCAAGATATACCTGACATGAAGCGCGATCGGAAGGTGAAAGTTGTACTAACGTTGGAGGTTATAAAGCATTAAATAAAACTTTTAAAGCTTTGCGAATTCGTTTCATCTTGTGGGCATGCCTAGTTTGCAACATGTTATCTGAAGTGTGCTAAATCTATTTCATTTAGCATATTTGTTTTAGGCAGCCTGCTTAGCTGTTCAATACTTCACTTTTTCAAGCCAACTTTTTGTTTTTTAGTGTGCATTGCTGGAAGTTTCCTCTTAGCAATTTAATGGAAATATTCCAAATACACTTGGTATAGATGCATACAGCTTAAGTGTAGGTTTCAATTTTCTAGTAAACTTGAGATCCCCTACTTGCCGTAAATTTCAGTGCGTTATTGATAACATACATTGAAGCACCACTAAGAATACTCAATACAAAAGCCCCTTCTGTAACTTGCTTATAGAAAACCCCAATTGTAAATGCTTGTACCACGCACTGCGGACGACAATTCCACACCCTATTCATAATTTTCTTGGCAAGAGTGGGAGCAGCGATGTTTGCAGTAGCATAATACAGTGGAAAGTTGCGAGCCTATTATCGTAACCGCTTTTCAATAGGGAACCATGTGTACACTGCGGGCTGTCATGTTGAAGCATCCTGTTCACCGAGGTGGTAACTGCCTACTACAACTTATTCATATTTATGTTGACACAACAGCCCGCAATGTATGCACAGTCCTTCTTTAAAATTCATGATGATAAGCTTGCAACGTTCCACTGTATTATGCTTCTCTAGCATCACTGTTCGCACTCTTGGCAAGGCAAATATGAACAGGGTGTGGAGTTGTCTGTCCACAGAGTGCATGGTGCAAGCATTTATAATTAGGGTGGAAGGGGCCTTTGTATCAAGTATTCTTAAAGCTGGAGTAGTGCTCCAAGGCATGTTATCATAAGGCAGTGTCTATTATCCCGGCAACCGGGAGAATTACCGTCAGAAATTTCTCACGGCAGTCACCTCTCATTGGCTAAGCACGCTATACGGAGATATTATGGGATAAATATAACCTAAAATACCATGCTTTGAGCTGTCCCTGTAGCGCGTACCCGCCGTGGTGGCTCAGTGGCTAAGGCGTTGCGCTGCTGAGCACGAGGTCGCGGGTTCGATTCCCGGCCGCATCGGCCGCTTTTCTGATGGAGGCGAAAAGCAAAAACGCCCGTGTGTACGAGATTTCGGCGCACGATAAAGATCCCCAGGTGGTCAAAATTAATCCGGAGCCCTCCACTACGGCGCGCCTCATCGCCTGCGTTGCGTCGGCGCGTTAAACCCCACAATCAATCAATCAATCAATCCCTGTAGCGCTGTGGTAACGTATTTGGTGTTAAACGAGAAAGCTCAGGTTCGAGTCCCCAGTTGTGATTTTTTTTGTTTTTTTTTTCGCTTTCAGAATTTTTCGGTCATCGTAATTTTCAATAATTTTTTTACTCTGGTTCTGGTTTTTAATATATCAAGAAATCGACGCACAGGACTTCTAGAATAGGTTGAATCACGTTTATTATAGGTTGTGTTCTCTGTTGTTGGGCTGGGTTAGATTAGGTTTGTTGCAGTTGGGCTGGATTTGAGTAGGTTATGACGTGTTCAGTTAGGTTACGCTACGTTCGGTGAGGTTATCTTACGTTAGGTCACGTTGGGACGTAATATTATTCAGCAAATTTCAGGCCAGCCAGCTTTTATGGAAACTGCCGTGAGAATTTCCCGGAGGTAATTCTCACGGCTGCCGTGAGATTAGACGCAGCCTTATCACAAAGCACTGAGGCTCACAGTGAGTACAGGTTCTCCCTGATTCAAAAAATTTGGGACTAGAAACAGACGTCCGGCCGACATCCAATATCCGCATTTTGTCATCCTCCGGACGCCCCTGTACATTTCGGTTAGGAAATGTCCGATTTTTTTAGATATTCTTGAGATTCCCGTGAAAAAGTTTGCAAACACTTTAGAAAACGTGACACTTGGAGTAACAATGGCTAAACCCAGATGTTCTACTCACCTTGCCGAAGTCCTCACCAAAGGATGGTGGCACCAGCTCACCAAGCGACACGTACAGCCGGCGCTCGGTGTAGTTGAACGTGATTGCTGGCAAAGCGGTGTCGGCCATAGGGACATCAGGGAACGTTTTTCGTAACGCTATATGAGCTAGCATCGTGTAGTAATTGTCCCGGCTGTTGTTGTCAGCCTGGGTATCAAGCTGCAAATGAGTTTTAGAATATTTAGAAGTTTCTTCTGGATCCTTCAATCTAATCTGTGGTGGGCACGTAGTAGGCAGCATAGAATGGAAAGAAAAGACTCCAACTGGCCTCATGTTCTGCCGCGCAGAGCCCACGTTTTACCTTTAAAAAGTACCCAAGCTGAATTTTAAAGCGTGCCTGCATGTTCACGCATAGCTGACATGAACCACTTCATCACTTGAACACGTTGTATAGCACACACAAGATCACGTCAACGACGGCGTGGATTATGCGAATTCATCGATTAAAATGATCAACTCTGTGAATGGGGGTCACAGAAATCATCTGTAAGTGTCACGTCAGAGCGGTAAGTGATGATAAACCGAACTTCTGTGCAGTAACGAGCTATTGGCGTGTTTGGAAGCAAAGCGTACTCTATAGCCAGCTGAGACTAAAGTAATGACAAGTATGGCCTCTGATGAAAATGGCGGTTTCACGCAAATGTCACTATGGCGCGTTAGTAAGGAACGCGAATTCGTTCGGCCCATCAGCGCATGGAAGGGTGCAATGAGAGACGCCGCTTAGGTTAAAAAACTCCCTCGAAAGCCGTTGGCTGACACTTGTTTTTTGCGCGCAGCGAGCGGATATCTTTGAACAGAACGTGTTGTCACGACCGGTAATCTTACCACCCGTGAATAAACTTCCTAAATAATACGGTGCAGACTTCGGTAAACCTCTTGCAAACCAGCTTTACGAAGTGCAGCTAATAAGGTGTGTACGCGAAGCTAATGGGTCCTGCATTTCAAGACGGACTGAAACGAACCACGTTTTGACGAGTAGTAGCCTCGCGACGTTTTCGCTTCGCCTCGAGCAAAAATACCCTGAACAACAAATTGAAGGGCGATCCCATTTCGGACGAGCCCTTTACGGTTTGCGCGAGTGAGTGTGATTGAAAGCTGATGTACCCGGCAAGCTGGCTCAGTGAATAAGGTGTTCTGCCAAATACAACGACGTGGAATTAGTCAGGACCACGGTGGCTGCATTTCTAACAGAAGCGAAAAGAGGAAACGCCTGTGTGTGCAGATTTAGGCTCACGTTAAACATCTCCAGGTGGTCAAATTAAACAGGAGCCTTCCATTATGGTGCGCTTGTTAGGGGAGGTGTTTCGGGCGCGTTAAACCCCATAATCAAGCAATAAAATTGAAAGCTGACGTGCAGCATGGCAGTGAAACATTATGGATTGTTTGTACAAACGTTGGCGGCACAATTAGATATAATAGTGTTGACATATAGTATAGCAGCCGCAGTATCGGAGAGGGCGAGAGGCATAAAGCACAATGCTGTTCCGATATAAGTAAATACCTAATGAGTAATTTAACCGAAAAGGCCTCCTGCGCTGCCCAGGGGGCGCTGCGAAACCGGCCTCCGAGCAAGACGTCCGGGTAGTACAAAGCTGCGGGGGTCCCATAGGATCCCGTGTTGACAGAAGCAAAATGAGCTCGATACTGCCGATTGTTTTGCTACACGGTCTCCAGCCCATCCTCGATACGTCCGATCTCGTCAGGCGGTCATCTTGGCATTAGAGAAAAAAGCTTTGCAGCGCTAAATACGTTTAAAGCGTCGACGAAAGTTCTGGGACGATGACGGCGCTCTGCCACTCGCAGATTCAACGATCGATGGTCGTATGAAGTGAAATTTGAAGTGAAAGCTTCTTGTTTACACTAATACGCTTAGTGACAAGGACTTTTCAACAACAGCCGATCAAACAAGAAGAGTAACGCAATCGGCGATGATCGCGCGTAAAAGGCAACGAGTCTCGCGGACCGCAGGCTCGCCCGCTCCGGTGAGCGGGTGAGCCTGCGCACTTTTGCGCACCTGCGCACTTGTGCGTGCATTTTCAATAAAGACTGCTGGTTTGCGCCATCGTTACGAATATATTGCAGCGTTAGCTTGCCGTTTTTTGCGTTGCCGTTGCGTTTTCTTGATGCGCTCACCGTATTTAATTACGCTCTTGAATCATGTATTCCAAGTTCGCTCGTAATAGACTGAAGTAAGGATCGGCAACGTTTCGAGGTGTAGTGCCGAGTTAGATGAATACGACACCGCGGAGGGCTGTACGGCAGATCGGGTGGGAAAGGGGGGTGGCTTTTAAGTAAAAATAAAAAAATAAGCGAATTGCTAATATTATTTGTCAATAATCTGGCGAAGTGTGAAGATGGGGGACAATGCAACTGGAAGCGATGAATTCTGATCTGTTATTGTCACGCCGTCCAATCCCTTTTGAGGACAAAACTGTCGTGTTGGCGTTCATATTAGCGAAGACCCCTGCACTAGAAGATAACCAACACAGCCAAACACCATTTTATGTAAATATTTGGGCCGTGCACCGTGAATGCGACTGTGTTATGTTACAAATCTAAGCAGGCCACGGACTTGCGATTCGGTGCTTGATTGGCGTCCTTTAATTGCGGTCAATTTATTTATTTGACGGTATTGCCTCGCCCACTTGCTAGTATACGCGTACCCCGCCGTTCATAAACCGTGTGGTGTAAAATGTTAAGCAACTCGATAGTATACATTTAGTTTGCGATAATACAAAACAAAATTTCCACTCGTTTTGGAGGCGTTGCCAGGCCAGCAGCGTCCGCTGAATCGGCTGCACTTCTCGCGTCCGCTAGCATGCTTTTGCTGAAGCCATTACAGTCGAACACGGATATATCGAACTCCAAGGGGATCGCGAAAGAATTCGATATATCCATAATTCGATATATAAAATAAGCCTATCTGAAGATTATCTGACAACTCCGCACATCACTGAGAGTTTTCTGAAGTCGTGGAAAACGGTAGTTTACCGTTTTGACCCTGAAAGCACGGAAAATCTGAACCGCAGCATGATGACCACCGCACTTTATTTATCATTGAAATGTCTTTGAGCTTCACTTGTTTTTTCTTCTGCGTCGTAAAGTTCGCCAAATTGTCTTCAAGATTACGAACACGCACAAGTGAGAAAATCAACGCTGTACACTGTGCCACAACAAAGGCGAATAACGCTGACGGAACCTCGGCTGCAGTAGGCGGTTGGGAACGTTGTCAGGCACTGAGTGCCGTTATCTTCAGTATCCGAACCGAACAGCTCCCCCATCTGGAGGCGTGCAACGAAGTCGCTTTGCACCCGACACGCTCCGGAATAGCCGGGGCGGGTTGTGCTGCATTCGCCTTTACGTCAACGTTGATGCGGGCATCGCCCTCAAAACTACTGCGAGGAATTCCAAACGCCTTTTCAACCAACATCTTTTCAGCAGCCTGCACCCAACGAATTTCCGCCTTCGTTGCTCCCAAATGAATGCCTTGGACAAAACAAATATACAACGCCGCATCGGTCCCCCTGCATGATCCACCAAACAGTTTAATCACAGAAAAAGAGTGCCTCCGGTCAATTTCTTTTGCTCCTTTATGTCCTTTCGCTCCAACCTCTATCCGCCTTCTAGCTATCATGGAGCTGCCCCTCGTGCTAGCGTGAAAACAGCTGTTAAAGGCCATCGAAGCGACATAATTCCGCGGACGCCGCCTCTGTCTCTCCAAGCCAGGCAGCTCCTGCGATGAGTCAACATTATCATTAACTCCACCCCATCAGAGGAAGCAAACTTTCAGGGGCACCTTCGGCGCGGAATTCGATATATCGAATTTGCCCGTGATCAGGAGTTCGATACACGCGCACAACAGCCCTATACTTTTGCATGGGATTTTCAAGGGGATGTTTGCACTGTTCGATATAGACAATAATTCGATATATCTGTGTTCGATATATCCGTGTTCAACTGTATTAACAGTTACCTCATGCTCAGCAAGGTTCTGTTTACGCTACTTATGAACTTATCGTCAAGAAGCTAGACCACCCGGCCTGGCGATACTGCCCCGCGCCGCGACCATCATGACAGCTCGCTCAAAAAAAAAAAAAAAAAAAAAACTCCGATAAATCGGCTTGTTGTAGGGGATATTATTTTGTTTAGCTTCTGCAACTCCTTAAATGAATTTTGTTCCGTATGCATTGAAGTAAAGTCACCACAATCTGATTAAATTAGGTACAACCAACTTTCGCTCTGGCTTGTAATTGAAAACACATAGGCGCGGTGAGGGTCGTCTGCTTTTGTACTATCCAGAGGCGTCTGCCACTAGGAGCGCTGCATTCCGCCACAACTCCAGCGCAGGAGGCCTATTTTTTGAACGCTTGAGTAGGGTAGCTGATAGTTCGGAAGGTGTACAGTTCAGCTGTGGTTCTATGATAACACTTAAAAATCTTTAGAAAGCTAGCAGGCAGTTTTGTTACGCACGTGAAGCGTTCGTTTTGGTCATCTGCTTTACGTTCTTACACCCGCCACGCTGCACAAATGATTCCACTCGAACTCAATCTTACCGTACTGTCCCCATTGTCAGCAAAGTGTCATCCTAGACCCCAAGCACTTAAGTTGCACCGTGCAGCTTTCGAAACTTCTCGTGATTCTTTGCTCCATGCTCTGTCCTTTAAGGCATCTCATCATATCCCCCTTTACAAAGATGCTAATTCCCTACATGCCGTAGGTGTTTTTTCAATTACGAGGGGCCTAAAAAGGGTAGCGTGAAGTGGGGTCTGCACCACCTACCAAGATTTCACGCTTCTCATCAGGCGTCATCATCAGTGACATATTGTGACCTGGTCTTCCCTCTTACCATTTCTCCAACAGCTTCCTTGGGGCCTACCCTATCTGAATAAAAGTAATTAAAATAAATTCAATTTTCTTTTTCTTCCTTTCCATTATTTTCTCTTGCCTTCGGTATGTTTTCTGTCGTGTTTTACTTTTTTCTTTCGTTAGTTCAGCTTCATGCACGTGTCACCCTAATCGTCTCTGCGCGTTCGCCTCCTTTCTCGCCTTCAACGTATCAACACAGAATTTATCGACACCTGCTAACCTACTTTCTAGGCTACACTGTTTTCGGCCGGAAATTTTGACCGCGCAATTTTGGACGGGTAGCTTTAGGACAAATCAAATTACAAATTCCGTGACAAAACACGCAGCAACGCGTTGCGAGTAAGCATTCGCCACTACAATGCTGGCGCGCTAGGCCCGGGCTTCCTTCAACTTTCTATGAGAAGCGTGGTCTTGCCGCGCTCTCCCATAAAGCTAGGCGTTGCATGGACGCGTCACCTCAGCTCCTGCTTTGTTCGAAAAGTTGTGTGTCTGCTGGCCGAATTATTTTGTTTAAAAGTGTACCGCTAGAGAAAATAGGAGGCAAAGCCCTTACACATGTTTAACTGTGCGCAGAAATGTGGGGCGCTGTGTAGTTATTTCGTCCACGTTTAAAAAAACAAAAACAGGAACGGCGTCAACTGGCACCGCTACACCGGAATCACGCATCCCCAGAGGGCTTTACAAACCTTAGCACAGGTTCATATGCCCTAGGCGCTACACAACGCTAACACATTTCAGACGGCAAGCTGCTTCCCGCTGTGTGTTAGCCACTAAGTTACAGCTGCTATTGATAAAGAGTTGAAGAATAGGCGAAAACAATGACTCAAGGATGCGAAGGTATTGCGGTGTTTGGCGTTGCTGTTGAGTAGCAGCTTCTACTTGCTGCTTATTATTATCAGAAAGATTTACACCACCGGGTAAACGTCAATTATCACTACCATCGCCAGAAGTTACGAAGTTATCAGCGCGACCGTCAATAATTATTGTAAGTGTTCGTTCATTGATAATATGACGTTCGAGCGAGTTGTGCGACTGCAGATGGAAGGGACACACACAAGAGGTGAACAGCCAACACTTGTCAATTAGAACCAACTCTGCGTAACGGCGACATAAACATAGGTTCGTTAATAATTTTGTGGTATCCGTGACCACAGTGCGACCGCAGGCTTTCATATAATACAGGCCAGAACTTCTGTTACGCCTTCTATCTTTGCGTTGGGATTATATATGTGTGTTTTATTGTTTCAGGTGGCGTAAAACGTGTATCGAAGTACCATGCACTGTGGCTATTCTGCACGCCGCGAAGACGTCTTTGGCATGTCTTTTTGTTGTGTCTGGGGTGGTGCGCGACAGTATCGGAAGCTGCTTTATTTTTATTGTACGATCGCATGACACTGATTTTACGACTTTTTCACAACTCTCTTGTAGGGACGCTGCATAAGGCTAAGATGGCAGGAGTTTTGCTATGCTCGAACAAAATACCGCTCCTCCAACTACCGACTTTTGCAACGAAGAACACTGGAGGATTAGATTGGTATTATTAAGGGCTCCATGCACCATAGTCGTGCGCTCGTATGACCTGCGCTGGGAAACATGCGCGGCAGAATGGATTTGTATAAAAGTGACTCTAGGTGAGTTCCTTGCATAGTGAACTCTCCAGATGAGTTGCGTGTCTGCGAAGAGCGACGTAAAGAATCAGAAAGGCAATGTATTGACGGGCTATTGCGCGAAACGCCACCGGGGAACCGAGCAGCATGTGTTGCACACTCCTGTAATAGCCGTCTGTGAGTGTAATGGTGAGGTTTGCAAGCGGGATAAGAAGCTGTTTATCCATTTCAAGTTGGAAGAGCTTGAGCTACGGTATAATAATTCACGTCAACCAATGACTGTTCACTCGTCCTGTACAGCCAAAAGCAAGTCTGGATTCCACGCCCGGCACCATTCGGTTTTTTTGGGCACTAAGCGCGCGTCGCTTTGGGCGAGTAGGAGTGCAGTTGATCTATAGCTGAGCAGGAGTACAAGAGGCCCGCACTCAAAAGGTGTTGATTCCCTCCCTTTAGTCTGTAATTGCGTAGTATCCAGAATTTAGTCACGACACTAAAACCCAATGTTCGCGGAAATTTTCGTAAAGTTATAATAATAACGTCTTCAAACCACGCAAGAAGTGGATGAATCCATTTTTCTGGGAAGTGTTTGGACTGCAGTACTGTAAGAACTAAATTGAAACATTCCCTGTGTATGGTCATGTGTAGACTTAACCTGCCAACATACTGCGCACTCTGACTCCCAAGAGGACAATAACACCGTGGTTTATGGGGATGCCAGGCATAGAAACAGAAGACATATCTGAGCCATCAACTGTGTAGTTGTTCCTCGGGTGCACCAACTTACCGCACTTGATTGTACCCTCGCAGGAGACGGCTCTTTTGCGTGCGGAGTTCCGGTGTACGTGAGCGAAAGGTTCCTCAAGGCATCTATCACACTCATCTTGACCTCAGAAGGGCAGCTGCTCAAGTTCACGTAGGCCGTCAGCTGCCTGCGCACAGCGTGCATTTGCTCGCGCACCTGCAGAGACGCCGGCGAGCGGCCGTACGGATGTCACTCGGACGGTTGAAGGTAGACATGGAGGGGTTCACCATGCAACAGCTGATTGGCAAGGTGGAAGAGAGAATACTTTGACAGGTGCACATAGCGAATAATGAGACATCATAGATAATTATGAAAAACGGGGAAGTACGCCTGACAATGGCCATACTGGATTAACATGCCCTGGATAGCCCTTGGGCAGTCCGATGAGTGCCCTCGGAGTGATGGCCCCGTAGAATTAGAGGAAATCTAGCGCCGGATAACGGCCTGGGAAATCTGCGGACGGCCCACGAGTGATAATCGCGGAGGGCTAACGTTTCTCTGCGAGAACGCCGTGTATTGCCGAGAAATCACACTTGTACCTCCTGATGTAAAAAGAGGGCGAAAGGAATTGTTGATGAATGCAAATTTTGGTCTTTGCTGCGTATCGCACATGTCTGATTGGTTAGCGCTGCACTGGGGCTGGCGAATCTAAATAAATGTTGCGCATAGATCTGGCAAGGGAATGGCATGCTTTGATGAAGTCGTTTCTACTAGGAAGGATTTTAAAGCAGTTTGCACCAACTGCGCACACAACGGTACCAAGCAGTTGGAACATTACGGCAGGTAGATTTCACAATTCAGTGTTCAAAGATGGATATGTTGTTGGTAAAGTTGGTACTCAGCCATGGAACGAATTACAACGGGGAGCTTGACGAAGACTAAGCAGGAATACTGAACAAACGATATCAACTGCTTGTGTAGTACACGCTTTGAATGTTTTTGATGCGCAACTGTCGCTTGTTAGGTTTCTTCGTGTTTTCACCTACTTACACTTGTGAGTGACCGAGGAGGCAGTATATTGCGTGAGATGGGTCGTAGCCTTGGTCTTTTTTGCGCTGGGGCACATATCAGGATATGTGTGCGTGTGTTAACCGTGAAATAAACCGTTGATATTCAGCGCTTTCCCCGTGTCCCTTCTAAGTCTTCGTCAACCTACATAGTTCGAAGATATGCTTCGGCTAATGATGATGAGGACGATGACCTACAAGACCGTCCTTGTTCCAGGGCTGCACCACGAGCCAGAGCAGCCGGTTCCACTGGCGAACGCTGTGCATCCGACGCATGTCGTCCACACAGGCGCCACCAGGCCAAAAGGTTTCGTCCAGCTTTCGAGTCTCGCTGCGGAGCATGTCAGCAATGGAGCAGAGTAGTAGGTGCAGCCGCAGGACGGGAAGTGAGGCTGCCTCGAGGCGACGCAGCCCAGCAGCCAACCTCTTAGGCTGAACGACCTGTGGGCAACATGCCAGCGAACGCTGAGGACACGCCCCTATGCGTATTTTGGTGCGCGTAAGGTGGTTCTTTTGCGGCCACTTACAGAACCAAGCTTGAAAACATGCGTTCGGCTGAGCAGCGCGTTACAAAGCAGTTTACAATCAATTAGTTATCATAAATTACGGTGCTGTGTGCACAGTCATTATATCCTGCAAGTGAAATACAGTGAGAGTTGTGCACAGCAATTATATCCTGCAAGTGAAATACAGTGAGAGTTGTGTAAAAGCTCGCCTACGACACAAGCGCACAGGTCTATTACAGTAAATTCATTGCTTCATTCTTATCAAAAACACTGGCTTATGCTTGCAACAGCACCCGCCGTAGTGGCTTATTACCTAAGAAATTGTGCTGCTTTGCCGAATGACGCGTGTTTCATCCCGGTCGCGGTGGCTACTTTTGTAATGGAGGCGAAAAGTGAAAACAGGCGTAATGCATAAAATATGCATAAAATAGGAAGCTTCAATAAAGTGGCGTGGTTATTGAGCCTTCGGTGTCCTGACATTGAAACCGGATACTTCAAGGGTAATGTTCTTATTCGGAATTCGCTATTTAAAGGGTCCACGCAGACAAAGCGCAATTTTGGCTCATTGGAAAGATTTCCTCGTTAGAATTATACTGACACCACTTTTAACGTAAACTTCGCTCAAGTAAGCTTTATAATTAGGAATAAAGCAAATGGCCATGCGACTCATTCGCTCATTTCCCGCAAAGGAACCTATGATGTCATACTGCCCAGCTGTGCGATTGGCTGAGGCCGGCAAAAGCAAACGCAAGTTTGCAGGCCTTATAATCTTGAAGAACGAGCAATTTTTGCCTACATTTTATGCATATTGATTTTATAAAAGTAAGAATGGTGGGGAAAACATGGAAGGTACCAAAGTACACGTAAAGATAGAAGTGCAGAGCGCGCTTTTGGTGCTGCGCACACTAGGCTTGTTCTACCTGCACAGCAGTATGGCGCCTTCGTGTTGTCTGACGCGACACAGGCCGATTGGCATAAGCGACATCGTTTTACGCGACCCTGTTTGACGAGTATACCCCATATTTCAGAAAAAGGAGTACTCTAGCGCCAAAAATTCAGGCCAGGTGCAAATGCCGTCAAAAACAAAACAAAGACGGGCTGAGGTGAGGTACGTTATGGTGACGCCAGCTGGGAGGATTGACGGTAAACAAAGCTTTGTAGTCCTCTAAAAGTATAGTGCCGCATTTGGGTTCGCTTGAAGACCTGTTCTTGTGACATGATCGCAGGCGACCTCAAGAAACAGATGATTTGGCGGGAGAATCAAAATTTTAACATATATTCATTAGTTCTCAGTAAATATAGCATCGTTTGCTGCCGAAGAAGCGGTGGGGGCAATATGAAACAGCAAGCATTTCAAATAAAACAAGAGAGTGAATTGCTGGGCTAGTTGGTTCATAATGTTCAGAAAAGGGGAAACCAGCGAGCAGAACGCAGGAGAAGAGGAGGAGGCACACACACAACACCGCTGTGTTGTGTGTGTGCCTCCTCCTTTTGTCCTGCGTTCTGCTCGCTGGTTTCCCTTTTTCTGAACATTCAAATAAAACAAACTTGTACTTCGTCTGCATGGCTCGTTTATGCCTTCGTAGCTTTATGGCTATTGACAATACAATAGCGGGTGCGGTAGAGAGAGGGTCAGTTTATTGCGTCCTCAGCGGCAGGAGTGGTTACCAAAGCACTAATGATGATGCCAAGCGCAACACGGTCACTCGCATCCGATTCGTTCCTACTAGCTTCCTCGTCGTTGCTTTTCGTAGTCGCTTTAAATGGGATACAATCGCGTATTAAAGGCGCGATTTTCGGACCTGGGCCGGCCTTGAAACAACGACGGCCCACGTGTGCCCCGCACGAGAGAGTACAACCTCGTCTGGCCTGACATTCAGCGTCTCGGTTCAGTAAAAACAACGTGGAAGTGTTTTGCGTTCAAACAAGTCAGGACTCAGTGGTTAACATCAGGCATTTGTAGGTGCTATGTTTAAATATAGACTTTCAATGCAGAATTTTAGCACCCCCTAGAATTAGTACATACAAACACAGTCGTTGATTTATGAATAAGTGCAAGAGTGCCGCTGGCACAGTATCCATAATCAACGCGCTGCACCTTCCTTCTGTTGCGCCCCATCGCCAATCTAGACTTCCTCTTTAGTTGGTCATTCATGAAGCTGAGAGACTGCCCTGCAGAATGTGAGCTTGCCTTCAGGCCTGCACCGCATGCACTTCACAAAAATGGAGCCACTTCTCCTGACGAACACGACCATTTTTGACTACGAAGTTTATGGCTCCGCGCAAGCATCTACTTTATACTCTGGAGTTTAACACACAGATACCTATTGAAGTTTTGTATTTACTTTGTAAGTTCTTAATCCATTTGGTTGTTTGGTACTCCGGTCTTGCTGGAAAAAGCGAACATGCATTAACGTAGTGATGCTGGTAAACAAGGTAATGGGTTGCCCGAGGGATGCCCCGGCGCCCCTGGAATCATAGGCGAACATTTTTTGATTAGTGATATTGAATGTTTCTAGAGGTTCTGATACTAGAACAACTGGCCACTGTGCGTGCTGAAGATTACGTCGACCCGACAAATCTGGCATGACGGTCTTACCGAGCAGGTTAAGCTGTTGTTGGAGCTCTCAGCAGTAGACAGGTGCCGGAAAAGCGCATCCAACCAGAGCGGGCTGTCCGAGAAAAGGTCGCGAATGTCCGTAGACTCAGCTGGACTCGGCACTGCTTCAAAACCCGTTGTGTTCGGATCTCCGCCTAAGGCGATGGCCTGCTTCAGTTCCTCGGTGTTTATGAATATCCCGGTTGCCTGCGGTCAGAGTGAGTGCTTTGCCGAAGTTTTTCCGGTAAACCCACAATGTGCAGAGTTACATGGTTAGTCGTCAACGTAGTTGCATAAGGTTTCTAGTTGGCACTGCACCTCCTGTTGTAGGGAGCAGGCTTCTCAAAAGCAGGTCATTTGTAACTCTGAATCTGTCTCTGTATGCATTCATAACTTTATACTGCCACTTAGTTCCGGTGTAACCGTAGCTCCTTCGATTTAGGGTCGTGTTTAACGTTATTGAACACTAGAATTGCGTAGAAAAGCCCCAGAATGGGTCCCATATAATATTACTCAAATTCGAAAATTTCAAAGTGCTTAGACAAAATATTGTTGCACAGAGGCCAAGAGGACATTACGGTGTGCCGGCGTTAGTGATGTTGTACAGCCGTGTGCTAACCTTATCGTGCTATCGTGTGTTAGGCCGTTACAAATATTCTTTGGGAGCATCATTGTGTTGTGCATATCAGTGATCTGGTTCGTTCGGGAAAGTCTATCGCTGAAGACTGATAGATACGTTGTATTCAAAATAGGAAACAACATTCCGAAAATGGTGCCCTTCGATGTTTCAAGGATGGCATCAGCTAAAAACCATGGATATTCTAAAAAAACCCTAAACTCTTATTTTATTGGGCCAGTTTTAAACCAGAATGGTACTGAACCAAATCACGTTAGTAGAATTGAGCACGTAATTTACATTACGAAATATGTGCTGCGCGCAAGTGCCCGGTGTAAAGAAGAACAAGTCGCTGCGCGCAAATTTCAAGCTGGCCTGACCTCCTGAGTTTCTTCCACTAAACCTCTTTTTGTCAGCCTCACTCTTCAGTGCTCAAAGCAAGTAGTGCTAGATAACGTACATTTCAGTAGTAACAATATTACACCTAAATGGTGTGAGAAAAAGTTCAGCAAGAATTAAAAAAAATTCTGAATATGACATTTGCATTACATAACTGACCTTTACAGCGTCAGAAAAATCTTAGCAGTGGTTGTCTGCATAGGCGTGCTCAATTTACCGAGAGAAAGGGTTCCATCCTAATGAGAGTGCCGCCTTCCGTCAAACCCCTTCTAAAAAATCTCGGCATTAAGGAAAGATATGCAGTGCTAATGGAAATGGCTCTTGGAATGAATGAATGAATGAATTTAAGATGTGGCTGAGTGGCTAAGGAGTTGTGCTGCTGAACACAAGGACGCCGGTTCGATTTCCTGCTGCGGCGGCAGCCTGATGCAGACAATGCAGGCGAAAAGCATAAACGCCCGTGTGTTCGGGAGAATCCCCCCACGTTAAGAATCCCCAGGTGGCGAAATTTTTTTCGAAGCCCTTTACTACCGCGCGCCTCATAACGTGGGTAGTTTCTGCGCGTAATCAATAATGAATCATTTTAAAGAGTCATATTTGTAGTTGTGTGGTGGCGTTTTGCCTTAACAATGGGCTCTATGGAGTGTGCATTATTCACACAAAGTGGACAGGTTCATCGCATCAGGAGTGCCACACGGTCTACAAACTCGACTATTGTCTCAACCAAGAAATTCCTTTGAGACTCCTGATTATAAGAACTATTCCTGCGTCAATAGCCGGGCCCACTTTAGGAAAAAAGAGGCGAAATAATAAATAAAAAAACTAATAATTACTGAAAAATGACCATCTAGCTATCATCTGCCTAAAGTACTCCTCTGAAATACAAACGTCACATATGTGCTTGGCGCTTGGTAATCACACCAATGCTGCCCCTACTGTTTGCAAGGTGTTGCGGCAAAAATGAGCCTTTTTAAACGAACTTCGTCAGCTGACGGCGGGATCGTTGGTGCTAGAAATGTTTACGAAGATTCGACTTTATGGTTTGTCGCGCTTAAAAATGACACCGGTGACAGGATTGTTTGGTTCCCTAGGAATTGAATTAGAACGTGTCTTAGCGTATGAGCCAAAAATCCCCGGAATAATAGTACCCTATGAACGCACATATAGGAAAACCAGAGAAGCTCAGTCTTGGGTCGTAGGAAATAACAGCGGTTATTCGAGCGCATAAAAACGAAGACTGTTTTGGCCTGCGTTGTATTTTCTAAAATAAACCACAAACTGCAATTGCTGTAGAAAACGTGTACGCAATAAAGCCAGCTCATCTGCATTCTCCCACCAACAAAGACAAACTGTTAAAGCGGAGCATTTTTTGTTACGACGCCATGACTACGTATCATGACGGTGACGTTCCGGCCGCGGTCGCATTGCGGCCAATGTGTGTATTTGCGTCCCTTATGTTCGATATGCAAGTATCTGTGCAGCAAAAACGTAGGCGTAGTTAGCGCTGAAGAATAATGTTATTATTAAAATGTGAAATTCTCGCGCGGCGCAAGAGTTCTCCAGTTTTTCAAATTGCCAAATTAGTGGGACTGTCGTGCTGCCGATATCTGTTGGGGTACAGTTTGTGGGTCGAATACTTTCCATCAAATACTAAGCACAGGAACATATGGTCGGAATACCTCGGATATTACTTTTTGTATTCAACAATGGATCACACAATCCGGCCTCAGTGTTGTCAGCAGAAAATATAGAGCTAGGGGTGTAAGTGACCGAACAAAAGCTATTTTCTTTTTATTGAAAATTCATTACAGATTTTGCGGCTTTCCATATAAGTAAGGTGGTTCATGAACCCAGTGACCCACTTTCCCACCTTTTCCTTGTGTGCGCTCCTAAGGTCACCTGGGAAAACTTTCCAAGGTCTGATAATGTCACAAATTTCGGTAAGGAACCAGGTGTGTTCCCTTATTTGTTTTGTTTACACAGTTCTCTTTTGACAGGTTGGCTAATTTTTCTAGCACCGACGTGCGTAGCATGCACTTACCTGCGACAAGATGGGAGCTAGTTGGTCAGGCTGGAATGCCTCAGCGAAATACGCGAGGCGTGATGATAGTCCCGGCGCAAGACCACACTTGGCGAGGATAGCGCCACCAGAGTTTCTGTGCAGGTAAGTGAGAAATAGCGGCAGACGTTTGCCTCCTTTTCATCCTTATTGTTACGGGGAGGAGTACGTAAAAATAAAGCTGTATTTAGCACATGTATCTACAGAGAAGCGAGCACCGTGTTGACTATAGCACAAACCTCCTCTTCCTCTACTTCCAACGGTTCCTATCCCAGCGTGCGAAGCAACTTCTTGTTTTTAGCTGAGCCCTAGCACATGCCTACAACGCTTGGGGCTATGTCTTGCCTTCCCATTCTTCGGCGGCTCACACACTGACATTATTGAAGGATAGGCCACTGGGAAATTGTTCCGCCGACCAAATTGCACCTTTTCCTGTGGCGGCGTTTTTTTCGAGTGAAAACAGGCCCACCTGTACATTATCTAGGAGTCTTATTTCACCTACTGTTGTCTGCACGTAAAAGCGCTCTTCTTTTCAGTGAAAAGCTGGCATAAATAATCGAGTAGCAGACGTTTCTTTTTAAATAGGTGGATGCTAATATGTGTCGGAACACTATATAAAGACCAACAAACGGTCCTGGAAGCAACGAGTGCCGTTCAGTACACTCGCTGTAGCGGCAGTAATAGGAGTTGGAAGATACAATTTCATATAAACTACAGCCTTTTAATTTCTGTGCTACATCTTCAAAGCGGCACCGCATTCTGCAACCGGCTGTGCTTTCCGCCTAACATACATCGTAGCGCCAAGCATGTCTTAGGGAGGAAGCCATGTTAGACTGCACTTGTCTGAAAAATTCCTAGGTCCACACAAAACGCGCAGCCTGCACGTGCCGAAACATTTCCAAGGTTCGCACAAAGAATTTACTGCGCGCATCTTGCCAAAAGGCAGAAAGAAAGTACCTGTTTCTAAAAGAGAAGATGCAGGAGTAATTCTATTGAATTATTTTGTTACGATTTTTGCTGTGCCTTCTATTCTTCAGTGTTCACTGTGTACTTTGTTCAACCTATTATTGCCCCCCTCATGTAATGCCTTCGGTCTTTTAAGGTGACCTTAAATGAAATGAAATTACGTTAAAATCACTGGTTAAATTACGAGTACACATACCGCGGCAGCTTGGGCTAAATGGTGAAGCATGATGAAATATGCCTACTGCGGATACATTTGGAATGACCACATAAGTGCGCTTGTCGCGATATCAAACGCAACAGAACGGGCGAGATAGTCAAAGAAAAAAAGACTGCTAAACTGGAACAAGGCTACCCGAATGTCATCCTTGTGCCGATCTGGGATACGCTGCTGCAAAATATCAAACGGAAGTGAAGGAAGCATGCCATGAATACTGTAGAAACATGCAAGCCGTACGTTTTTCCCTCATTGCACGGCATAACGCGGAACGTCAAAATATCCCGGGAATGGGTGTGCGGGTTCTGTGCTCAGCCCCAAACAAAGGGTATGACATGTGCCGCCGGGTCAATGCGCGAATGAAAACCCCCAATGAACCACCACACCAAGTACGAAGCTCGTGTGCAAGGGGTCGTGTACAAGATATCGCTTACGACTGGTGACTGTTACATCGGCCAGACCAACCATTGCACCAACGACAGTGCGAAAGAACATGCAGCCCGCATACGAAACGGGCTCTCTGGGCACGTGACCATGCATCAACGCGACAGAACCGGCTGTAAGATTTCCTGGCGTCAGCACCATGCACAGGAACCGTGACAGGCTTGCGTGCGAAATAATGTAAGTTAAGATGTAAGAGAATACCACTTCTTGTGTGAGCGCAGCATGAATTACGCTCACAGAAAAAAAAAATTGGCTCCAATCCACGCGTTGATAGTGGTTGGAAAGCAAAACTTCAAACGACAACTGCCCATGCGACGTCACTTAAATTCACACACGTGGCTCTACGAAGAGCGAAACGAGATATTCTGCGAGCCGTTACCTGTAATTCGCGGGGGCGGCGTCCCACACACAGCAGCAGCGTCGGCCACGGCCGGGCTAGAGCGGCGGACGCCGCCACCGCTGTAGTCCGGCCGTGAGTCGGGAGAAAGAAAACAGTAGAGGGGCGTCTTTCAAAGGGTTAGACAGCGGAACCTAGCCATCCTTATTTGCTAGCTTGGAGCTAGACCAAAGCGCGACACAAGCGGAGACACCGAAACAATCCACCCTGTTAGCTTAGTGATACCCCTTTATACCGATTTAAACTAGTTAGTTTAGTAATGAAGTTTGAGAATTGCGAGAAAGGTGAGGAAACTTTTATAATCGCTATTTATCAAAACCAGTATCTAATTTCGCCTTTTGGAATACCTCTTAAAACACAACCGAATTGGTATTCACCAATTTAGAAAACCTAGTCCTATTCGTGGAGAGCATTACGCAAAAGGTAGCGTTTCTCTAGTGACCAGTTTGTAGATTTTGTTTTTCCGCCCTGCAAATGAGTCCTTAACGTATGTTTGCCGTACGACCACTTAATTCCGTCGGGTGCGCGTTACCCTGGAGGTGCTGTCGAACAAGTTAATCAAGCCGTGCGAAGGCAGCGCGCAAAGGTAGCTGCGCCAAGACAGACCCAAAGCAGCGGTCGCTAAAGCAGATGACAAAGCCGTACCGCCGACGCCGCCGCCGGTGAGCAGGCACTCCCGCGCGGGGAACGCGGGGTAAATTCGCCGCGCCATCTACAGTGTGCTCCGTGAGTGCAACCCTCCTCCCCCCCTCCTCCTGCCGCCGCCTCCGCCGCGTTAGGAGTTCGTTATCCCGCACGCCACGAAGGAACCATTGGCTGGTAGAGCTAGAAAGCTTTGCTTTCAAAAGTTTTTTCTACGCACCGCAGTGTCATTAAAGGGACCCTGTAGCACTTACCACCGACTACTCGTAATTTAGTCCTATTGTCCCAGAAATATCCTCTGGCAAGAATAGCAAAAATTTGTTCACTGTCACCGGAGCTACGCGCGATAAAAAATCGCGCATAATCGTTCCCTCTCAACTCGACCGTTGATAACGCGACGAAAGCTGCGCGCTCTCCGGCAGAGACTTTGGCGGCTCGTGACGATTTCCGGTCTGATGCATTAAAAAAGCAGGCATTGCTGCCTTACCGCAAGGCCGCGGTCAGGCGGGTAGGGCGTTTGCGAAGCAATAAACGTTTTTGTCGAGTGGTCTAGTTGAAAGGGAAGTATTCAGTCCCTCTATCAAATTTCGCGCGCACGCAAAACACACAAGAAACACTAAGACCGTTCCATGTGTTAACGCTAAGAAGGGACTGATGCACAGCGCCGATGACTGCGTATCGTCGCAGGGAATGGGTGAAATACACTGTGAAGTTGACGAACATCTAATAGGACAGCCACCGCTTAATTACGCAATTATAGCTATAGTGTTACTACAGCGGTGCACAATGAGGAAAATAAACAGATCCCTGTGGGGTTTCCGCGTATATCACAGCGATTTGCGTGCTCACCGCATCACGTTCCCGTGTAATATTTGGCTCATGAAGGTGTTCCTGGTAGTGTAATCTAAATGTAGCGCAGGTTTATTTGCACTGCTCAAAACTTGTTCCAGGGTCCATTTAATACATGAAAAAAAGGTGTGTGAAGGGAGTGGGTGAGAAAATAGATATCAATTGGTTGTGTCAGCGCTGTGTGTCGTCGCGTATGCTTCTGGAGTATTATTTTTGTAGGGTCATCCGTAAGCCAAGTGAATTGTGAGCCAACAAGCTAAGGTTCGGTGTATGAAGCTTGCTAAGCTCTTCCCAGAATGTACGAGGATTCATAAACTTTGCTAGTTAGAATGCCTAGGCAATTTCGTTCCATCAAGGCGGTGGCAAACGCTCAAAAATTACAGCCTGATCGGCCTGATCTATGGTAGAAAAGTTCTTTACCCAGTTTGAAGTTATTCGCATAACTCTCACCCCACATTTCTATGGAACGAGGGAACCCGCGCGATGAAGGTTGTTAAACTGTGAATCGCACTCATGTCATCAACGGCGTATAAAAGTAATTCGGGAAATATAAAAAAAATTGTGTATACGGCGCCGGCAGTCGTAAAGGAAGCATTTGGCAGCAGGTAGTCGAGAAGAACCGGAACGCAATATGGGTAAAGACAGTGTATGTACGGACACGGAAATGTTTAATACCAAAAGAAATTCTTCACCTGGAATGCTACAAAAATATGTAATATTCTGAAGCTATGCGCTGCCTGCGGCAGGCGAATTCTAGGTAATTATTGGGATCACACAGTGATAGGAAAGAATGTTGCATATTTTATCTGGTTAATACCGGTGAGCAAAAACGTCGTGTTGGAGGAGTTCTGAGCAGGCATGTAAATATTTTGTTAGCAGCTGTGTTCATAAAGGCCAGTGGTAGGCTTTGAGGAACGTATGAAAAGGGTAGCCTAAATAGTAGAATGCAGCCTGAGCCGCCTTAAAATTTCCTTACGCACCTTGAATCCACCTCAGGGCCTGCTGAGGGCCACTGCCAAATTCTTATGGCAGGCACGAAGTCGCCGTGCATAGCGAGGCGGGTCAAGTGGTCGATGATGGCATCTGGATTGCCCCATTGGAACACGCTGGCCGTCAAGTTATAGTGGTCAAGCAGGGCACGTGCTTCCCTAGGGTCCATGACAGGCGCGCTCATCACTGGAAGGCAGCGCTGCATGAACCGCCGCTTGCTTAAAGGACTCATGAAGAGAAAACACAAGTTAGGTTCATTTAAAAGATAGCCTCGTTAAAACCATACTGACACCACTTTAAACGTAAACTTCGCTGAAATAAGCTACATAATCAGGGCAAAAGGGAATGCCCATGCGACCCACTTGCTCAACACCGCCACCACAACAACAACAACAACACCAAGTTTGTAGGACGAGTTCTTTTTTGAAATTTTCAACTGAAGGTGAAACGCTGTCGTGAGCCTAGCTCGCTCTCTGGGGTCGGGCAGTAGCTCTTTCTTTACAGGAGTGATCACGAGAGTCTTCTCTGCGTTGCTTTCACAAAAACACTGAAGTAGCCTCGAAAAGCGACACAGAACTGTGTCGAGCTCTTATTTGTAGCT
The DNA here is from genome assembly GCF_048455015.1 of Haemaphysalis longicornis. Classification (NCBI taxonomy): domain Eukaryota; kingdom Metazoa; phylum Arthropoda; class Arachnida; order Ixodida; family Ixodidae; genus Haemaphysalis; species Haemaphysalis longicornis. The sequence goes on along the minus strand of NW_027526295.1, from coordinate 56,201,298 downwards.
TTATAGTGTAATTGAGCTCATGCTGCAGCGGTAACAGAAGGGTTTGGCTTATTCGTAAATCTAGCAAGTACGAAAAGCACCAGATGTGTTTGTGAACGCCTTGTAAACTGGTGTGTGAGACCGCTTTGCTCGTGGAATAGGGATATTCTCGAGACAATTGGGGTCAGTAAATTTATTGGGATGCTGGTGAGTGAGGAACAGCATTTTGACCTAATTTATTGGGATGCTGGTGAGTGAGGAACAGCATTTTGTCCTGACTTTTTCTTGCAAACACGTGCATGGAAATCACGATTGCAAGCTCTAAACACGCGCCTAACGGCCTAAACTTTATTTTTTTGAAGGTAGTTCGCAGTTTTCTGAAACAACCTTGCATTTTTCGTTGTAGATGCTTTATTTTATGATACGAAGTAAATTGTACCAGGGGAATATTCGGTGCGGAAGCGCAATAAAAAGAACAGGATTGGTATCTAGAGCAATGCGACGTGGTGATATGAGCCTGTAACATGTAAGAAAGAATTTACGTGGGTCAGTTAGAGCATATCGGTCTAAACAGTAAAATGGCGGGAAAAACAAGGCTGAGGCAAACACGGCGCAGCGTTCGATTTAGCGTCTTTGGAAATGTTTTTCCGCGGGCGCTGTGAAACGTATACCCAGAATGTGTGCCACACGCTGTTTACTGTAAATATTGCCTGGAATAGAGAAATGGAGGCCGAGAAAGGATCTTATTTTAGTATGTAAAGAAGACTTCATTCTGTGAACCCTTCAATTTTTTACTAGTGAGTGTGTAGGCTCCTTGTTTTAAAGAAATCTTCGAGTAACTTGCGTTACGAAATTCCAGTTTGGTATGACCATGGGTCCTTTGGCACAGTTGTGAAGGTATCAGTGTCTCGAACGAGAAGCAGGCGAGTAAGGCAATTTGCTACCAGCACCTGGTAAAAGTGCACGAGAGGCTGAACGTCGCCAGGAAAGCTGTACGGGTCCACGTCGGCCAGTTGTCGCACTACCAGCTCGTACAGCGAGCGTTGCTGAACCTCCCTGAAGGTGAGAGATGTCGAGCCGAATCCACCGCACACGTGATCGTAGAAGTCTTCGCATGGGTCCACCGAAGAATCCGACAGCGACGCTAGCACGCTCTCTAGCTCCTGCGAGGACATCCATGACACAACATTTTGCCACCATGCTTTGCGGATGTCTTTTAGCGAAAAGGGTGGCAAAGGTTGTGTAGAGGCTAGTCGGTACAGTAACAACTATACATTTGCCGTACTCTGCTGAATGGGACAAGTGACAGCAGTGTCATATCCCTCAAGAAATTTCTTGAATGCGCATTTGGCGTTTAGTTTCAAATTTCATACTGCTGTGGCGAATGTCACATCGACTAAACTAGTTCTTGAATTCCCATTTCGTGTTGTGTTCCAAATTTCCTTGTACTGTGGCGCATGTCACATAGGCTAACTGGTCGGTGTTTCAATCATAGATTTTTAGAACATGAATCGTTGCAAAACTGAAATTGCCTAGCCATGATGCCGAACACTTTGCTCGGTTGGGATCACGACCTATGCCAAGGTGTGCTATCGTGCCGGAATATGTCTGGGTAGGCGAAGGCGGTCTTCGTCGGGTGGTGAATAATTTCATCCTTCACCTCGACACCTTCGCTTCGTTCGCAGGACGATCTGTCACTTCTGGCATAAACGTAGTTATTTCAATTTATAGCTACCGTACCTATGACTATCTTATATTTACATTACTTTGAATTTTCTGATCCGTCCGTAGCAGCCTCTTCGCTATGCAAACGACATCGCACACAACCGAACCACATTGGTATTATGTCTGCCTGCATGACTGAAGGAGCAGGCTCTGGAGAGCTCTCGCCTGGCAACCCAAGAAACCGTCGCGGGCACAACCCTGACGTCACGGGGACCCTATGGACCTCCTCCACCCTTTACCCTCAACCAACTGCTAAATAAAATGGCACTACTACTATTACTACCTGGCGTTGTTTATTTTTCTTTTAAATTTGTTTGTGCTAGTTGAAGGTTTCACAACCTTTATCAACTTTGGTTTCATGTTGAGGAGCTTTTGTTTTTGGGTGAACCTCGTCTGTGCGCCTTCACAACTTTTCAGGACGGGCTGAAGTTTGTGTAGAGTAGCTCCAACGGGCCAGTTGTTCGTGGCAGCGCCATTATTCTTGCGGGGAAGCAATGTTTTTCTTGCAAAGTGGGTACTACTCTGCGCAGAGTTGAAGGGCTGCGGCTCTCAGAATAATTGGTGCCGCGCTTGCAGCAGCGCCCTCTAGGTGGCTTGCAAGCCCAATAAGTGGCGTAGTGTGTATGACAACCAAACGCCGTGAATGCGTGCGATGATTGCCACTGTTCTATAATCTTCGCGCGCTGCTCTTGTACAGAGGCTTGAACCTAGTGAAGAATAATTTTCTTTGACATACTGCTCCTGGTCTTGTCCAGCTGAACGCTACAATATGACGTGCCCTACAATACAGTATTCACGGAGAGTATCACGAAGTATAGTGCGGAGGATCCCTAACTATTTGTAAGTCTAGGGTGCGAAAGCGCCTTTATTGAACCGGTTTGTCTGCCGATGCCGACGTACCCTACTACCTTGACGTGGGGCCCCTTGCGGCTACCTGTTGCAGAGTCACTATGCATGCTTCTGCCACACTTCCTCCACAAAAGATGGACACTGCGGGTGAGATTTGAGACCTGCGCGCGTTGCTTTGTTTCTGTGATGAGCGCACTGAAATGTGTATCGGGTCAATGATATTTAATTGACTGTGCGTCCAGTGTTCTTTCGGTTTGATTAATAATGCAGGCTATGTAACAGGCCAGCCGAATGCTAGTGTCTTATTTTCTCTGATGGCTTTCCGGTTTTGCGCTCTCCCTGAGGAGGAATGTTTTTGGTTTTCTGCTCTTCCGGCGCTTCCCGCCTTGTTTCTCACCAGGTTTTTGCCAAAGGTAGTAGTACTCGTTTCTTTTGTTAATATACACTTTTATTTGTACGCGTTTCATTCTCGACATGTATGGACCGACGTCGGAAGAAAAGTTTATAAATCCACCTCACCACCTATTGTACCCGGATGTTTTATTGTGTACAGCGGCGAAAATGAGGTGACCTTGGTACACCAAGGACCAATTGCCGGAAACCGTGGTATGCATCTACCTTTTTTTGACAATGGTTTGGTGTTTTAGGCATGCCTGGCGCATCACCGTTTCTCAGTAGTTCTTATTTAGCGCGTTGGAAAATTTAGATTTTGAGTACATTTCACCATGTCGACGAGTTGTTTATATATTGCCTTGCAAATGCAAAGAGTGCCTTAAAATGTCGATTTTTTCGCCTGTATATTTAACATCTACGAGTATGCTGTAGCACGAGGATGCTGGGAACACATTTCGCCGCCTTGCACGAACACAAGAGTATGGACTTCGCGATTGAAAACTTATGAGCGAGCGAATGAATTGAACGCGTTTGCGAGGACTCTTGCATAAGGCCGGGACTCGCATAAGGCTAGGAGTCTTGCATAAGGCGAGGCCCTTGCTTATTGTCTGGGTCACTGGGCATGTTGTTTCACGCTTAACCACCGTGAACGGAGCAGATAATAACTGTAGAAAAGAATACAGAAACAGATGGCTCACCGCTAGGTGAGCAGTCACGATGTCTAGCCTTTTTCTTTCCTGTTTTTGCGCTGTTTACAAGTACTGCGCACAAATAATTGCGTGTAAACCTCAGGAAGCCATGTGAACAAGCTGTGCGCAGTCAGCTCTATGACAGTGTTACCATAACAATGGCCTACCCCTTTGCTGACATTTTCAGCGAGCCAGTTACTGTTCCCAGCAGCCTCACCGACCGTGTTTAAAATGAGAAAATCCCTCATCACATAGGCATGCAGAGTCGGCGTCAGGAGAGAGAGGTCTCGTGTCGTGTACCGTGCATCCTGGCGTGGAGCAGGCCTCGGGCTGCTTCTCCGCTGCCCGCCAGGGCTGGGAGTGCGCAAGCAGAATCGCCGTCACGAGGGCCACGTAGGCGAGCAACGCCTGCGACCAGACTTAGCTTAAGTGCCGGAGTTGCAGGCGGGCATGTCAAGGCGCATGCTGCGCGAAATGATTTCTAGCACTGCGTACGTGCAAGGCATCATTGACGCACCCGTTACCGCACCGTCACGGCACCGTCACGTCGAAAAATCGCCATGAAGGCAGGGCAGGGTAGTGTTCGTCCAGTAAAAGAAGGGAAAACATAGAAAGCCACTTCTTAGGGCAACGTCGTTTGCCTAATGATGGCTTTTGCATATAATAGAGCGTCCCTAATCTGAAAATTAATCAGCCACCGCCCAGATGCCACGGAAAACTGCACACACTTTCTCAAGCAACTAACTGCGCGGGAATGTGCGATTCTTCGAAGTGCTGGCCTCAGCGTCTGGAAACAAAAAATCGCGTTTTCTCGGCGGATATGCACGCCGGTCGTGCGAATTGTGGTGTTAATTTTCATATTGCCATTTTGTGCTTGCTTCCCGCTGAATGTAGCGAAATATTCTGGTGTTTTGATTGGCTGTTTTTTTCTGAAGGCGTGGTTGCGTCGGTTTTGTCGCATTGACGGAGCAGAAACGTAGAGCTTGGGCTTCCGTCGCCTGCGCAGCATTTTTGAGAAGAAATCGCCCGAAAAGCCGTCGCCCATGATGGACATGAAGACAGTAAAGGGATGGAGACCGGCAAGGGGAAAGGGGTTGTGCAAATAATACCTAAGGTATCATAAGATTTATACCTTAAGTTAATGATACTTTACGTTACGTGAAGGATGTTTTGCCGTCGCTTTCCGTCCGAAAACTGCTCCGTACCGTCTTCGTCGCGGTTTTTTGACGTAACGGCGCGGTGGCGGCTGTGTCAATGATGCCTAAGAGAGTCGTCTTGGCACATGACCGCGGTTATGCGGAGAGGACGCTGGGTGGAAATTGGCCCTTTTGCAACGCATTTTTTTCTTGTTAATAATGGCTGCATATTGGCCGATAAACAACACAGCACGGTCTGCACATTAAAGATTTCACTGTTGAATTGTAGTTTAACAATCTCTACGAATAACATGGCTCTCTCTATATGACGCTCACAGGTGTTTCACACTGAACTGAAGTTAGCGGGGATCGGTTTTGGGAGAGGACCTATAAGGTTGTCGCAGGTCGTGATAAAAGATTTTTGAAAGTTATGCGAGCACATTTACTCTAAAGAAGCGCTGTCAAATGGACAAGTTGGCACTAGTTTATTTTGTACAAGAAGCGCAAAGATGACGGTATAAAAAATGGGGGGAGGCAGAACGCCTGCTTATAATTTGAGATTGTATTTCACGGGAAAAACGTATATATAAACACAAGAAAACTATAATTCCACAGTGCACATTCCTTTGCGCACAGTGGCTATCAAACACATAATAAAACACAAGTTGTACAAAAGTTGTTGAGCTAGTTGGTTCATGCGTATTGAAAAGACTAAAAGGGGGTGCTAAGCAGAGGAGGACGAAGTAAGACACAAAACCACATACAGGCGCCACTGTGGTATTTGGGTCTTACTTCGTCGTCGTCTGCTTAGCGCCCCCTTTTAGTACAAGTTGTACATATGCGAGTACATTCAGGCGGCACTGTGCGTAAATTCAACTTCTCCATCTGCCAGCCTGATGAAGGCTTGGCTGATACACCTGTTATTCCTTGCATTGTGAAACGCCTCCTCTACCTCGCGGGTGTGCCAATCTTTGATTTAGAAGATCACTGTAGTGTCACTGAAGCATGGCTGGCATTCGCGCGTATCACAGTGCGGAAATAAATGCGCACTTGTGTGATTCTGAAGACTCTTCCTGTGCGGTCGCAGGCGTGCGATGAACCCTCGGCCATTCTGGCGGACATCCACCGAACCGCATGATAGGGGGTGGGCTATGGACAACACCCAGCCGGCACTAATCAAACGACACCCGATCCGCCTATGTTCTCGCCTTCGCTTTGTTCTCATTGGCGGGGCAGACGTTTATTCGGTGAAAGAATACCGCATCAACACCATTCCTGTCAGCGAAACTCGTTAACGCTTGGGATAGTTGATGCAAAGAAAGTACGGCTAACTTTTCATTTTACGTTGTCCGGAGCTCTCTCAGCTGGTGCTTCATTATTTTTCACTATTTTTAGGACGTGGCTGACAGCTATCAACTCACTAGCCGGACCCGTGTGTAGCCGGTGTGGGAAGGGACTATCGGTAGTCCATATACTCATCCAGTGCAAGACACTTGACAGAACGCGACACAAACATTTCTCGAAACTCTACAGGCGACACATTCTAATGCAGACATCATACTTTTTAGCCGACGAAGCAATGTTTTCTGCACAACGTGTTTTGAAGTATTTAGCAGAAATAAATTTTCTGCAGCTCTTGTCTTATCACGTGTAATCATCCTGGCCCTACACACAAGTAACATGAACTGTCTTTTGTGTCGTTTCACTTTTACTCACAGGTTTTAGTATTTATTTACATCACTCACAAATAACTCGTTCTTGGCTCTTTTTGCCCTTGTTGACCTTGTGCCATTATACACCAAGAACCATCATCTTCATCATTTCACTAGCGGGATAACGCGCCATGTCAAGCATGGGTGCGCTGACAGAAACCTTCACAAACCATGTGGAAGCACCACTTCAGGAATGCCGATTGCAGGCACGATTTAAAAATGACCTTTACCAATTTAGAAGTGCCACAAGGTATGTCCTAACAACGTTTTGCATGTGCGAGGCAAGTAGGTCCAGCAGGCATGCCCGAATTGGAAACGAAGGTTGAAATGTACAAACTGTATTTGTCCGCTTTGTATTGGAGGTGGCGGGATTTCATTTCGTATTTGTTAGCGTTGGCTCCAAACTGGAATTTAAAAAATCACGATTGACAGTAGTCACTTGAACATTGAATGCTTTTATGAAGTATGCTTCCTATGGCAGTACGACAACTTGTTGAATCGTCTTCTGACGGTTTGTAAACTATGCTACTTGCACTAGTATAACCAGAACTGAACCGTAGCGAAATAAGGCGAAAAATCTCGTACCAAAACAGTATTTGTTCGGTTGGTACCTGCGGCTTTCACGTTTACAAGCTATTTATGAGGGTTACCAGTACGTAGTGTTAGATCACTCGTGAGAGGGGGATGCCGCAAGAGGACGTGCCTGGCAGAATACGGCTCGTGAAGGCGGCTCCAGGCATCGCTTCTCATCCTGGTCCACGGAATTACCCAGAGTCGTCGGCGACACTAGTCCCCCTTGGTACGGCGGTGAACCATAGACACCAGTGTCGCCACCTTGGGCTGCCGGACGCTCTGTTGCGGGCCTGCCCACCAGGGCGCCTGACCATGGAAGCTTTACCAAAAGATTGGCGGCGACTTTGGCCGCGTGCCCATCGGTCGGCTTCTCGACACTGCTTTGCGGAAGGGTGACCACAGAGGGTTAGAGGTAACGACGCTTCTATTAAACCATGGCGTGTTACAGTCATTACGGAAACCCACTGATTCAACCTGAACGAAAGTCACGGACAGCGAAAACAAAGAAAGCGGACAGGCACTGTTAAAGGGACCCTGCAACACTTTCGATAGACGCTTTTACTCTTTTCTTCGCGTCTGGAAGCACTGCGAAATCTATAGTTATCGCCAGCACGGAGCGGCACTGCGTGGTTTGCTCGCCGCAGAAGATACGCCTTCCGTTTCTGCTTTATTTTTGTGGCATGATTTTTAAAGTTGGTATCGAATGCGTTCATTGCTGCAACTGAAGGAAAACCAGCCAACAGCCGCTACATGACCATAGTGACGCAATTCGAGCCGTTGAAGAGCGCGAAGGCCGGGATAGAGAGAAAAATCTTCCGAGAGAGTTCCAGATTATCTGATGGGCATAGAGCAGTGATGTTTGGCTGGGGTGCTTTGCGACCCGTTAATCTAAGTGCTGGGAGGAGTGGGTGATTACGTTCTGCAAGAATTTGTGATTTCGCAAAAAAGTTGAAAAAAGTGTTGGAGGGTCACTTTAATGCATAGCATTCTTTGCCGTGTACGCGTACAGGCAGGACCATGTGACACCCTTAATTAGCGCTAAAATGTAATCTAATTGGCAATAACATTTAATTTCCACTAAACACATTATTCTATTTAATAGCGTGAACGGACATTATTGGTGGAACAGATTTTTGAACGTCGAAAAAATGAGGGAAATAGAAAAATATGAATTTTCCTCAAATGAATGGATGAAATGAAAAATACCCATCTTAAATATGCCCTCCGAGAAACGAAGGCTAAAATAAAAATGCTAGGAAATAAACGTTCAAATTGATAATTAAAAAAAATAGTGACAATGAGCAAACCACGCAACGCCCTGCATTTTCATTTTCACAAGAATGCACACTGCTCATTTTCACAACGCCCTGCATTTTCACAAGAATGCACAACTGCTGAAAATAAGACATTTGAGACCGCTTTCAGTCCTCATATAATTCAATGTCATCACTCGAAACATTACATTCAAAATTGGGTTCTACGCGGAAGAACGCACGGTTTATCTATGGGGACTTGAAAATGACGTCCATGCTTCTTCCCAAAGAGTGACGCGGGCCGCAGGCGCTGTAAGTTGCAAATGAACCTCGATCCCAGAAAATGGAGCTACATTAACTTTAGTCGGACTCGCCACCAGGTGGCCGAGCTGTTCGAACGCCCTTCGCATCAGCTCCGAACAAAACCATGTTTCTTCAATTAGTGCGCCTCTACACCGGACAACTGAACCACCTCAACGAATTTTAACCTTCCGGGACCCTGAAAAGTGAGTTCCCTGACTCTCCCGTGATTTTTACGCCCGAGAGAAACATCTTTCTCTCGCGACCACGCCGCCGCGGAGCTAAGCCTGACCTTCAGCGCCAGCTCGGTTCCACCAGCTCCTCGCCGCACCGGCCTGATCACGTGCGCCTGGCTGTGCATGGGCGCGTGCTACTAGCACGCGCACCTCCGGCTCCGGCGCCCACCTCCTCATCGTCGGCCTTCATGGCAGACGCTTCAAATTCGTTCGCTCCGGCTGCCGACGCCGCGGCGGACATGGAGTTCGAGGGACCCACTATGTACACGAGCACGGACCCTACTGCAGCAACGATTATGCTAAATCACGAAGACGGCCGGACGCTCGCCATCGTAGCCGGCGAAGACGCCTCACCTACGGACAACGACGGCTGGATTACAGCTGGCAAGAAGTTACAACGCCGGCATGCCGAGGAACCCACAGGTAAGCCAGTCCTTACCTCCGCAGCCTCGCGTTTCGTAAAGCAGGTTACCGCCAAAATCAGCAAGGCATCTCGTATGCCCGTTTCGCTACCGAGAGAAGACATTAAGATTATAATCCGACCACGTGGAGGGCTGCATGTAGCTAGGATGGAGGCCACTCGCCTCATGACGGCCATCTTCTCAGCTGTAGGAATCACCATGCAGGAGTCTAGAATAGACACCATATGTACTAATCCCACTCAGAATATTATCATAATCAGCACGCCCAGTGAGGACCACGCTCGCAAATATGTTCAAATCAAGCAGCTGCAGATCGGTAACACCGTGCATGAGACCTTTGCGTACGTCTCCGCACCTAATGGAACTACGAAAGGAGTTATCAGGGGTATCGACCTCTCCGAAACGCACCAAGACCTCCAGGCCAATATCGTTAACGAGGCGAATCCGCTCGCCCTAGAGGCCCACAGAATAGGTAACACCACGACAATTATTGTCGCTTTCGAAGGTACTAAGGTCCCCAACACTGTCAAATATGGAGCCATGATAGTGAAATGTAGCCTCTATAGGCAACACCACGAAGTTTGCCGCTGCTGCCGTAAACTGGGACACCGAGCAGATGTGTGCCCCTTCCCGGAGACCAAAGTGTGCTTTGCGTGCGGGGAGCCTAACCCAGGCCTAACGCACGAAGCCACGTGCAAACCCCGATGCAAGCTCTGCAACGGGGCTCACCCCACTGGAACCACGGGCTGCCGCAACCGTTATAAGACACCTCATGTCGTAACACAACGACGTTGGGAAAAAGAGCGGCAAAGGTCGGGAGCGGTGAAACAGCTGCCGCCGCCGACCACGGAAAATTTCCCGCAACTGCAGCCAAGAGCGCGCGCTAATACACAGAGGACGGACATCAATGGTGACGTCAAGGCAAATGCTAGCAGCGGAGCGGCGAACAATGTGAACCGCCAGACAATGCAACGCGCAGGCAAGGCATGGGCCACGGTGGCTGCTGGGCCAACTGCTCGGCAATCCAGCCCTAAAAACACCGCCGCGGATTCTAGAGTTAAGCAACTCGAGACGGAACTACAACAAATGCGCGGGGAGAACGCGAGATTGCGGGAAAGGATGGAAGAGATGAATCGCAAATTCGAACTGCTCCTGATCAGTGACCACAAGCAGGCACCACAACCTTCTGTCATGCAACTACCATCACCCCCGCAAGAGGAAGATCCGGAACCCATAGTAGAAGATCAACCAGAGCACAGCCCCCCCACAGCGTGTAACACAACTAACGACGAAAAGCAAGACGGCACCCTAAGTGTTGAGCTGGAACCTAGAGTGAAGCGAAGGGCCCTCCTCACCAATAGACGCACCAGCCGGAGTGTGGAGGAAAGGATTACGTGGCTAGAAGAGGCTCACAATCAACACGTCGAATCTACCAACAAGAGGCTGTCGACCCTGGAAGCAACAGTGGCAGACCTCGTTGTCCGCGTCTCCAACATAGAGAAGATTCTCTCCCAAATACAGGAAACACTCCAGAAGCTTTGCCTGGCAGCACAACACCGTCCAGACACCCATCCATGATGACCTCGACACCACCGACAGAACTTACGGTATGGCAATGGAACATGAATGGGATTCACGGCAAGAAGGCAGCACTCATCCAAACTATCAAGCATGCTACAAAACAGCCGGAAATCATCCTCCTGCAGGAAACACACTGTGAAGCCTCCCCGAACATACCAGGGTACCGCTCCTACGCCAGTTCAGTCCCCAAGTCCACAGAGAAGTGGGCACGGGTCAGGGGAGGAGTATGCACCCTGGTGAAGAAGGGACTAGTCTACCTAGAACACGATCTCAAGCACACGACGAACACGGAGCATCTCACGATCGAGGTGGTCGTCAGCAAGAGGGGCAAGAGGCATAAAGAGCACATATACATCACGAACATCTACACCAAACCCAAGTATTCATCACAACGATACGATACCCTCATCCGCAAGATCAAGCAGCTGGCGAAAGACAATACTACACTCATCTGTGGCGACTTCAACGCCCAACACACTGCATGGGGATACCAGCGCACGACCGCGAAGGGCCGGAATCTCCTGGAGGAGACCCAGAACGCCGATTATCACCTCATCAACAATATATCCACCCCTACGAGGCATGGCACATCAGTACAGCGGGACTCCAACCCAGACCTTGCATTCAGCAACATTACGAAGGTGCGGTGGCGTAACACCCAGGAAACACTTGGCAGCGACCACTGCATCATAGAGATCATCATCCCTCTCAACGGTCATGCTGCTCCTCCACGCAAGCAAAAGCTCACGGACTGGAACAAGTTCCGTGCCAGCCTTGAGACCATGCCCAGTCACATCGACAACATCGAAGAGTGGACAGAGGCACTTCTCACCGAAGCACAGCAGGCTACTACAGAGATAGAGACCGACGAGGAGATGCCAAACATGGACAGCCGGTTAGCACACCTACTCGAAGCCAGAGACTCACTGAAAAAGAGATGGAAGAAGCAGCGTCATAACCGTAAACTCCGCAAGCGCATCGCCCTGCTCAACCGCGAAATCGAGAAGCACTGTGCTGTGCTATGTCGCCAGCAATGGCATGCAATCTGCCAAGAGGCTGATGGTCAGATCCACAAGAGCCGTACGTGGCGGTTACTCCGCCACTTGCTGGATGATAGCCAGACCAAAGGCACACAACAGTACACCCTGGCACGCACCCTGCTCAAGGCACGGAAGGAGTTGGGGGACGAAGAGGTCTGTAAGCGCCTCAACGACAAGTACTTGCCAGCAACGCCACCCTCTCCCCTTCCGAGCTACACGGGGGATGCCAACCCCAAGCTCGACGCAGACATTGAGGAATGGGAAGTACGGGCAGTACTCCAAAAGATCAACAGCAAATCTGCGGCAGGACCCGACGGAGTCTCAAACAAGGCGCTCCGCAACCTCAGCGACGGGGCAATTACGGCACTGACCAAGTTCTTCAACGAACGCTGGCGCAGTGGCACGCTGCCCCCCAAGTGGAAGGAGGCACGAACGGTCCTCATCCCAAAGCCAGGCAAACCACCGAGTATCGAGAACCTTCGTCCGATATCCCTAACATCCTGTGTCGGGAAAGTCCTCGAACACGTGCTGCTCAACCGATGGCAAGATTATCTCGAAGAGAACGGCCTCTACCCGGACACCATGCTGGGCTTCCGGGTGGGACTGAGCACTCAAGACGCCATGCTCCTCATCAAACATGAAGTCATTGACAGACCATCCACGACCACAAGCCCAATGGATAACCGTGCGATACTTGGCCTCGACCTGAAGAGTGCGTTTGACAACATCCACCACTCGGCAATCTTACAACAAGTATCGCGCCTCAACATGGGAGAACGCACGTTCCATTATATCAAAGACTTCCTAACCGACCGCACCACCACCATCGTGGCAGGGGATCTGGAACTACCAACCAAGAAACTGGGGAGTATGGGCACACCGCAAGGGGCCGTGATCTCGCCGACACTGTTCAACCTGGTCATGATTGGAATGGCCGAACGCCTACGTGCCCTCCCGAAGGTCAAACACACCATATACGCAGACGATATCACTCTCTGGATGGCCGGGGGTAGTGACGGCGAGATTGAGGCGTCCCTGCAACAAGCCATCGACGTGGTTGAAGAGCACCTAGAAGGCACGGGTCTCCAATGCTCTCCGGCCAAGTCAGAGCTACTTCTGCTACTGCCGCGTCGCATGTTCAGAGCCTCTCACATACCTGACATACAGCTCCGCACAAAGGACGGCACTACCATACCACGCGTCCACACGCTACGTGTTCTGGGTCTCCACATAGAGGAACTTCGTTACAACGGTCACACAGTAAAGCTATTGGACGCCAAAGTCTCTAGAGCCATCAGTCTCATCAAGAAGATTTCAACTAAGTATGCCGGGATGAGAGAGCACAACCTGCTCAAGCTTGTCCAATCCTTTGCCATCAGCCATCTGGCCTATGTCGCGGCTTTCCATGATTGGACCGACCTAGAACGCAGAAAATTAGAGGCACTCATTCGCAAAGCGCACAAAGCTGCACTTGGTCTCTATAATCACACCAATACCGAGCGGCTACTAGGGTTGGGCGTGCACAATACACTAGGTGAGATCGTCGAAGCTCAACAGACAGCACAGCTCACGCGTCTCGCACAAACTAGAACAGGCCGGGCAATACTGAAAAGGCTAGGGTATCAATCGAGGCTGCAGGAGGGTAGGGACTGGCTGCCGCTTCCGCGGGAGCTACTCCGACAGTTGCACGTCGCCCCCCTCCCCCGCCACATGAACCCAGAAGAGAATTACGAACGAAGGCTCGCCAGAGCCCGAGCGCTTACGGCCACTCATTCCACCGACACCGGGGCCTTCTACGTCGACGTGGCTAGGTACCCGGACCGCAAGAACACCTACGCGACCGCCGTCATCGCCGCCACCACTGGCGAGCTCTATACGGCCGGCAGAATCGTGGCATCTACCACCGAGCAAGCAGAGGAGTTAGCCATAGCGCTGGCCCTCTCCAACCCCAACTGCACTACCATCCTCAGTGACTCGCGGACTGCAGTCCTGCGCTTCGCCGAGAACAAAGTACATCCGAGTGTAGTGAGGGTGTGCGGGGCCCTAAGACCATCATCGACGGGCGTGTGCATCAAATGGTTCCCAGCCCACATGGGTATGGTAGGACCCGAAGCGAACCGCAATGAGGACGCGGACCGGATGGCGCGTGCGCTCACTAGACGCAACGCCTGTCCTGCTCCCCCTCCTGCGGAAAACTACGACAGCGACGGTGAAGACTTCACCCCGATTAACACATACGGAGAGGTGCTGAGATGGTTCAGAGAAACCAGAAGACAGTACCCAGGTCCCCACTCCAACCTCTCTAGGCAAGAGGCAGTGATCCTCAGACAGCTACAAGTGCGCGCGACGTGGACCCCGGTGTGGGCCAAACACGTGCATCCCGAACTACAACCCAGTGACGTGTGTGTGCTATGTGGTGTTACTCGCGCTACTATGGCGCACATGCTATGGACATGCTCAGTGACCCCGGAACCCACGGATGTGCTTCCTCCTCACCTTGCTCGTGCGGTGTGCAAGGAAGACTTTGACTCCCAACGAAGGGCCGTCCAGTTTGCTCTGGAGGCCCTCCAACGCCAGCAATCGAGAGCGCTGCCTCCCCTTCAGGAGGCTGGTACCCCTGATTAACTTCTAGCCGGCCAATAAAGATGTTGTTCTCTCTCTCTCATTAACTTTAGTCGGGAGCTGGCTACTCTTCACTATAATTACAATTTGGTCAACTTTACAAGCAAAAAGTTCATCAGGCAATACATCTCGGTGTTTTTTGTTTTCTCAGATCTGTAAACATATGATATGTGGTAGGGCAGCGTGCTTTGTGCGGTACGTTTTGTCGTTTCTTGGTTTGTTTTCCGGGAGTTTTTGTCTCAAAGTTTCCCTATTGTTTTTTCTTCGTCTTTGGCGGATAAACATGCGGACTATATCAACTATATCAATGCGGACATGTTCTTCATATCATTAAAATGAATTTTAAAGAGCCCCTCAACACATCACAGACCTTCTGTACTCTTCTAATATTCGGTCAGTTCTAGAGTAGGCTGCAGTGGTCTGAGACCCGAACACTGAAATTGGAGCCGATTAAAAATTTTGCTGTGGGGTTTTGTTGCAAATATAGTGATGTTATTAATAAGCGTTACACGTTTAAAGCGCTAGGTTTCCTGGGACACTCAAACTGCTGTGCCGGTTTGCTATGTGTCTATTCTTGAAACAAACTGCGTGTGTGAGGAATTAGCAACAGATTGACATGAGTACCTTAAGGAACACTGAAGTGATATGTAAACATTGCGGGATTACTAGCGCAAATTGTAGTCCGGAGTCCCCAGGCCATGTTTCGACCACTCTGGGCGCGTTTACGCGATTTTATTTAGCAGAAAAATTAATTCGAAAATACTGTCCTCCTCTCTTTACGCTCGCCCATTTTCTGTGGCATTTCCGTGTGACGTCGGGAGGAGCCGAGCTCGCAATTGGCTGCGCTACTGCACGGCTCCCCGGCTTTCAGACGCAGTCAGTCGGCCCAGCGTTAATTTCGTCAGCCGGCCGCCGACGGGTCGTCGCAATTCGTTCGCTCAGTTGAAACCAAGCCAGGACACGTTTGTGAATGGAAGAATGTGCCTTTCTTTACTAGGTTAGTTTGTACACTGTATCTAGCTCCAAGTCAAGGTCGCTTCACACAAGCGCTGCACATGCGACGCTTCGCTGACTGGTACGCCAGTAGGAAAATATAAGGCCTCTTGAAGGCGGGAGAAGAGTCAGCGAAGTCAATATAGGTACTAAGCAAATAAAATCAACTGATATTTTTACCGTACAGCGTAAAACTAGGGCGCGGGAAGCACTTTTTTGCGCTGGGCGAACAAGCACAGCGGTCAGCAGCACGACTACGCATCTGCGAACGCTTTTCCGTCTAAGAAATGCAATTGCTAGACGTGATATATTGTGGAAACTTAGGTGATGCTTACTGCACGAGCGCAAAACAACAAATAGTCACCTAAGCTGCTTGAAATGCCTAAAATAAATAAAAGTGTAAAGTGGTTATACAATTTATTCCTTATATTACCTGCGTCAGCGCAGCCCGCCCCATGGCCGAGTGGGCTGGAGCGCTAGGTATGTCGTGGCAAGTGTCTTTCAAGTCGCGAGTTCGAATCCCCGCGGGTACATGCTTTCTTTTTTTATAAGTTAACTTTTTCGTTTTCCACCGATGTTTTCTATACTGAGTTCACCTTTTTTTGGGCCGCAACGTTCATTGCTCCACGAACTAGTTCACAGAACGCGCGCAGGCTGGCACTGGCGCGCTAGCGAGTTCTCGTTGGCGTGCTGTTGCCATAAGCACCGACTGATTGCGGACAGTGGACACAGGCCAGAATCAACAGACCCTTGGCCTGGTGCGAACACGCTTTTTACGATACAGGCATGAGTGAGGCAGGCTACAAATATGGGGGAAAAGCGCATGGCATTAATAGCGTCTGCGGGGACGCGGAGGGCGTTCATGCACTGCGTAGGCCTCGGCTAGTGAATGCTACGATTCCAAGCCGTCCTGGGAGGCTTATCTTACGCATTTTACAGCCGACAACATGGCAGAAGCGCGGTACGATGATTACTGAGATATTGAGAATGCCCATCCAACAACGCCATCGGTTGTGTTTTACAGAACCGAAACCGAAACTTGTTTTTTTGCTAACCTTGGGCATCGTCCAATCACGGTACTCCCTCCTCGCAACGTCACAGTGTTAGTTGGTGCGGCCGCCGCAAACCGCGCATAGTAGTTTTTCTTCTTTCGCGCTGTGTAAAATAATTACCGATTTGTCAACCGGATAAACGATGAAAAGTGTGCTAATTTGAGCCAGTCTACGCAGTGCAAGCAAAAACGGGAGCTTGACAAATTCACTTCAGTGTCCCTTTAAGCCCCCCACGTACACATCGAGACAGACGGACAAGAGCAAGAAAATGGGCGAATATTCGAGCCGGACATCCGCATTCTAAGCGTCATTCTCACCCATACTATTAAATAGTGGAACGCCGTTTCCGACAGTGTTATTGCCGCCCCTAATGAAACATTTTCCTCTGCGCTCTGGCAGCGCTGGTGCAACAGCTCTTGAACTGTTTATATAGTGTGCCGCTGTCCCCTGGTGGTTCCGCTGTAACCTGTGCACCTCCTGTAAATACGCCGGACACTGTGTTTATTCATGTTTTTTGTATTGTGTGTTATTAGGGCATGCTTGGAAATTTGTGTTCATTCATGTTACCACCTTCCCATAATGCTTCGGGCGAATATAGGTAGGTTAAAATAAATAAATAAATAAATAAATAAATTCGTGTAAGCGACATTTGAAAAACCCAAAATACGAAAAAATAAAAAATATACCTTTTACAAACATAACGTAACAAAATCAATAATATACATCTTATACATCTCTTCCAACAAACGAAGCTTAAATGAAATAAAACTCCAACCTCTCCTCGCGGGAACCCCTCTGTAGATGCGATGCATAGGGGGTTCACGTTGCAGCGTTGGACAGCGGAGGAACGGGGCTGGAACGATGGAGCGGAGCGGCGCAGGCACCGCGTTTTATAGCGCGCATAACGGTGAGGGGACGCGCCGGCGCCAGTGCGTCTGCCGCGGCAATGAC